>NC_056731.1:1165746483-1165828983 GCF_019279795.1 Protopterus annectens
GGGTTTAGTGACTTGGAGTAGATTTTTGTTGCAGGAGCGAAGGGGTCTGAAGGACTGGTAGGGATGGAGAAGTGTATGAAGTGAGGGAATTTTAAGAGGGTGGTTTACAAGTTTATGAGCAAAGCTAAGTTGGGTTAGGTGTAGGAGTTGAGGGAGCTCAAGCCAGTCTAGATTTCTAAGGAAGACACAGTGGTGACTGCCGAGGGAGTCCCCTGATGCAAATTTTGCAATTTTATTGTAGCAGGCTTCGAGTTTCTTTAGGTTTGATTGTCGAAGATTTGTGAGTATGGGTGATGCATAGAGTAGGGTTGAGATTAGTTGGGAAGTTGCGGTAGAGATTCTGGCTGGTTTGGTTAGGTATTGTTGGTTTCTATACATTTTTGTGGACTTTTTTATTGTGAGTGGTATGGGAGTGTCAAATTTGAGTTTGTTGTCAATCTGTACACAGAGTAGCTTAGTGTGGGCTGTTGGTGAGATGGAAGTGTTGTCTTTGGCAAGTATGTTGAAATGGGAGATGTTCAGGGTAGATTTTGAGGGTTGAAAGATGAGGAGTTTGGTCTTATTTGGGTTGAGGAGGAGTTGAGCATTTAATAGCCAACTTTCAACAGAAGAGAAAGATGCTTGAGTGATCTGTTGTAGTTCTGTTAGAGTTGGAGCTGAGCAGATGAGAGTGGCGTCATCTGCATACTGTATGAGGGAGGCATGTTTGATGGCGGTGTGCAGGTCATTGGTAAAAATGGAGAAAAGCAAGGGGCCAAGGATGGAGCCTTGGGGAACCACGAGAGTAATAGGGAGGCGAGGGGATAGATCGTTGTGCCAGACAACTGATTGCTGGCGGACGTGTAGACAGCTGTGGAACGAACTGATGGCAGGTATGGAAAAGGAGAGGTTGGAGAGTGCAAAGAGTAAAAGATCATGTGGTACAATATCTAAAGCCTTAGACAGGTCAAGAAATACAGCAGAGGAGAAAAGGCCATTGTTTTTTATGTTGGAGAATGGTGTTAGTGAAGAAGAGCAGAGCAGTTGTGGTGCTATGGTGTGGTCTGAAACCATGCTGTGTGTAGGAGTGGAGATTACTGTCTAGGAGATAATTGGAGATCTGTGAGTTGATAAATTTTTCAAGTATCTTGGAGAGAAGCGAGAGGATGGCAATGGGGCGGTAGTTGGAGATGTCTGTTGAGGGGCTGCCTTTGTGTAAGGGTATGATGTGGGATATTTTCCATAAGTTTGGCACATAGGACTCCGATATGGAGCAGTTAGTATGGAGATGAGATAAGCTAAAACATCAGCTGTTATTTTTAGGTATTCTGTGGGCTGGTTGTCAGCTGTTAGTCTTGTGGGTTTAAGTTTTGTCAGTAGTTTTTTTATGTTGGAGGTGGTTACTGTGGAAAGGAAGAAGGGAGGGAGGGGGTGGAGTTGGTTTGGGTGTGGGGGTGTTGATGTAGGGAAGTGTTTTTTAGCTAGGGATAGAACGGTCTATGTAAAATGTTTGTTGAAAGAGTCAGCTATACTACAGGTGAAGAGAGGGGTGGTTGGGTAGGGGGTGTTTACCTTCCTTGGGCAGAGGATAGGGTTAATTGTGGACCAGAATTGCTTTGGGTTGTTTTGGGAGGAGTTTAGGGATGTCTTGCAGAAAAGGGCTTTGTCTGCTTTTACTTGCTTTTTGGCTTTGTTGCGTAGTTCAAGGAATAGTTGCCTGAGGGTTTTTGGTTGTGCGCCATTGTTCCCATATTTTATCCCTGGATTTTATAAGGTCTTTGGTGTTTTTTTTGTAGCCAGGGGGATTTTTTAGTTCGGATTTTGGTGCATCTTTGGGGGGCATGGGAATTTAGGATGTTGAGGAAAGTGCTGTTAAAGTAGTGGACTGCTTCATCTAGGTTGAGGTATTTTAGGGGTGACAAGTTTATTTTTTGTAGGGAGGTGGTGAAGGAGCTGGAGTTGAATTTAGCTTTGTATCGAATGTATCGGTGGACAATGGGTTTGCTGCTATTTATGTGGTGTTTTAGTAGGAAGGTTGGGGAGTGGTCACTTAGGGAGTCAGGTAAGGAGCCTGCCAGGTAAGAGTGAGGATCTTTGTTGACTAGGGCCCAATCAAGAATGGTGTGATTATTGGGGTTTTTATTTATCCTGGCTGGGGACTGTATAAGCTGTGAGAAGCCATGGAGATCTAGGTGGAGGGCTGGGGGTTTACTATTGCAGGATAGCCAGTTGATGGTAAAGTCGCAGAGTATGATGGTTTCTTGGGGTAGGGAGATAGTGGCCCAGTTTAATAGGTTTTCAAGGGGAGTATATTTTGGCCTGGAGGGAAGTAGCAGCCTATTAAGTTGATTGCTTTCTTAGGATTTAATTTTAGGGTAGCACAGAGGATTTCTACCTTGTCAAGCTGGGGAGCTGACTGGGTGAGAATTTGGATACTGAGGTGATGTTTATACATCAGTGCCACTCCTCCTCCTTTTCTGGATATTCTGTCCTTGTGGAGGATGTTATATCTAGGTGGGAGTATTTCTTCACTTTTGATGTGAGGTTTAAGCCAATATTTGGTTAGGATAAGGATGTCAGGGGAATACAGGTGTATGTATGCCTGGAGGTCTTGGATTTTGTTACAGATGCTTCTGATGTTAAGAGACATAATGAGGAGATCTGTTGGCTTTTTATTAAGTGTGATTTGGGTGATAGGGGAATTATTTGGAGGGGGGTTTGTTGAGAGGTTGGAGAAATTGGGGACAGGGATAGGGTGCATGTCTCCACTGAGAGTAAGTTTAGAGAGAATGCGGAGGATATGTTTTATATAGGCAGTGAAATGCTTGTGGTATTTTAAGAATAATTTGCATTCAGATGAGGTGCGGGCTTGGTAATTAGGTAGGTGTGGTGGAAAGAGGCATTTTGGGGTTGGAGCAGTGAAACTGTGTGGTGGGAATTTGAGAGAGGTAGTTGACAGAGTGCAATGTAAGTGGTTGGGAGAATTGACTGAAATGTCTTCATAAGATGTAGTAAATGCTAGAATAGTGCAAAGGATTATAATTGTTTGTGACATGACTGCGTTGGGATTAGGATGTATGATAAGTAGGAAGGAGGAGTAGAGGGGTGGAGATTATGGGAGGTATGAGTAGATTGGTTGGATATTAGTGGGAGCGGTCTTTTGCTAGATTAAATTTGAGTACAGCTGGGGTGGGAGGGATTTGGGGGTAGGGAGGGGAGTGGAGTGAGCAGAGCAAATGGAGCGGGCTAAAACTTGGCAAGGATTGCAGGGTAAGTGGTAAATAGTCTATTTGGGCTATACTTGATTTCTGTAGCCAAATTCAAACTTTTCCACTGGGAATGACTGTAAAGGAAATTATTTGGCAGTGGCAGTAAAGGTGGGGTTGGCTAAAGAGGGTTTCAGGTGAGGACAGCGTTGGTCTGATTGAGTGTGTGCTACCCTACATATAAGGAAAGTTGAACACATACACTGCTCTTTGCAGGGTAATGTTAATGGGAGTAAGTCAGCAGAAACCCAAGATTGCCAAAGTAGAAATAAAGACTTAAAGTCCTGCAAGGAAAATGCAGGGGGGGGGTGCAGGTCCAAGAGTGCAAGTCTCAGAATGGTATTGTACAAAGTGTCAGGAATACAAAGATTTTTAAATGTAAACCTACACAGTGTGCTTGTAAGACACCAGAAGATAAACTTTTAAAGTATCCTGTTTAACTGAGAGGCAGCTTGCAGATAGGTCCAGAGAACAGGAATCAGCACACTGCTGCAGTATAACTCTAAGTAGCTGGTAGGTAGAGTAACTGCAAAAGACAAAAAAAGAGAAAATAAGCATATAAAACTACAGTTTCTTAGCAAAGAGGGTCAGGATAGAGCAGATAAGGAATGAGGACACTGTTTTTTATACTTAAAAACTAGTACAATGATTAGAGCATTTGAGAGGTTTTGCCTGTTATTATAATAATTGACCAACAATCCTTACATGAATATGTACTTAGCAGTAAAACAGTTGTACTTAAACAGAATTAGACAAACATAGCAGCACATAGGTTATATTTTCATAAACAAGGTCTTTTAACCACCACATACAGTTATATGAAAATTATCTAACAGTTGCTTCACTTTCTTATACAGCTTATCACCAGTGCTGCATGAATTCTTTACAGTGTATGCAACTATACACTAGAATTGTGTTTCCACACTGTAATGTTCTAAGGTTCACTTATTTCAGTTTCCTACAGTAATGCTCAGGTAAGTATAGCTCCAGACTTAATACAAGCTCAAATGGAATAACATTAGCATTCTGCCAATATTCCACATGGAACTTAAAAACAACGATAATGTTTACAAACATGAGAGCCTAAATTTCCCAATGGCAGCATCCAAAACCAGTATGCATCAGTCACTAGTATTTTTAACTTATACTCAGTGCAATAGAAGCCAATGTACTTACATTTAGAGACATACACACATCTAGGACACCACAGTAGTTAAATCAAGCAGGGAAGATTTTAGATTTAAAGATGGCTCCAAGCTATACAAGTAGGGTAAAAAAAAAACTTCTGATCTGCTGTCAGTGGGCAGGCAAATAAAGAATGGAAAAGTGTGAGCCATTGAAATGCTAAGGAGAGCCAAATGAGGGAGGGTTTGAAGCACATGAGCCAAGTAACTCACTTCAGAGCACACAACACTGTTAATGGGAGTGAGTCAGCAGAAACCCAAGATTATCCAAGTACAAATAAAGATTTAAAGTCCTGCAAGGAAAATGCAGGGGGGGGGGGTGCAAGTCCTAGAGTGGGCTAAAACCTTTGGCATGGATTGCAGGGTAAGTGGTAAATATAGTCTATTTGGGCTATACTTGATTTCTGTAGCCAAATTCAATATTTTCCACTGGGAATGACTGTAAAGGAAATTATTAGGCAGTGGGACTAAAGGTGGGGTTGGCTAAAGAGGGCTTCAGGTGAGGACAGTGTTGGTCTGATTGATTGTGTGCTACCCTACATATAAGGAAAGTTGAACACACACACTGTTCTTTGCAGGGTAATGTTAATGGGAGTAAGTCAGCAGAAACCCAAGATTGCCAAAGTAGAAATAAAGACAAAGTCCTGCAAGGAAAATGCAGGGGGTGTGCAAGTCTCAGAATGGTATTGTACAAAGTGTCAGGAATACAAAGATATTTAAATGTAAACCTACACAGGGTGCTTGTAAGACACCAGAAGATAAACTTTTAAAGTATCCTGTTTAACTGAGAGGCAGCTTGCAGATAGGTCCAGAGACCAGGAATCAGCATACTGTTGCAGTATAACTCTAGTAGGTAGAGTAAATTTAGAGACATACACACATCTAGAACACCACGGTAGTTAAATCCAGCAGGGAAGATCAATCCTGGATAATGAAAAACTGCAAGGAGCACAGGTTTCTCACTCTGACTGCATGCACCTAATGAGGAAAGTATTAAGTTTGTGTGCGTTACAGAAATCCTGTCTAACAATGCTTCATGCATCCTGTCAACTTCCTTAGAGGCAGCACACTGTGTATCAGGTGACTGCTACCATTTAAAAGGTATCCTTAAAACTATAACAAAAGTGGAGACACTGTTCGTTTTGCATAAACAGCCACTTCATCTCTCTCTGTACTGATTTTTAGGAGAAATGCTTCCCCCAAGCCAAATGAAAAATTCAACCATATAATTTCAAGTTTATTTAAAATGCCTTCTGGGGACAGCTTGAAGACTGAGAGGAATAATTTACCTTGTTAGAATCCTAAGAGATAATACAAGGAATCTGCCTCGCATAAAAATATTCTTCATCAGTAGATATGTCAGGGGAATATGTTATTTTCCTTTTCTCATAATAAATCTTTGCAAGAACCTTTGAAGATTTGAATTTCAGTGCTGTACTCAGAGTGATGTCAGTCTAATGAAGCTACCATCTTAGGTCAGCAACATTTCTTGTACCTTGTACAATATTACGAAATTATTTGAGAAAAAAAACTTATAATTAAAGAAAGGCACAACAAATTCACGGGTCAAATTATCAGCATAGCACTAAATTCATCTAAGACAAACTTCTATTATTTACTTTTCTAGATCTATAATGGACGCACAGGGCATTAACATATATACTAAGATGATGTCTAGGCATTATATACTGGGAGCACCAAAATCAATGAGGATAACTTTGGTATTTAAAAAAAAAATGAATACATGTCAGCGTGCGTAGGTGTGACTTGACAAACACCCTCAAAAACACTGGAAGAGGTTTGTTTCTTCAATTCTTTGGGAGCTCTTTTTGATGATTTACCATTGCTAGGTTTAATTACCTGATCCTTTTAATCATGCACTTCATCCAATTAATTTAAAAGTATTAAAAACACAACCTTTTACAAACTTTGAATCTAAAAAAAAAAAATAGAAAAAAAAATTCTTCTTGCAACTCAGGCGAACACAGTCTATAAAATACTTTTTAGTGCTTTTGTTCTTTTATTCACAGAACGTCATCGGAAACAAGACATCCTTACAAAACCCAGTTTTTAAATACGTACATTCAATCAATTAAAAATTAAATAATTAAAAAAAAAAACATCAATTACATCACTTCCTGCTTATTGAAACCAAGTCAATATTTAAATAGTAAATGTGTACCGACTTGGTTTCGATAAGCAGGAAGTGATGTCATGGATGCTTGATTATTTAATTGTTTAACCTCTTTATCCCCATGTTACAATGGCAATCAATCAAAGGTTTCTCAGCACAACAGGCTTCCTGAGTGCCACACAGAAAAAGAGATACAATTATAACCCAAAAGACTCCGTTCAAATTAAAAGTCTGGGCACTGGAACAACTAGCTAGGGAGGAAACCCAGTGAGTGACAGATGCTAGCTTACGTATCACAGCAGGAGAGGCTTGGATGTATCATACTGAATGAGTGATACCCGAGGGTCAGACTACAAGTGAACACTGTGTGCAAGGAAAAGGATTTGGGAGAATTCAAGCTGCCAATGAAAGCACTACTCTCTAGGCTAGGCATGTGAGAGCCTAGCATAGCAGGTACTGCCCCACACCTGCAGGCTAAAAGGAGGAGAAGAGAACAAATCCTCTGATTCCTTGAAGGATTGATGTTCCATGGTCTCAAACTCATACTTCCTGTATGGTGCTCAAAGGTAATGGTGAAATCTGGGGAGAGGGGCAAAAACAGCATGCAACAAAAAAAGCTCTCAACTCAGCCAAATTATGTGAACTCATCAAAATAGTTTCCGTTTATATTATATGACCAGGAAGTTGGCTTACAGCACACTCAAGTACATAAATTACAGAGTCAATTTAGCAACAAGTACTATGTGTTACTCTATTTGAAAAGACAAAAGTTAAGCAGCAGCTTGACTACCAATGCCTACTTCACAAAAAAACATGGTGCAAACATATATAACTGAATATTTTCAATGAATACAATTTTCTAAGATGCTTTGCAACAACATGCAAATATGTGATTTAATGGCTGCCAAAAAAACACACATTTTAGTCATTAGCTAATATGAAGACATAATCAGATATTCCAAGCTCTCTGGTGAGAATAATCTATCTCAATAACATGATTTAGTAGAAGACAGCATTGATTAAAAAATCCTCAATCAACTCAACAGAGCTCCCAGAGTACTATATAACATAAGGAAACTTAATGAATTAAGATGAAGTGTCAATCCAAAGTCTGAAAGCACTGGAACAGAGGATTCTCTACCCTACATCATCAGACAGATCAGAGTGAACTTTTCCTCTTTATGATCTTTAACAAAATAATAAAAAATGACAATAAACACATGCACACATCAATTGTCATGACAGTGGTCAGCTTCTGCTATATGCTGATAACTGGTTTACCATCACAACGTTGAAGGCAAAACATTTTTAATCAAAAGACCAGACTACAGTGTCAAAAAATAATATCTAGCCTAAATGTCGAATGTCAGAAACATGACAATCAACATTCGACATACCAGACTTCGTTTAGAAAGTCCTTATGTTGTTTACGTTTTAGCAAGGGGGGCAAGCGCCCCTGCACCCCCCACACCCCCTGCAAATTATATATACCTATTCCAAGATCGCACTATACTGAGGAAAAGAGTAAATTCCCTGATCCTCACTGTACCGCGATCTCCATTCAGAATGCTGATCTCATAGTAAAGAATCAAGCTTTACTTTCATTATTATGATTTCATATTATTCTAGTTTGGCATTGTGAAATTTTGAAAACATACTTTTGGCTACCCACTCTTTGAGAATAAGCCTTCAAAATGTTGATTGCAAACCCTGAAAACCATATAATGCAGCTGCACAGGAAGGACAATAGACATACGGACCACTTACTATGTCAAGTCAGAGCACTTAAATTGAAAACTTCACTGTCTCAAAGACAGATGGAAAAAAAAAGACTGCCCAAAAGAAAGAGCTAACATGGGACAGACTTGCTATACTGCCATGTGAGTAGAAGAGTAAGGCTACAGTGATGCAAATAAAAAGGCTATTAAAAAAAAAAAAAAAAAGTTTGCTGGCACAAAGGCAAGGCTTCATTTCCATCACCTGTGAGCAGGAATTGCTAATAAGCCCATGCCACAAGAATATTGATAGCAAAATAGAAAAGGATGAAATAAGCAGCAATAAGCTACTGTCTGATCTCAGGAGATGGAGAAAGTACAGTTGTGTACACTTACCATAAATGTAGATGTTCGAGTGTATTCACTGTTGCAGTCATCACAATTGGGTTATCTGCCTGCAAGTAGCCCACAGTCGGACTGAATACCAGAGTCTTGGGATTTCTGCGTCGGATGCTGTTTCTTCCATGACATCAGGGGTATAAAACATGCAGCCGATGCCATTACATCAATTTTTCTTGCCCCAGATGTCAGGTGCCCCCAAAATAGGAAGCAATTGCATGGTATGGAACACCCCCAGCAAAAAGCAAATACACATGATACAAGATATGCCAAACAAAAAAGATAGGTAAAAGTAAAGAGAAGTCAGGGGGCTGGAGGGAAGGTAACCAGGACTGCAACAGTGAATACACTCCAACATCTACATTTATGGTAAGTGTACACAACTGTACTATGTTCTTCGCATTTCACTGTTGCAGTCATCACACTTGGGTTGATTCCCAAAGGTAAGAAAGGGTGGAGGTAGTTAAGAAGCATTAGGGCTGGCAATCTGGCCCTGTAAGACTGCTGTGGCAAATCCAGCTCTGGATTTAGAAAAGATAGGCAAGTGGTAATGCTTGGTGAAAGT
The DNA here is from genome assembly GCF_019279795.1 of Protopterus annectens. Taxonomy (NCBI): domain Eukaryota; kingdom Metazoa; phylum Chordata; order Ceratodontiformes; family Protopteridae; genus Protopterus; species Protopterus annectens. The sequence goes on from NC_056731.1 coordinate 1,165,755,726, forward strand.
GTGTACAGAGCTCCAGGTTGCAGCTTCCAGAATGTCCCTGGTAGAGATTCCCCTGAGGAATGCTGTAGAGGTTGATGTAACCCTAGTGGAATGTGTTCTGATCTCCTGTGGGGTAGGTTTCCCATGGTGCTTTTAGCAGAAATGGATGCAGTGTGATATCATTTAGAAATGGTCTGCTTTGAAATGGTTTTGCCCTCTGCCCCTGCAGCAAAGCTGACTAGCAGCTGGTCAGATTTTCTGACAGGCTTAGTCCTGTCCAGATAGAACCTGAGCATGTCCAGGGAGTGCAGGATCCTTTCCCCTTTATTCTGAGGATTAGGGAAAAAAGTTGGCAAATGAATGTATTGGTTTAAAGCCACACTAGATACCACCTTGGACATAAATGATGGGTTAGTCCTGAGGGAGACCCTGTCAGCATGGAATATAATGAAGGGTTCCACAGCCATAAGGGCCTGCAATTCAGACACTCTTCTTGCTGAAGTGATGAATGGCAAGAAGTAAAGCTGTTTTCCATGAGAGGAACTTTAACTCTGCTGAGGCACCAGGTTCAAAGGGCGGAAGCGTGAGCTTTTCCGATACAAAGTTAACGTCTCAGGCAGGAGTGGGGGCTCTTATGGGGGGGGGGGTCTTACATTTTTGGCTCCTCTCAGGAACTGTTTGAGCAAAGGATGACAGAAAAGGGGTGGCTCAGTATTATAATGAACTGAGATAGCAAAGGCATGAATCTTAACTGAAGAGAAGGATAGGCCTTTGTGGAGCATTTCTGTTAAGTAATCTAGTATATGAGGTAAGTTGGGCACAGTTGTGTCCATTCCCTGACAGTGGCTCCAGGAGCAGTATCTTTTCCACTTTTCCGAATAAGATTTTCTAGTACTAGGCCTCCTTGCCTCAAGAATGACATCCAGCACCTGCTTACTGAGAGTTGCTGGTGAAGAATTCAGTGGATAAGCCAGGCTGCTAGGTTCAGGGTCTGCAGCCGAGGGTGCAGAATCTGGCCCGCCTGCTGGGACAGCAGGGAAGGAGTCTGACACAGGTGCCATGGTGGCAGCACTGGCAGGCTGCGCAAAAGAGTGTACCAGTGCTGGCATGGCCAGTCTAGTGCAATCAGGAATGTTCTTGGCTTGTCCTGTTTGAGCTTTAGTAGAGCCTTCGAGAGGAGGGGCAAAGGGGGAAAGGCATAGATTGAGAGGTTTTCCCAGGTGAAAGACAGGGCATCCATTTTCCAAGCTTGGCTATGGTAAGTTCTGGTGCAATATTTGCTCAACTGATAGTTCTGAGGGGGAGCAAAAAGGTCCACCTCTGGTGCCCCCCCCCCCCACACCTGTTCCTCAAAAGCTTGAATATTCTGGGTTCCAGTTTCCACTCATGTGAGTCCATGAGATTTCTGCTTAAGTCATCTGCCAGTGAATTTAGTTTGCTTTGCAGGAATTGAGCTTGCAGGTGCACTTGGCTGCTCAAGGCTGTGTTCCACAGAGCCATGGCTAATCTCCACAGTGGGTAGGAATGGGTTCCCCCCTGCTTGTTTATGTACCACATAACTGTGGTGTTGTCTGTCTTTACCAATAGTTGTCCTGGAAGAATAAGGCCTTTGAAGGCTGTCAGAGCACTCTGTACAGCTAACATTTCTTTTTGATTGATATGCAGGTGCATTTGCTTTTGGTTCCATTTGCCCTGAATGCACTGCCCTGCCATGTGAGCCCCCCCCCCCACCCCCATGCACAGTCTGATGCATCTGTTGTTAGGGTTTGGGTGGCAGGGGGTAGAGTGAAAGGGAGTCCCTTGCTGTGGTTGCAGGCCTCTGCACACCAAAGTAATTCTGTCCTTAAGCAAGGAATGATAGGAATCATTGTTTCCAGGTTCCAGGTACCATTGAAGTTTCCTCATATGCAGTCTTGCATTTGGAATTAATAGAATGCAAGAGGCCATGAACCTCAGGGCTTGCAGTATTTTTCTTGCAGATAGCCGGGTTTTGGTGGCCAGTAGCCTGAAGTAGCTTGTCAAATAAATTTGTTTTTCTGGAGTGAGGAATGCCATCTGGGAAGCTGCGTTCAAGCTTGCTCCCAGGAATACAATCTGTTGGCTGGGTACCAGCTGTGAATTCTTTTCGTTGATGGTGTACCCCAGTGAAGTTACAAGTCTCTTTACAAATGCCAGGTGCTGTAGTAGCAAGTCCTGACTGTCCGCCTGAATCAGGCAATCGTTCAAGTATGGGTAAATCTGAATTCTTTTCTGCCTGCAATATGCAATGGCTGGAGCTAGGCACTTTGTGAATATCCTGGGTGCAGTAGATAAACCAAAGGGAAGTGCAGAGAACTGAGAGTGCATAGAGCCTGCTCTGAAGCGTAGGTATTTCCTGCAAGATTCTCTTATTGGGATGTGCAGATAGGCTTCTTTTAAATCTAGGGTTGCTAGCCATGAGCCCTTGGCTAGCACAGGAAGCAGCTGTTGGAGAGTTAGCATTTTGAATTTTGGAACCACCAGAAAGGTGTTGAGAATAGACAGATCCAGGATAGGACGCCAAGAGTTTTCTTTTCTGGGAACCAGAAACAGTCTGGTATAAAAGCCTTGTCCCTTTTGTTCCGTTGGGACAGGTTGAATAGCCTTGATACTGAGAAGAGAAAGTACTTGCTTTTGGGCCTCTGGCCACTGGTTTGGGGGGAGGTCTGGCCATTCGCTTAGGGCTGGGAGTGAGTGGAAGTGGAATCTGTATCCCTGGGAAACAATGTTTAAGACCCATCAGTTTTTGGCATGCAGGGCAAGTTTCCCTCATAAAGGTGCAAGTAACATGGGGCAAGGCTTGGAAGAGGTAAGGATAAGTCATTGTGCAATTTTACCATAGGGAGGTGGCTTACTACTCCCTGTTTTGGACGTGGGAGCACTCCATTGCTTAGATCTGTGCATAACCTGAGACTGAAGTCTTGGTAGTCTGCTGCCCCTGGGCTTGGACTGAGAAGGACTGGAAAAGAATGTTTTTTTGAATGCCAATGCCTACTGAATCTAGGTGGCTGTACTTGTAAGAAATCTTTAACAGTTTGCATAGATTTTGCTTTCTCCTCCATCCTTTTGAGGACTTCTGCTTTATTGCCAAATAAACACTCTTGGTTTAATGGTGCATCTAGTAATTTTGCTTTGACATGATCTGGCAAGTTTTGTTCCTTAACCCAAGCATGCCTTTTAAGAACAGACCCCGGGACAGCAGCCCTACAAGATGCCACCAAGGCATCAAACTCATATTGCAAAGTATGTTTACCAACTTGATTAGCAGAATGCATTAACTCCTGTAAATCTTTGTGTTCTGCACAGTCAGGAATCAACATCATTTTCTGTTTAATTAGCTCCATAATATGCTGCTGATACTTTAACATATGCAACTGGCAATTTTAAGCCCTAATGACAAGAGTAGCAGAGGTGTATAACTTCATACCCAATCGCTTTCCGAAGGGGTAGGATTTTTGGCAGTTGTAGCCTTAATGCCTTTAGGCCCCTGGGAAATGGTCTCTGGATCCGCAGTAGGATTCTTAAAAAGGAATTTGTGGGAGTCAGGTACTCTGTAATACCGGTCAGGTTTCCTGCGAGCAGGAGCAAACTATCAGGGGTAAGGCTGGATTCCAAGAAGACCTCATCTACAATTTCCAGAACAGGAGGGATAGCTAGAGGCCTGTGCTGAGGCAAGTTTAAAAAATTCCTCGAGTCTCTTTTTTGGACTGAGAGTAGTCCTGGCTCTCCCAGTGGAAATGCTTTCTAAGGGTATGCAGGGTTTCACCAAAAGAAAAATCTTCTGGAGGAGAAGCAGAGGGAATGGAATCCTCTGCATCAGAATCCTCACAGGTAGATAAGGGTATGTCCTGGTAATCAGAAGGATCACAGTTATCAGATTCCTGATCAGAAGAAAAATAAGTTCTTGGTCTCTGAGGGGGAAGGCTGACTTCCCCTAATTAAGATAATGACGACTTCAGCCATTCTAAGCATTTGTTTTAGTGGCATGTAGGCCTGAGAAAGGGCTTTGGTCATCAGTTTCTTAGGCATAGTGCGAACTGTAGGCCTGAAAAATTCGGTATTTTTGGTTTGAAATGAAGTCGTCTGTTTAATATGAAAATCGGAATGCCTGAATACACCCTCAGAAGCCAGTGCCTGCACAGTGGCTCCGGTCCCATCCAAGGTAGAGATATCCGCAGGTTCCATAGTCGAAGAAGCATCTCACAGCATACCAGACTCCGAATGGGTCTCAGTAGAGGCCTGCGAATCTGTAGAAGTGGGTGTCAGGGGCTGCGAAAGCGCCTCATTGAGTACCAGCGGACTGGCAACTAGCTTAACGGCAGCATCGTCGGTAGTTTTGGACCTATGCGGTCTGTTTCTGTCTTTAGCCTTACGCTTTTTCGGGAAGATCAGTAGTCGGATGGCTTATCGAAGTCATTTCGGAGTACGGAGATCGACAGAGAAAGAATTTAGCTACAAAAATTGCCCGACAATGAATAGTTTGGGTGTTGAACAAGGCACAAAACCGACAGCGAGGGACGTCGTGGTCTGGGCCTAAACACGTGACGCAGTAAGAATGAAAATCTCTGTGAGGTATTTGCTTTCCACAGGCAAGACAATTATTAATGTTTTTCTAACATTGGTTAGAGCAAGAAAAAAGGATCCCCAACGGGGTACTTATCTTTTTGAAGACTTCAGGACTTAAACTCGAAAAATGAAAATTTCAGAAGGCGGCCAACCGGCACTTGCGAACTGCTTCGAGCACCGCACGGCAAGAAAGACTGATGTAATAGCGTCGGCTGCATGTTTTATACCCCTGGCATTCTGACGTCATGGAAGAAGTGACCGCATCCGACACAGAAATCCCAAGACTCTGGTATTCAGGCCGACTGAGGGCTACCTGCAGGCAGATAACCCAAATGTGATGACTGCAACAGTGAAACAGGAAGAACATCATACTACAGTTAGCTAGAAAAAGAGACTATGGATCAGACAGGAAATAGTATCAGTCTAACATGAGAAGTGAATTGTTACATGGGGGATTGTATAAACAGTACAATATAGAAGAAGCTGAGAAGCAACAGAAACATGAACCACAATGCATTATCAAAAATGATGACGTTTGGATAATATGGTATCACCCACTACCATCCATCCATCATCACCCCTTTTCCCCATTTTTGCACATGGTATCAGCGTGACACTTCAACAGTGACAATCATCTGGAGAAAATGTTTATACCACCAAATAGTTAGCAAACAGTTTAAAAAAACTACACATGAAAAACAGATATTGTAGTCCAAGAAAAGACAAGAGTTCATCTTTGAAATTACTACACCCAGCAATTACTGTATCTTGTACTGAGGCACACAGAGTCATAACAAAATCAGGATTAGCAAGCAGAAATGAGAGCAATGTGGAAGATAGCCAGGCACTGCCAACAGAAGTAGGAGTAACAGGACTAACGAAAAAGAATTTACAATCATATTTAAAATAAGTTAGAAATACATGTAAACTTGTATGAAATGCAAAATGAGGGAATTCTGTTGAGATTGCAGGTACAGAGAAGAGCACTGTTCGCTAACAAAGCTGATACAATACTGACTTCATGAACTTTAATTATGCCCTGACTTACAAATGAGGTCTAATCCCATTAAAGTTTGTAAACACTAGTATTTGGAAAAATTAAACCAAGGAAGTTGTATTAAAGATGCTGAGAACATTTCAAGCACATGTCAATAAGTATCACACCATAATACGGAACCGTCCACAAAAATATTGAAAATCAGCAGCATTAAACATACCAACCCACAATACACCACTTTCTAGAAGTTAGTCTGAATTAAAGACTGAGATTCCACTTTCCAAGGAACTGGACGGGAGTTTCATTTCTTGGGTTATGTCCATAATCACTGTGTAAAAAGCGAGGAGGATTTTACTTTGAAAAAGAGTGGTAGCAGGTGATGGCCTGAGAAACCAAAGATCTAAACAGAAGGAAGTAGGAATACATTAAGAACATTTTATTAATGGTTTATTCTTGGGGGGTGTCATGAAAGGAGATACTGCCAGCTACCTGTAATTCTGTAAATAATTATATGCCAGTTGTGGAGATCAACATGATTCATATAAGATGCTTGTGTTACAACCGTATTAGAACTGTAAATATTGTGTATATCTAACTTGTTTGTACAGACATGTGTTAAAAACAATATTTTGTGAAGTACTGAGCTTAAAGATGTATCCACATGCTGCCCTGCTGTATATATTTTAATACTAGAACTGGAACACAAGACATTAACTTCAGTCCAGCAAAACGTCAGAGAAATAGCCGAAATTAAATTACTTTATGACAGCTACAGATACAATGTCTGTGCTGAGAAGCTTTCTGTATTGTCTTGGAAGTGTTTTACTGTTTTATGACTTCCAGCATTTGCCAAATATCTCAGGTCTATGTATTTTCACAGGTAGATGCTAAATACCGCTAGCTTCCAGCAGTGGAGGTTTCAGCTGGGATAGAGTCAGATGACAAGAAATTATGTTATTCTGCAAGCTATCTCAGCAGTAATATTTGAGATATTAATTTGAAAGGTCTCAGAGTGACGCAGCATTCCATATCCTGTCATGGATCTGACATCAAGATTCACTCACCACATGTGCCTTGCCTTGTAGTAAGGTCTTAGGTTATAGCAACTCTCTTAGATATGGTCAGGAATATAGCAAAACTTAGCTTAGACATTTTTCATTATTTGAGACTGTCCTGCAATGTTGTTTTAAATATTTCCTGTCATTGTGAACTCTGATGTCACTGTAAATATATATTTACTATTGTGTTGTTCTATTATTATTATTACTATTATTATTATTATTATTATTATTATTATTAAATATATTTAAACATTTAATTGTGATTGATCTATGTGAGACATATTTACGTTTTGAGAGTACTTGCATATTTACTTGGTGACACTGTGGGCCACTCCTAATAGTCTTGCTCTTGGTCAAACTAACATTTGTATTAATATTATACAGTAAGATTGACACCCTTTGTTAAGGGCCTTAAAGTAGCTGAAAAGGAGCTCACTGGTGGCAGTGATAACTACATTATAGTCTTGGTAAAAGGGGGCATAGCAAGTAAACCTGTGCCAGCCTTTCCCAGGTGTGTATGCGTGTGTGTAAATCAAACCTCAAAGTGTGTGTGTGTCAGCTACTTGGGCAGGGACACGAAGCACTGGTTGGACAGAGAGGGTGCTGGAGGTCTTGGCATTGCCACTCAGCTGAGATCTCAACTCTATAACTGTGCCCGTGGGAAGTCTTATTGGGGATCTGGAGAAAGACGGAGAAACCAGCCCTGGACTGACTGTGGTCTCTGTGTGCTCTTAAGAGAAATTGCACTTGATGCAGAGAACTGCATCTGGAAATACTGTGTGTGTAACTTGTCATCCTCCAAATGTGCATCCCCCACTGGTGCCAGTGGTGAGGATTGAGGCTCCTTAAATACTGGTTCCAGTGGTGGCGTGTCACAGGGGGTACAGGCCACAGATTCAAAGATCACTAAAATTTGGTGATAAGAAGGTGCTATGATATAAATTAATGATATAATAAGTCATGACTCCAGGAGAGATTAAAAAAATCTTGATCCCTTTATTTAACTCGGATATTAGACCAATTTCAGAAAACTGTGGATCGTTTTAGTAATAAAACTTATTTCAGATGAAGAAATTGGAGAGGGTTAAGACCGCATTCGCTAGACAGATATCAGTGGTTAAAAATTCTACTTAAGGGAAAACTAGAATAATTATTCTCTACAGGGTGTATATTATTGCAAGGAAACAATCTCGCTACTTAAATGTCTTAAAAATGAATGCCTAGCTGCCGCAGTGAGTACTATTTTTCCAGGCATAATGTCAGCACCACGAATAACAGCTTGCTTGTAACCTTCCTTACCCCAATCTTATTTTTCTCATCACTTGCTAGAAGATTATGGAATGTCCTAGTCAACTACATTAAACCCAACAGGCACTACAATTTCACTTCCTAACCAGCGGTACTTAGGTACACTTGCTAACAGCTTTTCTAACCAGCTGCTTCCCAACAAGTCTCTCTAGAACAACCAAGGAAAGAAAAGCAAAATAAAACTCAACAGTTATTTCTCTCTGCCATTCTCTCACCCAATACAGACTGCAATTTCACTTCCTAACCAGTGGTACTAAGGTACACTTGCGAACAGTTTTTCTAACCAACTGTTTCCCAACAAGCTTTCCTAGAACAACCAAAGAAGGCAAAGCAAAGTATGTCCATATAAAACATCTGTACGTTGCCAATTTTTTTGTAAAATAGTCTATACAGTTCGCCACCAGAACACGCCCCCCACCGTTTTTATGAATATACTACCAGCCTGTTCTTCTTCACTTTCTACTGTCGTTGCTCTACCTACTCCCTCTCTGCACCACTTCACTATGCTTTTTTTCTGCCTCAACCACCTGCACTCCTTGCAGCTCCTGATAGCCCCGATAATCACAATTGTGTTATGCTATATATCTCTCACTTTCATAACAGAGCTCCTTCCATTCAAAAAACATAAGTCTAACTCCCAAATGCATTGAAAACTCCCTGGTTCAGTAATGCTTTTCCCTATTTTCACATATTTCTGCTCCTACGTGAACTCTTCACTCACTGATTGTTTTTTTGTCTGAACTGATCCCTGCTTGGTGTTGCCCCACTCCATTCGTCCTCGCTACGCTCAGGCTCACTTCTCTCCCCTACCCTACCCCCATTCCCACCCACTCCTGAATGCTCTAAATTTGTACTCTAGCTATCCTAACCATTCCTCCTGCCACTCTCCATTTGCTCCAAAACCCTCTTATTCGTTCTACCTTCCTGTTGTCAAAAGAACCACATCTTACAGACTGGTTTTACCCTACTTCCTACACTCTACACTACTAATTTCAATTCTGCGTCCTATTATAAAATTCTACCATCCTACTCTACCTGCACTGCCTTCCAAACCAATTCACCTTCTTCCTTTTTCTCTCTTACAAAATGATACACCTTCTCCTAACTACAGCTCTACTTCTTTTTCTCTCTATCTCTACCTCATATCATTGTACCCTAACATACATAAACCTTGTCCCTACACTTTGCTACCCACATACTCACTTCTCAACTTCTCATACATTCCATATTGCTCCAACTCTATTCTATAACAATGTCACCAACCTTCATAAAATAAAAAAAAATTCCTTCTGCTCTCACTATCTTCCAAAATCAGGCCAAATAATTTATTTTTAGCCTAATCTGTCCAAGTTCAAAACTCCCTATACTAAACATACTACTCTCAAGAGATACACATCCCCAATCCTGGACCTACCTCCAGCTCCTCTCCCCCTACCCACCACATACCGTCCATCCTCTCCACTCCACTCCTCTCAGACTTACAACTTCATATTTACCAGAAACTTAACTTTACTTTCTCTCAGCATTCAAAGTATTCTAAACAACGTCAATAACCTTCACTCCTGGATTTTTCTCCACACCCCCAACATCCTCATCATCTCTGAAACCTGGTTAAAACCCCATATACCTGACAGTGTAATCCTACCCCCTAGCTACAATATTATTCACCAGGACAGACTCAGAAAAGGGGGAGGTTTAGCTGTTTTGTATTCAGACCAACTCACAATCTACCCTCTACCTTTCTCTCCACCAAATTTCCACCCAGCAAAAGTCCTCATAGCAAACTGCAAACTGAACAATCACAAAAAGTTTGCCATTACCACCATCTATATACCCCCAGGTAAAAACATTCCTATCCTCAAGCACTATCTCTCATGGATTTCACAAACTATCTCCTATGAAACTATTATACTTGGCAATGTCAAAACTGATTGGAATGCTCTATCCTGTCTCTCAAAATGACGGCATTAACCTTTATGGCTTCTCACAACTGAATACTACCCCCACTCACCTTAAAAAACTTTCTAATACTGGCACTACACTAGATGGGATCCTTACCTCCCACCCCCACTGTACCACAACCTTCCACATTTCATGATTCCCTAAGTGACCACCTCCCTACCTCTATCCATAGATACTCCCCCAATTGCTCAAATCCAACAGTATAAAGACTGTCACAAACTTACTAACTTCAACCAGACACCTTTAATCATACACTCTCCTCTATTAACTGGTCCTTTCTCCACAATCTCTCCCTAGAAGAAGTTGTTCTAAAATTTAATAGCATTTTTCTTAACACTCTAAACTCCCTGGCCCCCAATAGGAAAATTAGAATTAAATCTAACTTTGCTCCATGGATAACTCAAACACTCGCTCCCTCATGCACAAACAAGAGAACGTTTGGAAAAACTGGCAAAAAAAAAAAGACCCTCCAATTTTCAGTGCTATAGAGAACTATGTAATCTACCTACAAACAAGTCAACCAAAAAAACTTTTCTCTCAAGCCACAAGAAAACCCCCACTCTAACCCCATAATATTCTGGAATACTGTCAAAAAGCTGTTACACCAAGGTAAGCCCTCTAAACTAAATTCTTGCCCTAATAGCTTTGCCTTGGACACTGCAACACTTTTAAATTCCTTAACTGATTCCATTCAGAAATTAACAAAAAAAAAGACAAGCATCTACCCCTCTATCCAACCTCCTCCCACACATCCTCCTCCTTGCTTAAGCCTGTCTCCACTATTTACATCAGATCACTTCTCAGCAAACTCAAAAACTTGTTCACCTTCTGCTAATAATTTGCCACCTCATTTCCTTAAACTAGCAGCAAAAGATATTGCATATCCCATCTCCATATTAATCAATAAATCAATTCAAGAAAACATAGTTCCTGATACCTGGAAGAAATTCTATGTTATTCCCTCCAGAAAGGTGGAAGCCCTCGCTGATCCCTCTAATTTCAGGCCTATTGCTATTCTATCTCCCCAGCAAAGATTCTTGAAAAATGCATCCACAAACAGATCCTTGCTCATCTGCTAAAGGAAAATCTCCTCACCCCTACACAATACGCCTTCACCCTAACTACAGCACATCTACAGAACATCTTTACACAGACCATCACTACATCTTGAGACAAAAATAAATTAGTCTCATGTCTATTCCTTGACCTCTGTAAGGCCTTTGACACTGTCTCCCACAATCTACTTCTGTCTAAACTATCTAGCCTTAATCTCTCCAACTCTGCTATTGCCCGGTTCTCTAGCTACCTCTCCAACCAACTTTAGTCTGTAAGATGCCTCTCTGCAGCTTCTCCTTTCCTCACAGTCCTAACCGGGGTTCCCCAAGGCTCCATCCTTGGACCCCTACTCTAACATTTTCACTAATAACCTCTCTCCTGTCCTCATTCCTCTTTAGTACAATATGCTGATGCTCTACGATAACATCCACCTCTGATAATCTCCCCCATCTACTCTCTCTTACCCAGGATTCTCGCAGTCAAAAATGGCTAACATTCAACCAACTACTTCTCAACCCAAATAAAACTAAACTCCTCCTTTTCCTTCCTACATCTATCCATCCCCTCAAATCCACCTTCACTGTCTTTTCCCTTAACATACCTATCAAGGTTGAACCCCATACTAAACTATTAGGGGTCATTATAGATGATCAACTTAAATTTGATCTTCACATTCAAAATTGTATCAAAAAGATTAGGCCTACTTTATAGAAACAAAAAATCCTTACAAATGAATCTAAATTTACACTAGCACAAGCCTACCTACTACCTACCATACTATATGCTGCCCCAGACCTTTCAAACCTTTAAACAAATCGCTTGACTAAAATTGAACACACAGAAAACAAAATGGCTAGATTTGCCACTATTCTACCCTACCTACAGTGGCTAGAACTACACCATCAACTCCTTCTGCCACAACTACATCTGACTCACTCCATCTTAAACCAATCCCACTCATGCCCTGCTCTCTCTTAACACTCATCCCCTATAATCCTAACTGTACACTCCGCAGCACAGAACTCCTCCTCCTATAGATCTACAAACCCAATAAAACCATTGGCAAACTTCTCTATAACTACTCGGCAGACAATGCATGGAACAAACTGCCTCTGTTTTTAAAAACAATATCTAACTTAAACTGTTTAAAAAAAACTTAAAGACTATCTATTAAATTCCTGGACCTGCTCTTGCACTGACCCAAAAATCTACCTCTCCCTTGTCCTAACCACCCTCTCTTTCTAATACTCTGTCTGTTATCCTCCATTGTACTCTAAAACTGATTACACTAAAACTATCTTTTTTTTACTCCTTAACCTACCTACTGCTTCATAACTTCAATAAACTGTACTATTGTCTAGTTGCTGAATGAAACTGTATTGTTATTATTGTTATACTATCTGTTTATACTTCCACTGTGACTATGTTTCAAGATGAAACTGTTAGTAATTACTGTTAAACTGTTTATTACCACCATTACACCCAATGTACTGTTTACATATTACCTGTAATTATTGTTCAGAGCTTTTCTCCTCGGGTCTCCACTGAAAATGGGCATCTGCCCAGTTGCACTAACCCAATCAACAAATGTCCAATAAATAAAATAAATAATAAAAAATTAAGAAGTACTGGGAATCTAGAATTGTTTAAGTCTCTAAATGTGTAGTTTAATAGAAGTGTTCCTGGTCCTAGTCCTTCATGTTGCAAACTCTCAAATGTCTCTAACTGGGCTCAGAGTCTGTATTTCTCAACAGTGAACATTTACAGTGTTCATGCAAGGGATGTGAAATGATGCATCTAAGGTGTAAAGGCAGAGGTCATCAAAGTAAGATACAAAGAAGTGGAGAAAATGAAGAAGTACACAGAATGGTAATAAACTCATCCAAATTTCAAATTTCCAAATTCATACATTCAAGGACAAAGACAAGCATCTAAAAAAAGGAATATGGAAATGTATGCTTCCAAATTAAAAAAAAAAGTGCTTAAGTAATTCATACATTCAAACCTCTTAAAGCATGGATTTTTATAATTGACAACTATCAAACAATTTACGTTTCATTACCACTTCCTAACAGCCAAAGTAAACAGAATTACTTTGCCCTGCATTAAACTACAGATTATGACCTGTTATTTCTAAGAATTACAGCATTTAGCTGCAAGCAATAAATGTATTCCACAGACTATATGTCAATGTACTATATGTGGACCCTGTAATATTCTGTATGATATGACAGTACTTACCATCAGCATTTGGTTTCCTAAAACTTCTCACAAGTGAAAAATAAGTAAAATGAGACACAAGTGAAAAATAAGTAAAATGAGAGGTCAGTTAGCCAAGGAGTACAGGACTGATCCACATGGACCAATTTTAAACTTAGCCCAGCAGCAGTGCCTGGTAGTAACTGACTGGCTCAATGTCACACAGAATGCATATGGAGGATTTAGAAATCAAACCTGACACTGCTACATGGTACAGGACTATCTACAGTCTTGAACCTTGGTGCCAAACTGCCAGACAAATTCTAGCCACTTGTAGGAGATGTCATTTAGTTTTAATGTATATACTATATGACCACATCTGTAATGCCCTGGGCTGCTACACATACATCTGCTGAAGAAAAAAAACTCTGATGTTCATAGGCATACGCATTTATAATTCGCACACTTCTATTCTTCAAATGTTCCGCAAGCACAAGCTACATTAGAAATGAGCATAAACATATAACAGCAGCCAACAAGTATTTGCAGTTATCGAAATATATACCTGCTAACTCACCTTTATTGCGACTTTCAGTGTTGTCATAACCAGGTGCGTGCAACTATCAGTCCAGTTGTTAACTATATGGCCACCAAGCTGTTGAACTGTCTGACTCAAGGCAGTCTTCCCAGGTCCATCCAAACAAGATGAGCAAAGAACTAGTGGCTCATACTCCACCCTTAAGAATTACAAAATAAGATGTACAAAAATATGCCTGAACAAACATATATCAAAGCAAAACTCCTGTATGAAAAGCTGCAGACCCTCTAAGAGAAGCAATTGCAGTAAACAATACTTGTGGTCTTAAAAATGGGAACAGCAAAAAGCTTTATGACAGCATGCAGCAAGAATACTACTTAAACTCCTATCAGCATTTCAGCATCTAAATTAGTAACTCAATCTTAAGTCATAAGGTAGTAGCAAGCTAAAAAAATAATTGGTTAAGGATGCTCAGAGTAGTGGTACATTTAAACCAAAAGTTATGTTCATTCATAAAGCCAGCAGTACATATACATGACGGACAGGCTTGAAACACAAGTTTAGAACTTTAATGGCTTTTATTTTAATACCAACTGTTATAACGAAAGAGTAGAAATGGCATTACAGACAGAAAATGTATGAAAACAAAATTTTAGTCACAAGACAGGCATGTTCATGTTATAAGAAACATGAATTTCAACTGATCCTCCAGTTATCCCAAAAGCCCAAGTCCTAAAAGTGCTACTAAAAGTTAAAAATACTGCATCGATAAGTCCTGACAATATCCCTGGATTCATTTTAAAATGCACGAACCACGACTTAGCCACAACCCTAACAACACTGTTCAGTCTCAGCCTCCATACAGGTTTTGTACTAAGTGAATGCAGAACAGCTAGAGACCGTCCACACACCCAGGCAATAACAGACTCACAAGTCTAAACCAGTCTCATATGCTGCCACAGAAAGACTTACCAGGAAACTAATCAGGACACAGGGAACCTCCAAACACTACATCCATCTCAGTTAGGATTTGTCATGGGTAGGTCATGGTTACTCAGCCTACGGGAGTTTTTTGAAAGGGCCACCAATGCAATGAAGGAAGTCAAAATGGTACACACAGCTCGACCTGGCAAAAACTGACAATTCCCCACTCGGGCATACTAGAAGAGTTAAGCTTATTAGGAATAAACCTCACCTGCTGAATTGCCAACTGGCTCACATATAGGACACAGGTAATCAAAATAAGGGAAGTTACTTCCACAAATAGACCAGTCACCAGTGGAATCCCCTAGGATTCTGTGCTGGGATCTCTCCTGTTTGACATATACCTTTCTGAAGTAAAATCCAATACCAATGAGCTCTGGCTGACTAAGTTTTCAGATGACTGCAAGCTAAAAGCAGTCACCAAATCTCCAAATGACTTGGCCAGTCTGCATGAAGGTTTTTCCCAAATAAATAACTGGTGCCAAAATCATGGACCGAAACTAAATGCCAGAAAAATGCATTTCTGTATCCTTTGGGAAGTCATCAACTCCTGGGAACTACCACACTGGTAATACCTCTCCTAAAAGTAGACCCAGTTGTTTAGGATTTGGGAACTTATGTGGACAGTAACCTAACTTTTGCCCAGCATGTATCCACTGTTGTAAGAAAATGTTTTTATATTGCGCAGCTTATAAACAAAGAGACTGTGTCTAGATCTAGGGATGTCACTGTCCCCCCTTTACTCAGCCTTCTTTAGGCCAATCATTGAATATAGTTCCCCTTTGCCATGTATCTGGCCAGACACACACAACTGGAATGCCCACAGAGATAACATAATAAAAGGATACAAGGCTAAACACGTCCTGCATGGACAGACTAAAAGCCCTGTCACTACACTTGGTATCCTACAAGCTAAGAGGTGACATGTGTCTAGCATACAAGGCATCCTTTGACACATTAGTGATGAATTTACTGTATATAAGCAAGACAAATGGCATCAAAAATACTCAGTCTAGGGATCTAAACCTCTTCAGCAACATCAGAATGGTTCAGAGAGGATACTGTTGCTATGGAGCAGACTCCCCACCACATAAAACAAAGTTCATCCCTGTCCATATTCCAGTGCAAATTAGATCTATGGATAGAAAACAGAAAATTTGCCCCCAGACTGCTCCTAAATGCTTTATCCCAAGCAAGGGTCCCCTCAAATTATTTATGGTATGATCCCAGTTATTCTCATTAGGGATACTATATAATTATCGGGTCTATATCAGCATATCAAATGCTGAAAACGCCAAATGCAATTTAATTGAACTGAAATGTTCGAAATCTCAAAAGAGCGAACTGATGGAACATAGATTTCTTTCCCAGGAAAAGAAATCGGTGTTCTGTGCAAAAAAAAAAAAAAAAAAAAAAAATTAAATACTTTAAACACTGACAGAAGTGGGGTTTTTTTCCACCCACACCCCCCAACATGGGGGGCTGTGCCCCCCATACCCCCCTACTTAAATATACCAACTCCAAGACCTCACCACAGTGGGGGAAACAGTAAACTCCGATGATGGCCCACCGATTTCTTTCCCTGGGAAAGAAATCTATGTTCCGTCGGTTTGATCTTCTGAGATTTCGAACATTTCAGTTCGATGAAATTAAATTTGGCGTTTTCAACATACGAAATGCTGATAGGAACCCTAATTATCAACCGTGGGATGGGTAATGCCAATACGTAACCAAATGGGATAGGTTATTTTGAGCACAAAAAGGAAAACTGATTAGGTTTAACATGGCCTACAAGGGCAGCTAGCCTAGTACTGACCTAGGAACCTATAATTCATTTAAGGCTGCCATTCAGATCCTGAAGTCCTACATTTCACTTTCAACTCACAATACACAAAGTTTAATACTTTGCAGTTTTACTTCAAGACAGTTGTAAACATGTAGAGTTTTATGTCTAGCCTCTTAGGCACAGGTAAGGTAACCGTAGGTTCCATGGAAAATAGGTACAGGAACTGGTCAAGTTGTTACAAGGTCCAATGGAACAGTGCAGAATGAATACATAAAAAAAAATTTTCTTCACTAAAATGTCATACACACTTTTGCAAATGTTGCAAAATAGTGATACTGTGGTAAGTGTGATGATCTGTGTGATATACACAATGGTGTAGAAGGTCACCTTCATTAAGGTGCTTTAAGACCAAAGCACTATTGCAAGTTAAAATCTTTGCAAATTATAAAACAATGACATCCTTCATAATTACCACATGCCATTTCAAACAGATAAACGTTTAATGCCTGCCAAAACCAGCAAGTGTGGGGCACTGCTAAAGCCACTGAGGTAGTGAATTCCAAGATAAGAAGTCTGATAAGAGAACAAACAAAATCCAGAGGTTTACAGGTTCTCCCATGGAATCCCAAGCAGTCCCTCAAGAGGACGAATGCAAAACCCACACAGGGCAGTGCAGGTCAATTATCTCTCTCAGGTAGCGGGACCAAAGGCATGAATGGACAATAAACTAACATCAGAATCGCAGACTGGAAGCCAGTGGAGATGCTGGAGGACTGACATAATATGATAGCAATGTGGAGTACCAGTCAATAGCCTTGTTGCAGAGTTCAACATCATTTGTAGACTATCCAGCTGTTAGGCAGTTCCCAGCTACAGGGCTTTACAGTAATACAATCTGAAAGAGAACACTGTATGAGCAACAACTGTGAGATCGTTCTGAGCTATTAGGTGTTAAATCCTGGATATATTCCTCTGATGAAAACAGGAACACTTCACTGCAGCTGACACCTGGTCCCAAAATTGCCAGCTGTGAGTCAATAGTCCCCAGGTTCTGCATTTTTTGAGTCAACTCAAGCTTATCTCCTCCATAAAATATATGCTTTGGTAATGGAGGAGCAGAAAAATCTCTCAGAACTGGGCGAACCTGCAAATGGCATCACTCTTTACTGAGTTCAAGTTTAAAGGATTTAAAATGAGCCATATATGCAAGGCCTTGAGATCACTAGTCAGAGAATTAATACAAGCCTTGTCATCTTGATAGAACGAGGGAAGATCAGGGTGTCATCCGCTTATCTAAGGTAAGCATACCTCTCAACCTCTCAGTGAAAGCGATCTGGACAAAACCAGAAAGAATGGGGAGGGACAAAGGGACAAAAATAGGGACAGAATTTAAATATTGCTCTTATAAACTTAGAAAGTTGCTAGAACAGCAGGTTTTGCATTATGCATTTTCTGAAGGACATAAAGTCTTAAACTCAAATGTCTGCCATTATTTAGTGCCTTCAATCTTTAATGATTTGCCAGAAAACCACAAATTTTATGAGGGATAGACCAAAAATATGAGGCAAAAATCTGGACATTCTGCAAAAATTTGTACAGTTGAGAGGTATGAATGTAAGCCAAATCCCTTTCCATCAGTAGATCTCCTAATGGAAGTATATATACAGTGAATAACAGAGGCCACAAAATAGAACCTTGTAAAATCCTGCAATCAAGATGGCAAGATGAAGATCAAGTCCAGAACAAACACTAGGTGTACAGTTTGACAAGTAAGATCACCAGTCAAGAACTGCAACCATAATTCCACAATAAGAGTGCAAGAAGCCTGTTAGGAGCACCACTGTATAGTGGTCTCTTCCATAAGGAGACTGTCTACTGCACTAATTAGTGTAGTTTCAGTGTTATGGCGAGTAGAAAAGCAGGACTGAAAAGGATCAAGGAGTCCACTAGCACAGAGATAGAATTTCTCAATCATACCTAGGAATGGAAGATTAAAACGTGAGTGGTAATTACTGGGATTGTTTGGATCAAGACATGGTTTCTTGAGGGTTGCGATAACCAAGGTCTCCTTCAAGGCTGAAGGAAATATCCCTTCCCTTAAAGATAATACCAAGATCCTATAAATCTTTGGACTCAGTACACTGTGGCTAGCCAAAAACCAGTCTACATGGAGAAGTGTTTAACCTGAAAGCTGTTAGTTGCAAACTGTTAACAATGGTAATCAACTCTTCAAAATCTGGAGTAAAGAACACTGACCATCACTCAGACAATTTGGAGAACTTACCCCACCACCCTTGGGGTCAGCTATGGGATGATGTAACAAAGGGCATGTTCTGTATACTTTATAAATATGCAAATAAAGTTTTTACGTTGTATTGAATAAAGTACCCCTACTCTTTTCGATAGGTGCCGTAGGATCTTTTACATCCATCTGAGCAACCACTAACTCAAGCAAATGGGGCTTCGGTTTAATGTCTCATCCAAAGGACAGCGCACACAGGAGTGCAGCAATCCCCTTATGCTTGTGCTGCAATGGCAGCAATCAATCTATGTGGTATGGTAATAGAACCCACACCAAGCAGGTCACCTGGAAACATGGCTGAAGTCAAGAAAGATGCCTGCTTTCTCTGTAAGTTCCCTCAAAGTAAGCACACACACCAAATAAGCTCATGAATAAACAACCATATGTTTTTGAAAATAAAATGAATAAAACTATTTACTTGAAATAGACAAAATTAAATGATGTATGTAAAATTAAATATATAAGCAACTATAAAATTATGCAAAAATACCAAATAAAATGCTTTAACAAATAATATATACAAGAACTCTTAACAGCTTGTCTGGACCTATTAATACCGGCAACTAAAGTTATACTTAATTTTCTTTGACTTTTAAGTTCAGACAGCAGTTGCAGTTTCAAGTGCAAATAAATTACAGCATCAGCTAATGCCATGGAATGCAATTCTTTCTGCAGACTTCATAAACAAAGCAAAAATAAAAATCTAAGAAAGGCCATTGCAGTCAAGTCCCAAGTTCTGTATTTCTTCAATGGTTTAAAGTTTGGATCATGCTTTTCCTGTTTCCAGTCATCTGTGAGAGAGTAAAATCCAACAAGCTAGTATATAAATAAGGCACTGCTTTTATCTTAGCTTAAAGCACTAACATTTATTTATATTTAAGATTTCATATCAGCCTTTAACAGATCTACTAAAGTTTCAATGAAAGTCATTTACTCAGTTTTAACTACATTTTTATATTCCATGCATGCTAAATATTTTACATGTTGCAAGATTTTCAATAAACATGGTTTTCTATTGGAAAAAATAATTATTTGCTTTAGCTTAATACAGCTTCTTCCCAGTATATTTAAGATCCCTCAATATTGAGCGAAGAATTTAAGAAATGTTTTTTCTTAACAGCAAATGCACTAATCTTGGATGTAGTAAACAGAGGAAAAAAGCATACATAAAAAGATCTCAGTTCTGAAATGATGTCCATTTGCAACTGCACTCAAGTGTCAGAGGGTCACGACTTCAAAAATGGAATTGCCTAGAGCATTTTTTAGCTTGGTCATAACATACTTTTCTGAGAAATTTGCTAGAATATTTCAACCTGCTTCAGAAAGAGATTTACCTACCTCTAGCAGTCCTATACATCCATCTGGGTGCCCAGTTGTCTACCATTCACAACTGGCATGCATATTTGACATTTTTCAGCTGAATAAACTCAGTATATATCTAAAATATAAAATTTAGCAATAATTCATGACACTTTACAGGTAATTCTGTGTTTACTCATGGCTAGTTCATGAGGGCAAAGCCAGACTCATTAAACAAATAAGCTGCCATGGGTATAGCCAGCATTACTCACAGACAAGTGGACGATTACTATTACACAATGACATTTATTTTAAAAAAGGGAATTTGCTTATTTTTTTAAACAATGTCATTTTTCTTCAGAATTGTTGGTTGAGCTATGCCTTTTATTCATCTTCCTAATACACTGTGCAAGGCTGGAATGCATACAGGCTGATGCTTGTCCGGTATATTATGGTAAATGCAGTCTGATTTTTTTTCCATCCCCTTTAATGGCTCTACGAATGGCAAACCTTATAATCGTCCAAAAACCCAAGAGCCCAGCTGGTCAGCTTCTACTCTCCTTTTCCCTAGCCAAAAAATGGAATGCCCTACCCTCTACTCTGAGGACCTGTGACAATCCACACACCTTCAAAACACAACTTCATTCTTACCCGTTTCTTCACAAGAAATGTAACTGCACTCTTCAACTCATACCTCCCAAGCTTTGCTCCTCCTTCTCTACTGGCTAACCTTCATACCTTCCTAATTTCTCTCATATACTTAGATTATAAATGTAACTAAACAGTAACATCCAGCCATTATGCTGTATGCCTGCCTTTCTCTTGAAAAATGTTTAATAGTTTTGCTGTCTTTACTGAATGATACCTGTTTTGACTGTAATACTACCTGTTCATAGGTTCATACTAGGCTATCTCCCCTAGGGCATTTATAAGCCTAGCCAGAATGTGTTTGGCTTTCGCCACCCATTTTAAATTAATTTTGCTATGCCCTTTTTCGAGGTTAGTATACTGTGCCTCTGTCTAACAGTCACACAGAAGTGATACCAGGGGTAAACCTACGATCCCCCATCCACTCATCAAGATTCCTCTTGAAGAGGGTCAATGAGGGACTCTGCCTAACTTGGACTGGGATTTTATTCCAGAGTGAAGGGAGCCTCTGGGTTATGAATCTGTCCCTCCAGCATGTCCTATTTATTTCAGTGCTGAGGTTCAAGTCTCTGAGTGCGTAGCTCGATGGGATTTGGATTTTCTGAGGTGCAGCATGTCCATTAATTCCGGGTTGGACATGGCTTTATACGTCAGGCACAGATCGCCTCTGAGCAGGTGGTATGCCACTGAGTAGAGCTGGAGTTTCTTTAACCAGGCAGCACATGGCATCTGTTTGAGCCCTTTGATCCTCTTGGTGAGGTACTTTTGGGGTCTTTCCAGTTGCTGCAGGTGTCTGGTAAGGTACATCCCAAAAGGGGCATTGTACTCAATTATGGGCCTGATGAGGGATGAGTAAAGAGGCACGATGACCTCCCCTGATCTAGATGTGAATCCCTCCATGATTAGGTGGGCTATATAAAATGTTTTTCTAACCACTTTGGCCACGTGGTTGTCAAATGAGAGATTGCTATCAACTTGGGTCCCCAGGTCCCTAATTACTTCTTCCAGATTTAATGGATTACCACCTATGTGGTAATTTGTGGCCACTTTGTTTTTGCCAAAGGGGATGACTATACACTTTTTGGCATTTAGCTTAAGGCCATGGCTCTGGCACCAGTTGTCTGTTTCTATGAGGCCCTTTTGGAGGATGCTTGTGTCGGCTGGAGAGTCGATTATGGCGCCTAGTTTGCAGTCATCTGCGAACTTGGTCAGCCACAGTCCTTCCATGTTGGCCTGTACCTCCGAGAAATATATACTGAACAAGAGAGGTCCCAGGACTGTGCCTTGTGGGATGCCACTTGTAACTGGTTTGGAGTCTGACATGGCTCCAGCAATTCTAACCATGTGGGTTCTGTCCTTGAGCCAGTTTGCAACCCATCTAGTGGCATAGGGGTTTATATTTAAGCTGGTGAGCTTATCTATAATGCCCGAGTGGGGTTTTATATCGAAGGCTTTTGCGAGGTCCAGGTAGGCTGTGTGGACCACCTTCCCCTCGTCAATGGCCTTGGTGACTGTTTCAAAAAAATCGACCAGGTTTAAGAGGCAGGATCTGCCCTTAACAAAGCCGAACTGGGTAGGATCCAGTGTCTGTAGGTCCCCAATATCTTTATTTATGAGGTCCATGATGATCCTTTCCACAGCTTTGCAGACCAAGCTAGTCAGGCTTATGGGGCGATAGTTTCCAGGATCCGTTGAGGCACCAACTTTGTGGAGAGGGACCACTGTTGCTGTATGCCACTCTTTGGGTACATAACCTGTAGTAAGGCTGAGACTGAACAGTAGTTTTATGTTTGGGTTTAGCTCTTCTTGGAGTTCATGTAGGACGCAGCCCGGGACACCGTCTGGTCCCATTGATGCTGTGTTTTTTGCTTTGGAGAGGGCGGCTCTTACCTGAGCATCTGAGATGTCAGGGGGGGCAGCACTCTGCTGGGATAGATATTTGCCCTTTTGGTGGGGAGGGGGGGAGAAGTTTGCGCTGAACCTGTCAGCTAGGATGTTGGCAATGTCTGTGGGTTCGGTGTATTATTTGTCATTTTGGACTAATTCTGAGCATATCTGGGAATTCCCACCCAGGTTTCTAACATAACTAAAGAAAGCCTTGTGATTATCCTTAGTGTCCTGTGCAATTTTTCTCTCGAAGTTGGCCTTAGACGATTTTATGAGTGCCTGTAGTTTTTTGCTAATACTGATCAGAGATGCCTTCCCTTTTTGGGATTTTGCTCTATCATGTAGTAGCTTCCTCCTTCTATTGTATAGTTTGTTTATGGCTGGGGTCCACCAGACAGGACGCCTGCCTTTGGAGGATTGGGTCTTGGTTTTATTTGGGATTGCATGATCCATGCATTCCTGAAGGTGTTCATAGAATGCGTTTATAAAGGATTCTGCGGTCTGGGCCGTATTTTCCACAGGCCCAGGGTCTTTGAAGGATTCCACCTCGGTTTTGAGGAGTGTGAAATTTGCTTTAGAGAAGTTTTTCACTGTGGTTTTCTGGGCAGGGGGTGGAGTCGGGATGTGAATATCCAGTGAGATTAGTTTATAGTCTGATCTTACCAGTGAGGGATACACTTCTGGTCTGGAGCATAGAGTCCCCATGTTGGTGATGATCAGGTCCAATATGTTTTCCCCTCTTGTGGGAGTGGTAACAAGTTGTTCCATAGCATTTGAGTTTATAAATTCTAGGAACCTTTGGGCTAGGGTGTTGGAGCTAGAGTAATGCTCCCAGTCTATGTTTGGGTAGTTGAAGTCGCCCAATATAATGGTGTTTAGAGAGACCTTCATATTTTCCAGTGTTCTCAGGAAGGACGAGTGGGGTTCCTGGGTTTGGGAGGGTGGTCTGTAGCAAGCTATAAACTGGAAGGCAGTTTTACCCACTGTTAGTTGCACATGGATAGTCTCTGATGCTTCGTGCTGTGCCACCAACCTGGAGGTGTGGGTATCTTTGACGAATATTGATACTCCCCCTCCTTTTGTGGTTCGGTCCAAGTTTTGGGGCCGAAAAGCATGGTATGAGGTATAACCTGGTAGTGCTGGGGTGCTCTCGGGAGCCTTGAACCAGGTTTCTGTTACTGCACAGATATCGATGTTCTCCATGCTCAGGAGAGTTTCGAGTGCGTGCATCTTGAGGTTTAGACTTCTGGCGTTGAGTAGCACTACTCTTAGTTTCTTATCCTTTGTGATATCTATGGAGGTGGGTTTGTCTTTTAAGCCTTGCCTAAAAAAGACACTATGGGGGTAGCAAGAGCCTTTGCCAATATCCGAAAGCCCACGGGTGATAGGTGCAAGCCGTCCCTAGCGAAGCATCGTGGCTTGTCGAGCATGTCATCCCAGGCTGACAGGCATTGGATCCCCTTTGAATGACACCAATACTTAAGCCATTTGTTGAAATTGATCATCTTGTCTACATATTGTGACATCACTGTTGGTGAGGGTAAGATGCTACTCAAGGTCAGCGTGATAACCAGCCTGGGCTACATGCTCAGAGTGGTCCTCTATGACTCTTCATGTAGTCCAGGGAGGTACGTCTCAGGTCATTCACACCAGCATGGACAATGACTGAGTCATATTTGTACTTGCCTTGGAGTGACCTGAGTGCTTGTGTTATGTGGCGGATCCTAGCGCCCGACAGGCAGCTCACCGTGACCTTCTCCTTGTTCAGCCTGGTGAGCGGGACGTCAGTGTGCCTGACGATAGAGTCACCTATTACAAGTGTATCAGGTGTGTTGTTTAGCTTTAAGGGCTGTGACTGTTCGGCACACTGGCTTTGTGAGCTATGTGTTGCACGTGTTTTGTTTTGGGGTAGCTGTTGCTTGGGTGTCTGCTTTGGAGGTCTCTGCTGCTTAGGCAGATTTTTATTTAGAGCCTCAGAGTATGTTTTTGTGTGTTTATGTTTTTGGTTTGCTGTCGTGGTACGTCTGTGTGAGACTGGAATTGTAGTGAGTGTGGTTTCCTTCTCCTCCTGACTGGTTACGCCAGTACTGAGTTGAGAGAGCTTAGCCTCCAGTTTGGCTATATGGTTGCATCTCTCACATGTGTTGGAATTTGTTGGAAGAAGGAGAGGGTTGTCTGTGTACATGAGGCAGTTTTAACATTGCCTCAAGATCCCCAGATTCACCAGCTGGACCGGAGAGGAGATTGACAACTGACCTTTGGACATGCTAGAATAGTATTGGGAATTCCTTTATAATTGAAAAGAGGGCCAATGGGGAACAAGGTACTCAAGGGGAGTTTGTGAGGGTGTAGTGCTTTTAATTTTTTAGTGCTGACTTATATAATTGCTTTAGTGAGCAAGTGCCAGGAAACTTAAATGCAATCTGTTACAGGTAACTTAAATGCAAAAACGACAAACAGTAACTTTCTTTCAAGTGAAACAAGGAAATAAGTACAGTAAGTAATGCAGATATCACTAGGGATCCACAGAAGCGCTGAAAAGCCGCGTTTTAGGTGGAATTAGCGTTTCAGGGAAACAAGCAAACAAACAACAAGCATACAAACAAAGCTAGATTCAGCAGGCCTGGATCTAGTCTATGCTACAGCAAACAAGGTGTACCAATTTCAGTAAGAAGCAGTTCAAATATGCAGGCACTATAAGCCTTTAACCAGAAATTCCCAGCTCAGAAGGGCAGAGTCCAGCCTCTCCTCCCACAAGAGTGCAGACCACGAACCCTCTTAATGTAAAATAACTGGAAGTCCAAGTGCTTAAACCAGAATTAATACACTTTTAGAATAACAGACACTGAGCCCTCAATCAGCAGTTCCCAACTTAGAAGGATGTAAGCTACCTGTCCTGCCACCACAGTGCAGGCCACAAACCTTCCTAATGTAAAACAACTGGTCTGAAGCCCAAGTGCTTAAACTAAAAGGCTTAGAATGAGTTACACCAAGCAGTAATAAATACAATTGAGTACTTTTAAGATGACGCAAAAGCAAAATAAAGTAGGAAGAAACACAAATACAGTAAAAGCAGATAAATTTTTTTTTTTTTGAGTGAGCAAATGAGATGGGCCCAGGAGGAGTATCCAAGTACAAATTTACAAGAGGGGCGGGCAGTTTCAAAGCCACCAAGATTAACACCAAGACAAAAACAGGGAGGGTGGGTGGGGACCTACTGAAAAAACGGTCACAACTTCCAGCTAGATATTGCTCAATGCAACACAAACAAATTACTTTAAGTCGTGTATTATTTGATAAAAGTGCAGATAAAAATTTACTTAACTCCATTTATGCGTTCAGTTGATTGTATGCAGGTCTTAGCTGGCCAAAGCTCACAGTTTAAACAGCTTGTTGATTGTTATACTATCTGCTGATTGTTATACTACCGGTTGATTGTTATACTACCGGTTGATTGCAATGCAAATATTTTTCTTGTAATTCTCTATGTAATGTAACTTTGTATTGTGGAGCTTTTCTCCCAGGGCCTTCACTGAAAATGGGCTCTCGAGCCCAGTGGACCTCCCTGATCAAAAAACTGGAATAAATAAATACATAAATAAAGTGTCCTACAATTAACATGAGAAAACCTATGGAATCCTGACGACTCGAGGGAAGGTTCAACAAAATTTTTAAACACTCTGGGAGTTTCAGTGTTGTCTTTATGCCATTTGGAGGAACATTTCCCTTCTGATAGCTGTGTTTTTTACTTCTCCAATCAGAACAGTGGTGGACGTGGCATCTATAGCGTTTGTTTTAATAGATACAGCTGGCTAGATTTTTAATACTGAACTTACAATGGGCACACTAACTGCTTCCCCCATTCACTGTGCATAATTTTCTATATGCATTACTTCATACTATAATATAGTGTGATTTTATGAATTCAGAAGCAAAAATCATGATCTCTTCTCATAAAGAGAGATTTTTCTGACATTAAAATGTTAAAACAAAACATGCCTATTTCACTTGCTCTGACACAAATTCTCACAAACAAGATCCTTCTGTATGCTTTTACTAAATAGTAGGTCAAGTGATGTATACTATAAAGCTAAACATTCTAGTGCCCTGAAAATATACAACACACAGAAGACATATTTTCATTTGCAGCATAAAACAAATTCTGGCGAAAATGAACTTTTAAAACTGACAAACTGCAACATTTACATCTGTAAAGTTGTCAAGTGAAATAAAAAAGTGTAGCGTTTAGTTGCCTTCAAAGTAACAAATAAAAAGGCCATCAAATATTAAAACAACACCATGGTGACTTTAGGCAAAAAGCATGCATTTCTGTATAAAAATCATATTTACATTGTTATAAGCTCTGGCCTGAAATGAATAAGTTTTTTCCATTAAAATTCAAGATGGCAGCTGCTTATTTGTTTGAAGACAGAACAACAAAGGCTGTTTTGTAGGTAATTATTCTGGTAGCATTACCTGAAGACGTTCAGCAGTCACTACATATCATGAAGTCTCAGTTTACCTCTCATCTGCTGTCAGCCTGATAGGATTAGGCACCTAGAGACAAGGCACTAACTACCCCATGGTCACTAATTACTTGCTTCTTCCACTGGATGTTTCTATATGTGAGAGATGCATATTACCTCCTAACCCTGGAGGTCATACTCTTCTAATTTTTTTGACTGTACTCTGAATGTTGTCAGTTCTGATACCCACCATGTTCTAAACAAACAAATAAGCCTGCTTAGACAGACATATTAAAAAAAAAAGTAAATCAGCACAAAACACAAAGGCCTCCTAGGTAAAGTTTTGGTATACAGGACACTCAGTGCCACACTGACAGGAAAAGACATACAAATACTACTGAAAACACATTTACAAAAAGGGGTCACTCAACTGACAAGCTGAGCCAGCACATCTGGCAACATCATAGCCATAGGTGACTCCAAAATCAGATGCACAGATGAACCACTCACCAGATTGAGCAAAGACAGACAGAGGAGTAAGTGCCAAAATTCATAATGTGACTAGATCCCTCAAATTCTTCAGCCTACATACACATATGAGCTGGTCATTATGTTCATATGAGTGAAAGACTTGAAGCACCCCTCCTTGGATCATATGAAGGAGGACATGTTGGTGCTCTAAAGATGTAAAACTAGTGTTACATGCCATTTTTGCTTGAGTATATATATATATATATATATATATATATATATATATATGAAATTGGTCTACTTCGACCCATCAAAATTACGCCTTATCGAATTTTAGATAACCGAGTGCACTTTAGCAAAAGTACATTTACATGAAAATGCACTTTGGCAAATAACATTACACTGAACCACAACAGAACACACACACGCACAAAAAAAATACAACAAACGCATTGATGCAGGAGGGCAAGCCCCCCTACCCCCCTGCTACTTTACATTTATATATATATATATATATATATATATATATATATATATCTATATAAAACTATGAGATCGCACTTCAGTTCTGAAAAGGGAATATTCCCTTATCCTCACTAAACCACGATCTATAACAACTCTTTGGTGTAGTGTTATTCACGAAAGTCAAAAAAACTTTTGGGTCCTATTTTTACTAATAATAGAGCCATGGCATATGAAGGTAATGATGATTCAATATTAAGTATTTACGACGACGAGTCGGTAATAAATGTGAACAAAAATAAAACTAATAGGTATTTAACCCACAATTTAATGACATTTCACATGAGATTAGAGCAATACTGAATTCGAATTGGGGTCTTATTACACAAGATTCAATTTTGAATAGAATTCTTGGGAATAGACCATTGACAGCTTATAGAAATGGTCCCAATATTAAGAGATTATTTGAGATACCACACCAAAAGTCTAAGAACATTAAAGGCATGTTTAAATGTGGGAGATGTAAATACTGTAAATATATTTTAACAGGGCCTTCATTTTTTATTAATGGATAAGAGTATTCTGTGCAGGACAAATATAATTGTGAAAGTCAAGGCATAGTATACTTAGCAAAATGTAAATTGTGTCCAGTGTTTTATTTAGGGAAAACAGAGCGATAACTCAAACAACGTATATATGAACATGTCTATGCAATTTCCAAAAATATTCAGGTTAATGCATTAGCAAGACATATCAACGAGCATAATACACATAGTTTTCAGTTTGTAGTAGTCCAAAGTGTTCCTAAGAATCCAAGAGGTGGACCATGGCACCTCAAATTAGAGGAACAAGAATTGTTGTGGCAACTACGTACAAATGCATATGCTTTCCCTGGTATTAATGACATGTGTTCTATAAAATGCATACTCAGATTAAAAGCTCTAGAAAGATAATTTTATCAGGTAAGGTGGCTATCAAGTTTACTGAATAATATTCAGCACATGATATTTATCCTGGATATATATTTATTTTTGATTTATTTTTGGTTTCTTTAAATAATAATTTTTTTGTAACTTGAAATGAGATGAATTTAAGCATTTTAAAATTATTTATATGTGTATTTGTATATTTCTATATACACACATATTTGTAGGATATAACCATTTGTATGAATTTTAGACGATATTTTAGGTGTTGTCTTTTTAACAAAAGTTTGGGTAGGCTAATTATATAATTAATTATTTAATAAGAGAATTGATGATTATATTTTTTGTATTTAAGCAAGCCATGTTTTTGATTTATTTGTCTGAAGAAGTGCACGTATTGAAGGTGCATGAAAGCGCTTACAAATAAACTGCTGAATTTGGTTTCGTGACTAGTGGATTTCTTTCTTTCCTTTGTGGTCTACAGTTTTCGGTTCTTCTGTTTCTGTTATTCACGAAAGTGCATTTTTGTGTAAACGCACTTTCGCTAAAGTGGACTTGGTTATCTAAAATTCAGTAAAGAATAATTTTGATGGGTCAAAGTAGATCCATAAATACATACACACACGTGTGTGTGTATAGATATATATATATATATATATATATATATGTATATATATATACACACACACACACACACACATATATATACACACACACACACACACACCTCCCTAGCTGCATTGATGAGGCTGGCCTGCACCTTTTTCCATGTTTATTGGCCACAGCTTTTTCTTCCAACCACAGGTAAACAGTGACAGAACACCCATAGTGCAGGGATTCGACAACTACCTTTCCTCCAGACCCAATGCCAAAAATATCAGTGTTATTGGAGGGGGGAGTGTTCGTTTGCTAAAGAAGCAAATTCAACTCCAGACTCCTAAGGCGGGGCAATGTCCTTGAACTCCATATCCTTCTTGTGATAAATAATATTCTGTACCACATCACAGCCAGCTACTAAACTCCCTTCATGTCATATGCAGCCCATGAGGCTTACCTAAACAAACTGACTGTCATAAATACGCACGTTTGTGAGCAGTTGTGCACCGCGGGACTTGGGTTAAACTATTCCCGTTGCCAGAAAGTCAGATCTTTGAATTTTCCCTTAGAACTAGCTAGTTTATCAGCAGTAGAACTAAAATCTGTATACCTATGACTAGCACTTGCTCTAAAACTCACTAACAGGCACTAGGAAGCTTTCATTTGTTACAAGCACTCACTTCTCCTTGGTAATAAGGAGAAAATAGTCGTAGGCACTAGACAGCCTACAACTGCAAGTACCTTGCCAAAAAGTAAGGGAAAACAGCTCTTGTACTACACAAAGAAAGCACCTAACCAGGCATGTCCAAGGGTCAGCTTCCAGTGATTTCTCCTGTCCACCTGTTGAATCTGGGCATACTGCAGCAATGCAGCAATTGCCTCATGTACAAAGCCAACCCTCTCCTCCTACCACCAAACACTACGACTTGCGAGAGATGCACTTACATAGCCAAAATGGAAGCAAAGCTCTCTCCAGCCAAGATTGTGCTAGACAGTCAAGAGAAGGTTAACACCCACACAACACCTCAAACAACACACAGTCCTTCAAAACCTACACCACCAAAACCCACACATAGCAACACAAAACAACATATGCGGAGGCTCTTAACATTAACTTGCCCAAGCAACAAGGACCTCCTTAGCTGAAACGCAAACAAACACCACCCCCAAACACAACCAAAGCGTCACATAGCTCACAACACCAGTGTGCCATCCAACAGCAGCCCCTAAGGCAAGGCAACGTACCCAACACTTTAGTCTTAGGTGAATCTACAGTTAGGCACACTGATGTCCCACTCACCAGGCTGAAGAAGGAGAAAATTACAGTTAGTCGCCTGTCAGGTGCCAGGATCTGCCCACATAACGCAGAAACTTTTTATTTAGCGCTTCCGTCAGCTGTCAGCATTGACTTCTTCAGAATACAAAAAAGCACACGGAGCCACTTGTTAAATATGCACTTTTGTCACATGACTTACACTAATTAAACAATTAATTAATTAAAAAAGGTGTATGTTCATATTATTTAAAAAACTGAAATTGATGATAAATTCCCTATAATACTAGCAGCAGGAAAAAACATCATAAAAGAACACCCTGGTCATCAGTTTAAATTCAGTGCCCTTGAACAGATAGGAAACAACTTGGGGGGGGGGGGGTCCTTCTGACATTTTTTTTTAGAGTATCGAAAATTAATAATGCAGTTTTAAGTGCAATGCAACATACCCCCCTGGGCTTAAGGAAACGGTTTCCATTTCTAGTTATCTCAAGTTAGAAGCTGAATTTCATATGTAAATAAAAATATAATTTTATTAAGGACATTTTAAGCTAATAGATTGTGAAAGAATTAAGAGGTTATTTATTTCTGAGAATTTGATTATTAGCTTTGTACAGGTTTTTATATGTTTTATTATCCCAGTTTGCAAAACACAGCTCTCTCTGTTCCAAAAGCTGCTTTGAATGTTATGTATAGAAAATGATGTTTTTCCTGCTGCTAGTATTATAGGGAATTTATCATCAATTTCGTTTTTTTTTAAATAATATGAACATACACCTTTTATAATTAATTAATTATTTAATTAGTGTAAGTTATGTGACAAAAGTGCATACTTAAGTGGCTCAGTGTGCTTTTTTTGTATTCTGAAGAAGTCAATGCTGACAGCTGATGAAAGCGCTAAATAAAAGGTTTCTGGTTTCTGTCTGTGAGCCCTATTGCTCTTTCTTATTTTATTTATTCAGTTTACTGTTGTTTTGTTTGTGTTCACAGTATAAGGACAAAATGATTGACTTCAATAACTGGCTAAGCTTCTGGTGTCATTCAAAGGGGACCCAGTATCTGTCTGGGACGACATGATCGACAAACCACGATGCTTTGCAAAAGATGGTCTGCACCTGTCGCCCTTGGAATTCAGGCTACTGGCTAAGGCTCTTGCCACCCCTATACTGCCTTTTTTAGGCACGGTTCAAAGGACAAAACTACCACTGTAACGGGAACAAGCAAGCAAAATCTGAAGGTAATGCTAAAAGTCTAAACCTCAAGATGCACTCTCTCGAGGCTCTCCTAAAAATGGAGAACATCAATATCTGGGCAGTAACTGAGACCTGGTTCAAAGCTCCAGAGAGCACCCCTGCAATACCAGGCTACAACTCATACCACACTTTTCGGCCACCAAACCAGGACCGAAACACTAAAAGGTGGAGGAGTGTTCATATTCACCAAGGATATTCACACCTCCAGGCTGGCTGCCCAACATAATGCATCTGAAATTCTCCAGGTGCAACTAACTCTAGGTAAGACTGCAATACAAATTGTAGCTTACTACAGATCCCCCACCATGCCCCAAGATTCTCACTACACCTTTCTAAACATATTGGAAAATATTAAGATACAACCAAACACCCTAATACTGGGTGATTTCAACTACCCTGCCATTAACTGGGAAAAATACTACTGTACCAACAACCTTTGCTCAACGGTTCTTGGAATTCATAAATTCCAACGCCCTAGAGCAACTAATGCATAGCCCCACCAGGGGTACCAATATTCTAGACCTGGTCATTACCAACATGGGAGATCAATGCTCCACACCAGTTGTCACCCCCCTCGTTGGTCAGATCAGACCATAAGCTAATCACCCTTGACATCCACATCCCACCCCCACCCCCCCCCCCCTTCAAGGAAACCTCCGTAAAAAACTTTTCCAAAGCCAACTTCATGCTTCTCAAGTCAGAAGTTAACAAACTTCATGACACCCATGCAGATGGGAACTGGAAGTTCAACTGCTGAATCCTACAGTAAGGTGCTGTACGAGCACATTCACTCGTGCATGGACTGAGCCACCCCAAACAGAATCAAGATGCTGTTCTCTAAAAAAAAAGGAAGCCAATCAGGTGGTCCCCTGTCATAAACAAGCTGTACAACAGAAGGAAGAAACTGTTGCAGAAAAGAGGAAGAACCCAGGATTCAAAAAACTCCCTCACCTACCTCAGTAAGAAGCTGAGATCCCTCATAAAATCTTCCAAAGCTAGCTATGAAAACAAAATTGCCAAAGATTCCAAAGACAACCACAAGGCATACTATAGCCATATCAAGAATCTAAATGGCAATACTCAGATCTGCTCTGAGCTACAGCAGAATATCACTAGATATACTGATCCCAAGGACATTGCCAATATCCTGGCAGATAGATTCAGTGCCAACTTCACCCCCTCTCACCCCCTAAAGGGCCCATCTCAATACTGAATGCCAAATTCCAGTAATCACAGCAACTCAGGTAAAAACCGCACTCTCCAAAGCCAAGAATACAGCATCCATGAGACCAGACGACATCCCAGGCTGTATATTGCATGAACTACAAAATGAACCGTCACCTCACCTATGTGTCATGTTTAATCATAACCTCACCTCAGCCTTCGTGCCCACAGAGTGGTGCACAGATACAGTCATCCCACTCCACAAGGGGGGGATCCACTTTGGATCCCGGGAACTACCACCCCCATCAGTTTGACGATCCTGATCTGCAAGGCCATGGAATATATTATCACTGAACTTATACACAAAGACATTGGCAACCTTCAAACACTGGACCCCATCCAGTTTGGATTTGTGAAGGGCCGATCTTGCCTCCTGAACTTCATCGACTTCTTCGAATCAGTCTCCAGAGCTGTGGACGAGGGTAAGGTGGTTCACACAGCCTACTTGGACCTCGCCACGGCTTTCAACACTATCCCCCATTCTGGAATCAGAGATAAACTTACTATTGCTAATATCCTGGCAGACAGATTCAGTGCCAACTTCACCTCCCTCTCACCCCATAAAGGGCCCATCTCAATACCGAAGGAATGCCAAATTCCGGTAATCATGGCCAGTCAGGTAAAAACGCATTCTCCAAAGCCAAGAATACAGCATCCATGGGACCAGACGACATCCCGGGCTGTGTACTGCATGAACTACAAAATGAAGTGGCACCTCACCTATGTATCATGTTTAATCATAGCCTCACCTCAGCCTTCGTGCCCACAGAGTGGCGCACCGTTACAGTCATCCCACTCCACAAGGGGGGATCCACTTTGGATCCTAGGAACTACCATCCCATCAGTCTGACGAGCCTGATCTGCAAGGCCATGGAACGTATTATCATGGAACTTATAAACAAAGACATTGGCAACCTTCAAACTTTGGACCCCACCCAGTTTGGGTTCGTGAATGGCCGATCTTCCCTCCTGAACCTGATCGAATTCTTCAAATCAGTCTCCAGAGCAGTGGACGAGGATAAGGTGGTTCACACAGCCTAGTTGGACCTCGCCAAGGCTTTTGACACCATCTCCCACTCTGGAATCATAGATAAACTTACTAAACTGGGCAATAATCCCTACGTCACTCGACGGGTTACAAACTGGCTTACTGACAGAACACACACTGTAAAAGAAGCCAACTCTAAATCCAGCTCCAGACAAGTGGTGACAGCAGGATTCTGTCCTGGGACCACTCCTGTTTGGCATCTACTTCTCTGAAATACAGGCCAAAACTAAGGGAATCTGGCCTACAAAGTTCGCAGATGACTGCAAGCTGGGAGCCATTATTGAACACCCAAATTATGTGGATATACTACAAAAGGGCCGTACCGAAACAGATGCCTGGTGCCAGAGCCATGGGCTCAAGCTAAATGCCAAAAAATGTATATATCCCCTTTGGGAAAAACCATGTACCTGTGAACTACCATATAGGTGGCAGTACATTAAACACCGAAACTGTGAAAAGAGACGTAGGGACACAGGTGGACAGTGGTCTCACCTTTGATAACCACATAGCCACAACAGTTAGAAAATCCTTCCACGTGGCACACCTCATCACTAAGGGCTTTTCATCCAGAAAATGGAGGTCATTGTCCCTCTGTACTCATCCCTCATTAGACCCATTACAGAATACAATGCCCCATTTGATATGTACCTCACAAGACATCTGCAACAACTAGAAAGGCCACAGAAATACCTCACAAAAAGTATCACAGGCCTAAAGCAGATGCCTTATGCTGACCATCTAAAGAAATTCCAGCTATACTCTGTCGCATATCACCTACTCAGAGGCGATCTCTGCCTAACATACAAGGCCATGTCAAAGCCAGAGTTGTTGGACATGCTACACAAAGAAATCCTAATCCCTCTGAGCCACACGCTCCTCGGATCTTAACCTTGTCATCACGATGAATAGAACATGCTGGAGGGATAGGTTCCTGACCCAGAGACTCCCCATACTCTGGAATAGGCTGCCCATACATGTCAGGTAGAGCGCCTCAATTGCCCTCTTCAAGAGGAACCTTGATTGGATGGGAACCTTGATGATTGGATGGGAGATAGGAAATTCACCTCAGGCATCACATCAGTACCCTGCTAGACAGGGGTCTAGGAAAGTAAATATTTGTGGGAAGCAATAGCCAGGGAATCGTTACGGCTAGGCTTGTACAGGCCTTAGGGCTGATAGGTTCATAGGTAGGTACTAGGCTATGACATACTGCCTCCCACACCTAAAACTATTATCTTAAGAAACTTTACCTATCCCTTCTTTTAACTGGGAAACCAATACCACCACAAGGTATGTGCAAAGATTCCAGTACTTCATTAATGCCATCTCTTTAGACCAACTAGTTCAAGTCCCAACTAAGGGCTCAAAAATATTGGACCTGGTTCTCATGAATATAGCCACCCTATGCACAACTATAGTTACCACATCACAAGTCAAATCAGACCACTATTCAGCTAACTGATGACCTGATGAAATTTAAGCACCCTCCTTGCTTTGTTGACCACATCTTGGAGCGCAACATTTCTGGATAATTTCTATGCTCACGTCAGAGCATATACGTACATATATTGGTCCCTATAACACACACACAATGCCAAATTCAGAAATAAACATCTATGATGGAACCCTAATATAAACAAACTATAAAATGAAAGGGAGAGAGAGACATCCTGTAAGAGCAAACTCAATACCCATACATTTACAGCAGAACTCAAAAAGAGCAACAAAAGTACTCAGAAACAAAATCAAAAGCTACAAATGCAAGTATGAATTGAAAATTGCCAGCTATGATAAGGACATCCACAAAGCTGCCTTCAACTATATAAGGTTTAGTAACACCCAGCAATACATAGAGCTAATGCATAACACACTCATCCTCAACAACCAAAATGTTAGCACACAAATTCAGCTCAAACTTTACTCCCAATATCTCCCCCTAACATTCCCACCACATTAATATACCCATACCACCCACTCTGATCACTTCCAAAAAAGCCTTCAGTGCTCTCTCCTATGCTAAAAACACCAGCACCATGGGCCCTGATAATGTGCCATGCTGGCATCTTAAACAGCACAAGACACTGTTAATAAGCCTATTCAATCTTAGCCTCTGCAATGGATACATACAAGAGCAACTCCTAAAGAGGACTAATTACTAATCATGGAAACTACAGACTGAGGATCACACCAGTTTCATCTGTACAGCAAAGGAATGCATCATCATGGAAGTTATTAACAAAGACATAGACAGTCTACAGCACTAGACCAATGCCAGTATGGGTTTGTTAAAGGCAACTCCTGCCTTGTAAACCTTTTTGGGCAAGTTGCTGATGCATCAGATGCAGGCAAATCAGGTCAAACTGCCTAGCGGGGCTTGGCCAAGGCCTCTCACACCATCCCACAATATGCCACTATCAGTAAGCTAGTCCAATTAAATAGAATACCAAGTTACCAGTGGGACACAAAACTGGCTTACTGACAGTATCCAATTCTATTAGAGTTGGAGCCATTCTCTCATCAAAAAGTGTAATTAAAAGTGGTGTCCCCAACAGACTGGCCATGGACCAATCATCATTTGTTTAACGTCAAGACCATCATCAACGACCTGTGGCTGACCAAGTTTACAGATGATTGCAAACTCAAGAGATGTCAAATTCCACATCCAAATTCTAGATTCCCAAGGATGGCCCAACACAAACCAAGAAATAGTGCATGCACCATCGCCTTACACTAAATGTCAAAAAATGCATCATTTTGTCATTTGGCAAACCTAGGAACCCATGCACCTAGCTCACAGGTGACACCCCACTGAAAACTAACGTAGTCTTTAGGGACCTGGGCACTTTCACTGACAATTTGCTATATTCTGATCACCATGTATCCACTGTCATTAGGAATTTTTTTTTAATCTGGCCAGACTGACCACCAGGGGTATCTTTAGGGTCTAAGGACGTTATCATCCCTCTCTTCTCCTTCCTCATCAGCATCATAACAGAGTATAATGCCATCAATAGTATGTCTAAGTATATGGCCCAGCTTGAGAGACTACTGTGTTTCTTCCCTAAGACAATCAAGAGCATGTCTTGCTTGTGCTACACAGACCACCCTAATGCATTCCCTCTAGTTTCTGCTTTTTTTATAATCTCTTGATTTTATCACTGTTTTTCAGCTCACACTTGTTAAAGAAACACCACTGGCTTGTTACTGTACTGCTCTTAGGTTGGTTTAACATTATCTGATATTTCCTAACCTACTCTAATACTGCAAAAGCTGTTCTGAGATTGCCAAAATATTTCTAAGTTTTGCAAAGTTTTTCTGTGTTTGTAGAAGTTTGTGAACTTACTTCCAAGGATTCCCGATACTGCAGGAGTTCTGCCTTTTGCTGTAAAGCATTTGTTACTGCACTTGAGCTCAGAACCAGTTCATTTCATATTAAGAGGGAAACACTCTCCATAGTCTCCCACTGTTCACAGGTACTCTAAGAGCTAACAGTTTGTGCAGAGGGTAGCACCACTGCAGGTCATCTTATAGTATACTACTAAACTATATTACTTAATCCTTTGACTCTCTCTTACTCCTTCCTATCTACTAAGGATCTGGTATAATGGATAGGCGCTTTCCTGTCATCTCTGTTTCTGGGCTGGTGGATATGGGCATCCTGAGACAGTGTATTAACTGCCTCATGCTCACTAACAACAATTTAAGTTTAGAAAAGGAGAGAGAAAGATACACAATGTCATTAGAGACAAAGCTCTCACATACACACATGAAAAATACAAACCAGGTTGTTAGTGTTAAATCCGAAACACTCACTATCAACAATAAGGAACAAACACACAGACCCACATATGCAGAAGTACTCGCACGTAATCTTCCCCGAACCTCCAAGACCTCGTAAAAACATCTTTCAGTGGCCCTACTCACACTCAAAAAAGATAGCACCTCACACCACATATAACTCTGAAAGTCACAGCAGCCCAGCTTCAAAGCCCATAAGGCAACATACCACACAGTCAAACGTTCTAGTTATTGGGGATTCCATTGTAAGACATACTGATGTCCCCCTTACCAGACAAAACAAGGAGAAGATCACAGTCAGCTGTCTTGTCTGAAGCCATGATCCACCAGATCATACATGTACTTAAGTCTTTAAACCACAAGTACCAGTATGATATGGTCACAGTCCATGTAGGAGTAAATGACCCAAGACATACCTCACTGGACTATATAAAGAGAGCCATGATGGAGCTCTCTGAGTATGTGCCCCAGCTGTATATGAATCTATCCTTGAGTAGTATGCTACTTTCACCAATGATGATGCCACATTACCAGCCAAAAATGACTGACTTCAACAACTGGCTTATTTTCTGGTGTCACAAGAAGGGGATCCAATACATCTGTCAGGTTAGGAAGACATGATCGACAAACCAAGATGCTTTGCCAAAGAAAGTTTGCACTTGTCACCCACCACTTGGCTTCTGGAGACTGGCAAAAACTTTATCGCCACAGTACCTTTTTTAGGCTATGCCAAGTGGTTAAACCCAACAACATAACAAAAATTACTCACAATTACTTAAAGGTACTGTTGCCAACCCCTAAGAGTTTAAATGAAACCCTGCACTCCCTGGAAGTATTAGTCATCCTGGTGGATGCAAACATATGTGTGGTCACAGAAAAATGGTTCAGAACCATGGAAAGCATCCCAGCTACCAAGGGCTACAATGCCTTTTATACATTTTGACCCCCCTCAGCTTAGCATAAAACAAAGGGAGGAGGTGCCTCATTGTTTATAAAGGACAAGTACGCTATTAGACTGGTCCAACAACATGACTTGCTTGAGCTGCTTCATGCCCAACTAACCATAGGTGCAACCCCCTCCATCATATCCTTGCTAGCTACAGATCCCCTAACACGAGTTTAGAAAATCACACCTCCTACCTAAACTTACTGGAATCTCTCAACATTCAGCCTAACATTAAACTTATGGGTGGCTTCAACTACCCTTCCACAAACAGGGAAACTTATAAGATCTATAGTTCACATGCTCAGAGGTTTTTGGACTTAATCAACACGATCACCCTGGAGCTATTAGTTAGCTCCCCAACTAGAGGTACAAATATCCTAGACCTAGTACTCATGGACATGGGAGGATGCTGCTTTCTCCCATGAATAACGTCCTGCCTGGTAAGATCTGACCACAAAATGATCTCCTTTAGTATTAAAACTAACCTAGAACCACCACCAAACTCCAAACCTGTTAAGAATGTTGCTAAGGCCAATTACGTGAAACTAAGTGACAGCTTATTAAACTTCCGAGCCCCTCCGAACTTGGATGACACTGAGGCCTACTCTCAGCTATACCCAAAAGCACTGTACAACCATATTCATAGCTGCAAAGAGGATGGAGTACCTGTCAGAGTCAAACCTGAGATTCCTGGCAAAAATAAACCACCCTGGTGGACCCTTAGCATAAACAGGCTATTCAACAAAAGAAAAAAAATTCACTCCAAAGCCAAGAAGGAACAGACAAAACAATGCAAAAAGACACTCAGCAGACTTACAAACAAGTTAAGAGAGCTGGTAAAATCTGCCAAAGCAAACTACCAGGCAAAGATAACTATAAGGCTTTTTTTAAATTATGTTCGTAATCTTAGGAGAAATGCTGAGCAATGTGCCGAGTTAATCATGAATGGCCAACACTTAATACCCAGCCAACAAGTTCAGTTCAAACTTCTCCCCACATCACCTCCCATCACATCCAAAGAAATATGCGCAACCATCCCCCTACTGGTCATTACGAAAGAACAGGTCCTTATTACACTCACTAAAGCCAAAAACACAGCTTCCATGGGTCCAACAACATTCCAGGATGCTTCTTAAATGGCTTAAAACAGAATCTATCAGGATCACTAAAAACACTGTTTAACCACAGCCTGCAAACGGCTTTATCCCAGAGGAATGGAGGATTGCAACAATAGTTCCTCGGTCCAAGGGGATCCCATCAACTGACCACGGAACTACAGGCCCATAAACTTGACCAGTCTCATCTGCAAGGCCATGGAGAGAATTATCATGGACCTGATCAATCACAGCATAGGAAATCTGTAAACACTGGATCAGACCCAATTTGGCTTTGTCAAAGTGAGGTCTTGCCTGCTCAATCTGGTGGGATTCTTTGAGAAAGTCATCAGGGCCATGGATGAGGGTAAAACAGTTCATACATCTTATCTAGACCGGACCAAACCATTCAACACAATCTCCCACTCAGGGATCATAGATAAACTTACTGAGTTTGAACTGGAGATGAACAGGAAGAAGACCATCAATAAGGAAATTAGTGAATAAAAATGAGACTACTACTACTTCTTTCGGCTGCTCCCATTAGGGGTTGCCACAGCAGATCATCTATTTCCATTTCTTCCTGTCCTCTGCATCTTGCTCTGCCACACCAACCACCTGCATGTCCTTTCTCACCACATCCATAAACC
Organism: Protopterus annectens; assembly: GCF_019279795.1. Lineage (NCBI taxonomy): Eukaryota > Metazoa > Chordata > Ceratodontiformes > Protopteridae > Protopterus > Protopterus annectens. The sequence goes on from NC_056731.1 coordinate 1,165,796,524, forward strand.
TTGTCTTAGGCCTTCCTCTTTTCCTGTTACCTGGCAGCTTCATCCTTAGCATCTTTTTCCCAATATACTCTGCATCCCTCCTCAGCACATGTCCAAACCAACGTAATCTTGCCTCTCCGGCTTTGTCTCTAAACCTTCTAACCTGGGCTAACCCTCTCATATACTTATTCCTAATCCTGTCCACCCTCGTCACACCCAGTGCAAATCTTAACATCTTTAATTCTGCCACGTCCAGCTCTGACTCCTGCCTTTTTTGTCAGTGCCACTGTCTCCAACCCATATAACATAGCTGGTCTCACTACCCTCTTGTAGACCTTCCCTTTCACTCTTACTGGTACTAGTCGGTCACAAATCACTCCTGACACTCTTCTCTACCCACTCCATCCTGCCTGTACTCTCGTCTTCACCTCTCTTCTACACTCACCATTACTCTGAACTGTTGAGCCCAAGTAGTGAGACTGCAAAGCACCAATCACATTTGTGAAATATGGCTGTATATGAAAAAGCAGAAAGACTGGATTTTTGTGGACTTAGTGAAATTTGTGGGGACGTGAAAGGCATTTGTCTAATTTCACATCTCTAATGTTTGGAAGGACACTGAGGGGAAGGAAAAAAAAGCAACTGTAAATAAAACACTTTCTATTAACAGTATTTCCGTGAAATGTTTTCACAATACAAATTGCATGTTTTATAGTAAAGCATTTTAGTTGTTGTATGTCAAACATACTAAAGAAAACAGATGCATTTTTTCCTTTCTCTTTCCTTTTTTTAATATTAATAAATGTAGGCTACAGTGTAGAGAGAGAGAAAAAAGCTGGCTAAAAACATGTTTAAGTTAGTAGGCTGTAATCTTAGGTGGTTGAGGTGGGAGATGGGGTACAAAAGCACACAGATTATAATATGTGTACTGCTATATTTTCTCTTACTTTTGCACAAGTGAATGTCAGGATATTGTCATGCAATATCTCTGTCAGATAACGGATAGAACCCAAGACTATGAAATGAGTTTGGAAGAGACAGGGAAAGATGGAGGGACAAGGGAAGGAGGGAGCAAACAGAACCATGCTTGTCCTGAAAAGAAGCTTTCTGGGAATCAGGAATCTGAGCAGTCTTAGCAGGAGTCACATTCCTAGAACTCTTCTTGCCTTTGGGAGGAGGGCAAGATTGCCTACGAAAAAAAGGCAGACTTGGAGGGACAGTTCCTCTGGAATTTAAGAATGAAAGAAACAAAAATAGGTTTTAGCTTCTGCAAGGCTTTGCCTTGTCTTGAAGGGACTTGAAAAGGTCTAAAGGTGCATCCAAAAGTTTGGCCTTAATTTCACCAGGCAAAACCTGAAGACAAAGCCAAAAATAATGCCTCATAACTCAACCAAAGGCAGCAGCCCTGGAAAAAGCATTAGATGCATTATAGCAGCATTTGACAGAACGGTGGGCAACTTGTGAAGTGGAGCCCAGCAGGGAAAGGGCCAAAGCTTTCCTCTCAAAGTCAGGAAGGTCAAAAAACACCTTAGAAACCAGAGAGAGGAGAAAAGCATCATACCCGGTCATATGTGTCTGGTAGTTAATGGTCCTAAATGACAAAATGGCAGCAGGGTAAACTCACTTGCCCAAACTCTCCATGGCCCTACTAGTCTTATTAGAAGGCAACAGCTTGGAGGAGGGCAACAACTTAGAAGGTTTAAAAGTGACACTACAGAAAGGTCAGCAGAACGGCATTTATAAGGAAATTTGCACTCTTCAGCCACTTTATAGAATCAATCTGGCTTCTTATGTGCAGGAGACTAAAAGACAGGTGCTACAGAAGCTGCTGTTAAAGTGCATAAAAAGGGCAGCCATAACAGGGAACAGCAGATGGCTTGGGAGACTCCAGCTGCAGGAGCTCAAAATACATTTTCTTAATATCAAAGTCTTAAGAACAATCCCACTTAAAATAGTCCATCAAACAAGCAAAGATATTCCCAAAGGAAAACGAGAGTCTGAAATTAAGTAATCCTCACCTCTGAACCACAGTCCAAGGAGGAAGAGATCTGGAAAGAATAACCCAGGGATACCCCCCCCCCCCCGAGGCTACACCCTCATCCGAGGAATCCAATTCCCTAGGCCTCCTGAGTGGAGTGGAAGACCAGGAAGGAGCAGTAACAGGGACTCCTTGAGGTGGCTTCAAGGCCATCAAAGCATTAAATAAATCTTCAGTGAAATCCTGCTATTCACATTCAGGATCTTCACAATAGGGGAAATATGTGTAGTCTTTAGTTTCTTTTTCTGTGGAAGGTCCACCGGAGATGCTTTTGTTTCTTTTTCTGTGGGATATCTACTTGAGACACCCTCGGAAGGTCAGATCCCCGACATGATTCTATTATGGTAGTAGGAATTTCCATCACTAAGATCTGAGGAATCCCCCTAGCCTCTTCAGACATAATCAGCCAAGGCTTCCCCTCAACGCCAGGCACAGACTTTGCAAAGACTCAGGACATGTAAGAAGCCGGATCCATGCCAGCCTATGACAGGGTCTTGGCACAGGAATCCAAAGCAAGCACCGGAATGTCCTCTGGGCTTTCACCAGCCTCAACAGACATCCAGAGGAGGATGGACAGCAGCCGGATCAGGCCTACCTTTTTTTAGTCTTCTTCCTGGCAGATGGCTGGCCTTCAGGATGGGAGGATTCAGCACCCTGAGCCAACAACTTAAGATGTCTGTTCTCCAGGTATATGGATAAAGAAGAGAAGCAACTACATAGGGTCTTAGGCACAAACACCAAAGAGACAGAGCACTGCATATGATCACTGGAAGCACCAAAACAGACAATGGCCGTGATGGCCTTTTGGGGGAATTTGCCTCCCGCACTGACATTTTCCCTTTCTGGATGACAGGAACACAACCACAACAATAAGGAAAGGAAGAAAAGAAATCCCAACAGGGCACTTATCTGAAAACGCAGATTGGTAACCAGCACAGAAGAAGGGCGTTCAAATTGACATGTGAAAATGGCATTTGGACTGGCAGCAAAGAAGTTCTGAGTACCTGCTCCCGTACGTTACCTTTATGCCCTATGTTGGCAGCATGCATGTGACAAACGATGCTTATAAGAGCTGAAGGCTTTGGTATACTGGCCGTACTTTGGGCTATCCTTGACAGGAGATCCCTTAGGTGAATACTGCAAAAGTGAAAGGGAAAGACATCAGTGAAGAAGAATGTAAGAAAATACAGCTGTTGTTGCTGTTGGATCTTGATGCAGAGAAAGCATTCAACACAGTAAGCTGGGATTTTTTGAGAACACAGCAGGAATCAGGTTTAATAGAAGGCAGGAATTGAGCCCTTTTTGTAATATTATGTAATGTTGGTTTGAGGATATTGTACAGAACAATATACATGATGTACGAGGTTTGTAAATCTGAACTTATTAATATGGTTTAACTTTCACAGAAATATGTTTTTCTATGTTAAAAGTGGTAATTCAGCAAAGGTGTATTTTTGTTACAATATGTATTAATTATTCATGTTGCTAGGTGCTTACAATATGGGATTTTATGGCTAGGCTACAAATGGTCCTCAGATCAACAGCCTAGTGTTAATCTATGAAGATGTAGGAAGAAAACGTTACATGCAGCTTTGAATATGTAGGTTTTTGTATTCAAGAAATTAAAACAGCCAAAAACTTTCAATCTAAACTTCAAAACCGTCTTCTGGAAATGGTCAGCAGAAAACAGGAAAAATCAATACAAAAAGGATTCTCAGCAAGTCTTACAAAGAGATCAATAATGTAAAAGAGCGTCTTACAGGCATTTATTTGATGGCCAAACAATAAACAGAATCATCATCATGATCATCATCAGCCCCCATTTTTCTACATGGGTCGGGGTATTGTGTTAACTCTCGCCAACTCTCTCGATTCAGTGCCACACTCCTGCCTTCTTCAACACTCATGGCTGACTGTCGCAGATCTTCTTTCACACAATCCATCCACCTCTTTGCTGGATGTCCTCGCTTCCTCTTACCTTCTTCCTGTCTGTTCCAAATCTTCCTCACCAGATTGTCTTCTGCTTTGCTACAAGTGCGCCCAAACCACCGTAATCTGTTCTCTTTTCTGTAATTGGAGCTACTTTGCCTTCTGCTCTTATGTCCTTATTTCTTCATCTGTCCCACAATGTGCATACTACCACCTTTCTCAGGCACTTCATTTCCGACACCTCTAGCTTCTTCAACTGATCTGCCTTTACTGCCCAGGTTTCTGTACCATACAGTAGTACTGGTCACACCACTGTCTTGTACACCTTACTTTTCAGCTTCTTTGGCATTCTTCTGTCAGACTACACCTGACACTCTATGCCAAGGTGACTGCAGCCTCTCTGATTCTAGCTTTGACCTCTTCATTCAGACTACCCTTTTCCTCAACTACCTGTCCCAGATACCTGAAGCTGTTTACCTGGTCCACTGTTTTCCCTTCTACCTCTATTCTTAGCTTCTTCTGATTTCCCCAATTTGCTGCCATTACCACCATCTTATCTGTGCTTAGTTTCATCCCATGTGCCTTCAGATTAGCATTCTATTCTTCTATCCTTTGCTGAAGTTCTAGCTCAGAGTCTGCCTGTACTGCCACATCGTCTGCATACAGCAGCTTTGTTGATCCGACCCTTCCAACCTTTTTGCTAATGTAGTCCATCACTAGTATGAACAGCAGTAGGCTTAGAGCTGAACCCTGATGTACATCCACTTCCACTGGGAACCAACCCCTCTGTGAGGCCACTGTTCATACTTGAGTCACTGGGTCCTTGTACATAGCCTGCACCAATTCTACCAATGTTTCTGGGACTTCAAATCACCGCAGTACAGCCCAGATCAGCTTTCTTTGGAACCTTGTCGTATGCTTTCTCCAAGTCTAGGAATGCCCAGTTGGACTCACTCCTCATGTCTCAATGCAAACATCGGGTCAATTGTGCTGCATCCTGATCTGAATCCAAACTGCTAATCGTCCATCTGACATTCTACTACTCTGCGTATCCGTTTATCAATCACCCTCTTCAGAACCTTCATGCAATGTGATGGGAGTTTGATGCCTCTGTACTATCCACAGTCGTGGGTGTCCCCTTTGTTCTTGTACACTGGTACGGGTATGCTTATTCTCCTACGCCTTTCTCTCCACACTGCTATGAGTACCCTCAGAAGCCATTTCTCCCCTATCTCACCCAACATCTTTATCATATCTGCTGTGACCTCATCTGAGCCTGCTGTTTTCTCTGACTTCCATCTTCCTTAGTACTGTTCTTACTTCTTCTAGGGTGGGATCCTCTTCTTCTCTCATCATAGGCTGTTTCTGGGCAGTACAACTTCTGTGGGGTTTTCTTCATTCAGAAGCTGCTGGAAATACTCCTTCCATCTGCCTTTGATGTCCTCTGGACTGGTCAGCAGGTTGTTGCTGGCATCCCTTATGAAGGGTGTTGGACTACCTTCTTTATCTTTCTGTCTTTGCCTTACAAACAGAAGAAAACATATTCATGGACATGAACAAGATTATGGATTCAGGAGCTCAACTGTATGCAAAAAAACACCTGAAGTATAAATCTTCGATCTTGTAATTCATTCTGTGATACACACTTTATTCGTCTTAGGGTTTTGATGGAGATGGAGCCTATCCTGGCAATGAGTGGGAGTAAGGTAGAGAATTAATCATGCACAGGATATTAGTCCAACCTAGGGCACATGCATGCACCCACACTCATTACAATGTGGAGGCACACCATTTCATCTACAGCAACTCTCTGGGATACTGCAGGAAACAGTAACAGCAAATACCCTTATGAACACAGTAAGAATATGCAGATCCTACAATGAAGAAACCCCAGCCAAAATCTTTCCTTTTCAACATGTGGGCTCCATACATCTCCACTGACCAATAGGAATGAAGCCCACATTTTGGAACTTGGGAAATATGAGTTTGACTAACAGCATGAGGGAAAAGAGAAGTGATGTGGGCTTTGCCCGATCACCTCTCTTCATAGAAAGAGGTTGGTGCACTGGACCAGGCACTTGATCTTGCTGCAGAATCACTATAAGAGACTGGAGATCTCATGGAGTGCTGGCTTCAAGTGAGAAAGGGCCATTTTTTATTTGTGCTCCCCACCACCATGTTGCCCAGTGGCTCCCCTACATTCAACCACCTGGCCCATTTATTCCAGTCAAAGAAAGTCAGGTAGTCCTAGGCTAGGTAAGAACACTATGGTCCATTCTACCCTGCATGATTAATCAACAGCCAACTGTTTCTCAGCAAACGTCTGGTGGTAGGGAGCAGGTTAGTTTGCTGTTCTTGGAGGCAGACTACCATGCTCCCCTTTGGAGTTCCCTGGATCTCCCAGCAGCTCCTCCAAGTATGTAATTGCTGCCTCTTGAGGGGAAGCATGCTACCACATGTTTAATTGCCCTCATTTGCAGAGAGAGAGAGAAAGCAATAATGGCAACATGGGCTTGGCTGGTTCACACCTCCACCAGGTGAACATCTAGTGCACCAATTGGGCGTTATCTGGGTGGCAGGCCACAAGCTGTGCTCTACGTACATCATAAATCTTATTTTTCCCCTACCAAGCCCTTAACTTTAGCAATTTCAAACACTTTTTTTTCATTTAAAACATTTACTTGAATATGAAACATACATTCAAACAAGAAATTAACCAAATGTCTAAAGCATTTTAAAGTGGAGGAAACACTAAGTGTAACATTAAACACTGATGGCAAATGATTTAGCAAACAAACTGATTACCCACAACCCTAAACAAACCTATCTATAACCCTAAAACCACCTTCCTCCACCAGCTTTGAAAAGCTGGAAGCAGCTGCTCACTCCATCTTCTCTGGCCAGCTCCTACAAGCATCTGAGCTGCTAACTGGACTCTTGGCAGCTGCAGCACAGTCAGGGCTTTCTCCTTCTGTATCATGGAGCTGGCTCAGAGAGGCAAGGCTGACTTGAGGACTTATGATCCTGTGAAAGCAAGCGACACACCCTCACTGAAGCTAAATGTGTTTGAAACCCTTGGACAGTAACAGATAAATGCAGTGGGGTTAGGACCTTAAAACAAATATGCTCTACATTTAAACAGATCACAGCTGCCCTCTCGTATGCTCAGCTCCTGCCATTAGGAGGAGTGAAAGGACCATAGCACTCTTCTCCTACAAGAAATAATGCACTAATGGAGCAAATGAACAGAAGAGGAGCCTGATGGTCACTGATGTAAATATGAGCTTCCCCAGCACTTGTGCCATGTCCTCCTGCATTAATATTAAAAGAGGTAAATCAAAGCGTGAAAAAATATTTATATTCAAGTGTTCACTTTAGCCGAAAATTATTTAACATAGAGACCACTTAAGTTTGTCAGTCTACTAGGATAATTTTTTCTCTTGCTATGCTTTTAATAAAAATCTTAAAATACATAAATGCCTGTATTTTAAGATGGCCAATGAAACCACAAGTTAGCAACTTACTACCAAAGCACATTTATCTTTTAGATGATCATTTCTAAAGTACAGTCACTTACACAGTACAATTTGTCACTTACTGCTACTGATCGTTTGCATGCAACAACTCCGTGTATGTTATAAAACTCACCACAGCAAGCCATTTGCCAAATTGCCCCAAAATGGGAACTACAGCAACTCTCTCTCAAATGCCCATGCTTACTCAAAGTCACTGTTAGGGCCTTCCTTCTTGTATTGGCTTAATTCTTAGAATACTTCCTGCTACTTAATGAAATGTGCCTTGTCCAGCCTCTGGCCTGTATAAGTATGGTAATTACTGCATGGCCAGTTAATGCACTGTCAAATCATAGCCTTGTCATGTTACTACATGCAACAGTTTTATTCTGTGTTTGCCTTGTCCGAACCCACAACACAGTAAATGTCACTTTTTTCTAGTGCCACAACATACTGTGCCTACCTTGGCCTCCCTTGGAGTTCTGCCAGCCAGGTCCTCTGACTACTCACCTAGCTCCTCTTCCACTGCTGTTACATGTATTTCAGACAGTACTGTAGTGTCTTCCTAATATAACTGCTTTCATAGCACCATGTTATGAAGTATGGTACAGACCATAGATATCTTGCCAAAGGTTTCCAGAGCATATTGCAGTGCACTACCAGATGCAGTCAAGCAATGGAAGTGGGCCTTCTTAAGTCTGAACACATCTGACAATGTTCCATAACTGTGACAGTGAAGTGTTCTACACTATCTCTGCCAAGGGCGGATACTATGGATGGGTGTCATCAGCCACAGTTCTAAGGCATATCCAGCATTGCCTGCAACACACAACAGATGAGAACATTAAGAAGAGTCTGCTACCTATGGCTGCCTTACTTTATACTAATGACGACCTGACTTCAGTCCTCAAGCGACAGCAGCCGACGCAGAAACACTAAGTCTCTGGTATCTGCACCAGCCGAGGGCTACTCTGGCAGGAATAACCCAAATGCGATGACTGCAACAGTGAAACATGAAGAACATCTGTGTGCGTGCATTGGGACTGGCGGTTCACACATCCTCCTTGATTACATTGGCGATTGGTACATGTCTATTAACTCCTATATGACATCTCTGTCTACAAGGTATCAACTGACAAGGTCTTGGTCATGGAAGAGATAGTATGTCAACTACTGGTGGACACCTCTGTGACACGAAGGAGGGTGATGTGCAAAATCACAGACTCCAAAGGCAGCTAGTAACACATGTTGACCAGCTTGATGCAGATACTACTCCTAGGCATCTTAAAATACAGAACACCACAGTACACTGAAAAATGATGTTCAGATCAACTGACACTGCAGCTCCTCATGATAATTTTATACATTTCTGAACTTCTCCATTTTGTTTAATCATTTTATATGTAAAGACTCCCATTAGCATGTGGACAATCATTCACATGTCATTATTCACACAGAGCTATTTCTCCACTAGAGCTACTGAGCTATGTGTCTCACTGATCACCCATTCCCTGCATGGCCCCGTCCACCTCAGTATTTTGTGTAACGGACTGTGCTACCTGTTTCCGAATAACCCAAATGGTTCGCTTGAAAGTTAAATTGTCATTATGTGCTAACTGAAGCACTTTCAAAAGCCATACACCAATAAAATGTTCAGCTAATCTGAACAGACAAAGTCAAGTTAAAAGTGCTATCCAGAAAAGGAAAATGTAGACAATATTATCACTGCTATTCATGCACAAGTAAATATGACTCGCCTTAAAACCGAACCCTCCACTCACCCGTTACCTGAAGCACTACCAACAACTGTTTATCAGTACAAATATTCAGCTCACTTGCAATAATGTTTTTACAGATAAAATTCTGAATGTTGTTCTCTACATAGTGGTTACTAAACATAAGCTGACAGCCTTTCAAACAATAAAAGTACTCTTCTGCCTACACTCCAATTAATAAGATGGACAAACTGCCTCTTGATCCTTACCTAAACTTACTGTTATAGACTCCAAAAGTAACAATGTCTCCTGCATTCAAAGTCTTCGGAACTTCAGTCTGCAATCTGACTTTGTCAACAAACGTGCCGTACTTTGACTTGTCTTTTACTGTCAACACAGGGAGTGAAGAAACATGACCCTTCAAAATAAAAACATATAATTATTCATGAAATAAAAGTTGACAAGCAGAGTTAACTTTGCCACACACACTTATATGGATGTATTTTACGTAATCAATAAAAGTGGACAAATGTTGAATACATAAAGGAGATCATCAGTCAAGAGAATGTAGAACTGGTTACAGGATTAGTCATTCTGGAATATATTTTAAAATGCCATAAGAATACAGTCACTATACTTTGCCCAATATGCTACATATTGCATGATGTTCCATTAAGTACATACCCGGCTGTGTCCAGCAGACAAAAAGGAAAAACAGATAACACTGGGTAACAATGCTACTATCCCACCTTGAAAAGGATAGCCCACTTTTGATTTCAAAGCAGCAAAACAGGCTAAGGATGTACAACTATGTGAAACATACTAAAAAGTACAGTTTTGTACCTACCATAAATGTAGATGTTAGAGTGCTCATACAGCTGCAGTCATAACAGATGGGTTTTCCTGCCGTCAGGCGGGTTCTCGGTCAGCCGAATTCCAAAGTCTAGGTCCGGCGTCGGATGTAGTCGCTTCTTCCCTGATGTCAGTGAGACAGGGGTATAAAAGAACCAGCAGACGCCATTTTCTTCAGTTTTTCTTGCCCCAGATGTCAGGTGCCCCCAGAAGGAAGGCAATACATAAATTTATGTAATAATGCAATGCAATATAATCAAAAAACAGTAGTTGCAAGCAAATACACCATAAAAGAATACCCCAATCAGGTTGTATGAGGAGGTGTTAGCCATTAGGCCTGTCCCAAGAGGGGAAGGAGGGAGGGAAACCTGGACTGCAGCTGTATTAGCACTCGAACATCTACATTTATGGTAGGTACAAAACTGTACTATGTTCATCGTGCATACAGCTGCAGTCATAACAGATGGGTAGAATCCCAAAGCTAAAATAGGGGTGGTAGGCACTAGGTGGAACTAGGAGGAGCCAGGATGCCCTGCTAGACTGCAGTGGCAAAGCCTGCTCTAGATTTGGAGTATAATGGTAGGTGATAGTGCTTGGAGAAGGTATGTACAGAACTCCAAGTGGCAGCTTCCAAAATGTCTTTGGTAGGAACCCCCCTGAGGAAAGCTGCAGAAGTAGCTGTGGCCCTTGTGGAGTGAGATCTGATGCCTGCAGGTACAGTTTTACCATGAAAAGAGTAACAAAAGCGTATGTAGTGGGCTATCCATTTTGATATTGTCTGTTTGGAAATGGGCTTCCCTTGAGATCCTGTAGCATAGGACACAAAGAGTTGCTCTGATTTTCTGAAAGGCTTTGTTCTGTCCAAATAATAACGTAGCTGTCTGTGAATGTCCAAGGAATGTAGTAGTCTCTCCCCTTTGTTTTGAGGATTAGGGTAAAAGGTAGGCAAGTGGATAGCCTGATTCAAGGCTACCCTGGATACTACCTTTGGCATAAAGGAAGGATTGGTTCGTAAGGAAACTCTGTCCTGATGGAAAATGATGAAAGGCTGCACAGCCATGAGGGCTTGTAGTTCCGAAACCCTGCGAGCTGAGGAGATAGCCAGCAGGAAGGCTGTTTTCTAGGACAAATATTGCAGTTCTGTTGAAGCAGCTGGCTCAAAAGGAGGCAAGGTCAGTTTTTCCTATAATGAAATTGAGGTACCAAGCAGGTACTGGTTGTTTCCTTGGGGGTTTTATATTCTTAGCCCCTCTGAGGAACTGTCTTAAGAGGGGGTGAGAGAATAAAGGAGGATCAGTGTTGTATTCTGCAGAAATGGCTGAGGCATGGATTTTGATGGAGGAGAACGAAAGTCCACTGCTTAGCATCTCAGCTAGGTACTGTAATATTTGAGGTAAATTCAGTATTCCAGGATTCTGACCCTTTTTCTCATTCCAGGCACAAAACCGTTTCCATTTTGCGGAATAGGCTTTTCTAGTAGAAGGTCTTCTGGCCTCCAAAATGACATCCTGCACCTCCTTGGAGAGTAGGGTCTGTTGTGATTTTTAAGGAATCTTCCATGCGGCTAGATGGAGTGTTTTCAGCTGACTGTGAAGAGTTTTGAAGTTGTGCTGAGTCAGTAGAAGAGGCATTAGAGGCAGGATCCATGGTGGGGAATGCGTCAGGCTCCTCAGGAGTGGATACCAGTGTTGTCTTGGCCAGTCTGGAGCAATGAGAATCATCTTTGGTCTGTCTGCTCTGGTTTTTAATAGATCTTTGGGCAGCAGAGGAAGAGGTGGAAAGGCATAAACTGTCATTGTTGTCCAACTGAAAGAGGCCTGTGGATGAAAGTTCCTTGAGCAGAATTTTGTCAATTGGTGATTTCTGTGGGAGGCAAAGAGATCTATGTCTGGCCTTCCCCATGCTTGAATTATCTTTGTAAAAACTTGAGGATGCAACTTCCATTTGTGTGGATCTGTCATATTTCTGCTTAGGTTGTCTGCCAGCATGTTTTCCTTGCCTGGCAGGTACTGTGCTTGAAGTTCGATTTGTAATTCCAGAGCCATGTTCCAAAGAGACATGGCTAGCCTGCATAGGGGGTATGAATGGGTTCCTCCCTGTTTATGTACCACATTACTGTGTTGTTGTCTGTCCTTATCAATAGCTGGCCTGGATGCAGTAGGTCTTTGAAAGCTATAACAGCATTTATTACTGCTAGCATTTCCTTTTGATTGATGTGTAGGTGCTTTTCTTTTTGGGATCATTTGCCCTGAATGCATCGATCTGTCATGTGCGCCCCCCAGGCGTAGTCAGAGGCGTCTGTTGTGATGACCTGATTTGCTTGAGGCTTGCAGAATGGGAGACCTGTGTTTCTTTGGCATGCTTGAGCCCACCACAGGAATTCCTTTTGAAGACATGGAATCAGTGGTATTATTGTTTCCAAACTATGGCTGTGTTGAGACCATAGGTTTTTTAGGTACCATTGAGGTTTCCTCATATGCAGCTTTGCACATGGGATTAGTAGGATGCAAGATGCCATGAATCCCAGAGCCTGCAGGATTTTCCTTGCAGTCAGCCTGGTGAAAGTTGCCAGTTTTCTGAAGTATTGAGTTAGTTGCCCTTGTTTCTCTGGCGTGAAGTAGGCCATCTGGGTGTTTGTATCCAAGCTGGCACCCAGGAAAATTATTGTTTGAGAGGGTATTAGCCTTGATTTCTTTTTGTTGACTGTGTATCCCAGAGAATTCAACAACAGTATTACAAACGCCAGATGTTTCAGAAGTATGTGCTTGCTGTCCACTTGGATCAGGCAGTCGTCCAAATATGGGTATATTTGTACCCCTTGAAGTCTGCAGTAGGCAATTACTGATGCCAGGCATTTCGTGAACACTCTGGGCGCAGTAGATAAGCCAAAGGGCAATGCAGAGAATTGATAATGTGTTGAACCTGCAAGAAATCTGAGGTATCTTCTGCAATCTTGTCTGATTGGGACATGCAGGTATGCCTCCTTGAGGTCCAATGTTACCAGCCAAGACTCCTTGCCCAGCATGGGAAGAAGCTGCTGTAATGTGAGCATCTTGAATTTTGGCACGAGTAAAAATGTGTTTAGGATGGAAAGGTCCAAAATAGGTCTCCAATCTTTGCCCTTCCTTGGTACCAGGAATAGTCTGGAATAAAAACCTTGACCCTGTTCTTGTGCAGGTACCTCTTGAATAGCTTTCATGTCCATGAGATCTGAAATTTGTTTTTGTGCCTCTGCCCTTTGATTGTGTGGCAGGTTTGGCATGCCTCTCATTTTTGGAAGGGTGTGAAAGTGGAATCTGTAGCCTCTGTCTATAATGTCCAGGATCCATTTGTCTTTTGTGACAATATGCCAATTTTTCAAAAATGATGCCAGTTTTCCGCCTAAAGGTGCTGCCATTTGAGCCTTGCTTGGCATGCAAAAGGGGAAAGTCATTGGTTCTGCTTTCTAAATGGCTGTGAACTATCCTCACCACCTCTGTGTAGGTGCTTGCCATTGTCTGCCTCTAAACGATCCTTGAGATTGCCCTCTGCCCCTCGGGCGTCTGTATCTACCTCTTTGGGGTCTGTCCGTGGCTGGAAAGGACCAATTTTTTGAAGGCCAATTTCTACTGAAACGTGGAGGTTGTACCTGTAGGAAATCTTTCACTGTTTGCATTGATTTTGCCTTTTCCTCCATTTTCTTTAATACCTCCTCAGCTTTAACACCAAACAATACATCTTTTTGCAGAGGTGCATCTAGTAATTTAGCTTTGACATGATCTGGTAAGGTTTGCTCTTTGAGCCAAGCATGTCTACGTATGACTGATCCTGTAACAGCAGCTCTACATGAGGCCTCTAAAGCATCAAAACCACATTGCAAGGTATGTTTACCCACTTGTTCTGCACTATGTAACAAATCCTGCAACTCCTTCAAGTCTGGTTGTTCAGGTTGTGACATTTTGCTTTTCAACTGTGATAACAGAAACTGTTGGTACTTGGAACTGACAGTTTAATGCCCTCATGGTTAAGGTGGCCGAGGTGTATACCTTTTTCCCCCACCTTTCTAAAGCTCTGGAATCTCTCTCTGAAGGCAATGGATTTTTAGCAGTGGAGGCCTTAATTCCCTTGGGACCCTGTGAAATAGTTTCTGGGTCAGCCGCATGGCTTTTGTATAGGAATTGGTGTGAATCAGGAACCCGGTAATACCCATCAGGCTTGACTGGAGCTGGAGGTAAAGAATCTGGGTTACGGCAGGCCTCCGAATACACATCATCTAGTATGTCTAAGACAGGAGGTATAGCCAGAGGCCTGTGTTGAGGGAGCAAGAGGAAATCCCTAAGCCTTTTCTTGGAGTCTGAGCACTCTTGGCCTTCCCAGTGGAAGTGTTCCCTCAAGGTATGTAAGGTTTCCCCAAAAGAGTAATCCTTGGAGGGGGGGGGGGCAGAGGGAATGGACGCCTCTGCATCAGAATCGTCAAAAGGAGAGTATGAATGTTCCTGGTCTTCAGAATGTTCTGAAATAATGGAGGCCTGGTCCGAGAAAGGGGATTCTTCCTCCACTCTGGGCCTTTTGTCCAGGGGGGGTTGAGAACCCCTGATAAGAGTAATCAAATCCTCAGCCATTTTGAGCATCTGCTTTTTAGGCATGGGGCCTTGAGAGGGGCCCTGTGGAGCTTGTCTTTTAGTATGCATGGCTGCTTTAAACTTATTGAAAGCCTTGATGGAAAAAGAAGAGGAAGGCCTGAAGACACCTTGAGAGGTGGCATGCCTGTCTAAACTCCGAGTTTCACTGCCAAGAGTGGCTTCGGTATCTGTAGTCGGGGTGTGGGCCGAAGAGCCTGCGACCTCGGGCACAGAAGACACCGCCAATGAAGTGTCATCGGTAGTCAGGGGCTGCGTAGGCGCCTCGCTGAGAACCGGACCACCTGTAGTCGGCTTTGGCGTGGTGTCGGTAGAAGTCACGGACCTCGTATGTCGGTCCTTATCTTTGCGTCTTTTACTCAAAATTGGAGTCGGAGTATCCAATGACATAATGTAATTAAACTTTTTGCCAAAATAGTGTTGGGCGAACTCCGCCCGACGCTTAGTGAGTCTGTTGAATGTAGCACAAAAACGACAGGCCGAAACGTCGTGGGCTGGGCCTAAGCAAGGGATGCAGAGGTTATGAAAATCCTTATGCGGTATTTGCTTCCCACATGAAATGCAATTATTAACTTTGTCTGACATCGGTCTGAGGCAAGAAAAGTTTCCCCAATGGGGTACTTAGCTTTCAAGAAGACTTCGGCTGAAAATATTCGTAATCTCAGGAGCTGGCCGACCGGCACTTGCGAACTGCTTCTGCTTCGGGCACCGCGCGGCAAGAAAGACTGAAGAAAATGGCATTGGCTGGTTCTTTTATACCCCTGTCGCACTGATGTCAGGGAAGAAGCGACGACATCCGACGCCGGACCTAGACTTTGGAATTCGGCCGACCGAGGACCCGCCTGACGGCAGGAAAACCCATCTGTTATGACTGCAGCTGTATGCACGATGAACATCAGATGGGTTATCCTGCCGTCAGGCGGGTCCTCGGTCGGCCGAATTCCAAAGTCTAGGTCCGGCCGGTTGTCGCCGCTTCCTGACGTCAGTCGCGCAGGTATAAAAGAGGCAGCCGACGCCATTTTCTTCAGTTTTTCTTGCCCCAGATGTCAGGTGCCCCCAGAAGGAAGGCAAACATAATGTTATGCAAAAATGCAATGTTGATAAATCAAAAACAGTAGTTGCAAGCAATTACACCATAAAAAGAGTACCCCAAAAGGTTATATGAAAAGGGTTCGTCATAAGGCCTGTCCTAAGAGGGGTTGGAGGGAGGGAAACCTGGACTGCAGCTGTATGAGCACTCGAACATCTACATTTATGGTAGGTACAAAACTGTACTATGTTCATCGTGCATACAGCTGCAGTCATAACAGATGGGTAGAATCCCAAAGCTAAGTAAGGGTGGTAGGCACCAAGTGGAACTAGGAGGGGCTAGGATGCCCTGCAGGACTGCTGTGGCAAAGCCCGCTCTAGATTTAGAGTATAGTGGGAGGTGATAGTGCTTGGAGAAAGTGTGCACTGAACTGCAGGTGGCTGCTTCCAAAATATCCTTGGTAGGGACCCCCCTGAGGAAGGCTGCAGAGGTGGCTGTGGCTCTGGTGGAGTATGATCTGATGCATGCAGGCACAGTTTTTCCATGAAATGAGTAACAAAAGCGTATGCAGTGGGCTATCCATTTTGAAATTGTCTGTTTGGAAATAGCCTTTCCTTAAGCACCTGCAGCATAGGACACAAAGAGTTGCTCAGATTTCCTGAATGGCTTTGTCCTGTCCAAATACTAACAAAGTTGTCTGTGAATGTTCAAGGAATGTAGTAGTCTTTCCCCTTTGTTTTGTGGATTAGGATAAAAGGTAGGTAAGTGGATAGTCTGATTCAAAGGTACACTGGATACTACCTTTGGCATAAAGGCAGGGTTGGTTCGTAAGGAAACTCTGTCCTGATGGAAAATGATGAATGGTTGCACAGCCATGAGGGCCTGTAGCTCCGAAACCCTGCGAGCTGAGGTGATAGCCAGAAGAAAGGCCGTTTTCCATGACAAGTACTGTAACTCTGATGAAGAAGCTGGCTCGAAGGGAGGAAGGGTCAGCTTTTCCAATACGAAGTTGAGGTCGCAAGCAGGGACTGGTAGTTTCCTTGGGGGTTTTATATTCTTTGCCCCTCTGAGGAACTGCCTTAAGAGAGGATGTGAGAATAAAGGAGGATCTGTGTTGTATTGTGCAGAAATGGCTGAAGCGTGGATCTTGATGGAGGAGAAGGAAAGTCCATTGTTTAACATCTCAGCTAGGTACTGTAAAATTTGAGGTATATTTATTACCCAAGGATTCTGTCCCTTCTTTTGATTCCAGGCACAAAATCGTTTCCATTTGGCGGAGTAGGCCTTTCTAGTAGAAGGTCTTCTGGCCTCCAAGATGACATCCTGCACCTCCTTGGAGAGTAGAAACTGTTGGGAAATCAAGGAATTCTCCATGCAGCTAGATTTAGAGTTTTGAGATGGCTGTGAAGAGTTTTGTAGTTGTGCTGGGACAACAGAAGAGGGACTAGAGGTGGGATCCATGGTGGGGAATGTGTCAGGCTCTTCAGGAGCGGATACCAGTGTTGCCTTGGCCAGTCTGGAGCAATGAGAATCATTATCGGCCTCTCTGCTCTGGCTTTTAATAGAACTTTGGGCAGCAGAGGAAGAGGCGGGAAGGCATAGACTGTCAATGTTGCCCAATTGAAGGAAAGTGCGTCCACTTTCCAGGCCTGTGGATGATAGGTCCTTGAACAAAATTTTTTCAACTGGCAATTTCTGTGGGTAGCAAAGAGATCTATGTCTGGCTGTCCCCATGCCTGAGTAATCTTTGTGAAAATTTGAGGATGCAACTTCCATTCGTGTGGATCTGTCATATTTCTGCTTAGGTTGTCCGCCAGTGTGTTTTCCTTCCCTGGCAGGAATTGTGCCTGTAGTTGAATTTTCAATTCCAGTGCTGTGTTCCATAGGGTCATGGCTTGCCTGCACAGGGGGTATATGAATGAGTTCCCCCCTGTTTGTTTATGTACCACATCACTGTGGTGTTGTCTGTCCTTATCAATAGCTGGCCTGGATGCAGCAGGTTTTTGAAGGTCATAATAGCCTTTTGCATGGCTAGCATTTCCTTTTGGTTGATGTGAAGGAGCTTCTCTTTTCGTGCCCATTTTCCCTGAATGCACTGATTTGTCATGTGTGCTCCCCATGCATAGTCTGAGGCGTCTGTTGTGATGATTTGAGTTGCTTGAGGTACACAGAAAGGAAGACCTGTGTTTCTTTGGCAAGCTTGAGCCCACCACATAAATTCCTTTTGAAGGCATGGAATGAGTGGTATAATTGTTTCCAAGCTGTGGCTGTGTTGAGACCATAAGTTTTTTAGGTACCATTGAAGTTTCCTCATATGCAGCTTTGCACATGGGATAAGTAGGATGCAAGATGCCATGAATCCCAGAGCCTGCAGGACTTTCCTTGCAGTTAGCCTGGTGTAAGTTGCCATTTTTCTGAAGTATTGAGACAGTTGCCCTTGCTTGTCTGGCGTGAGGTAGGCCATCTGGGTGGTTGTATCCAAGTTGGCACCCAGGAAAATTATTTGTTGAGAGGGTATTAGTTTTGATTTCTTTTTGTTGACTGTGTATCCCAGGAAGTTCAACAGTTTTATTACAAACGCCAGGTGCTGCAGAAGTATGTCCTTGCTGTCCGCTTGGATCAGGCAGTCGTCCAGATATGGGTAGATTTGTATCCCTTGTAGTCTGCAGAAGGCGATTAATGATGCCAGGCATTTCGTTAACACTCTGGGCGCAGTAGATAAGCCAAAGGGCAATGCAGAGAATTGGTAATAGGTTGAACCTGCAAGAAATCTGAGGTATCTTCTGCAATCTTGTCTGATAGGGACATGCAGGTATGCCTCCTTGAGGTCCAATGTTACCAGCCAAGACTCCTTGCCCAGCATGGGAAGAAGCTGCTGTAATGTGAGCATCTTGAATTTTGGCACCTGTAGATATGTGTTTAGGATAGACCGGTCTAAGATAGGTCTTCAATCTTTGTCTTTCCTTGGTACCAGGAATAGTCTGGAATAAAACCCTTGACCTTGTTCTTTTGCAGGTACCTCTTGAATCGCTTTCATGTCCATGAGAGCTGAAATTTGTTTTTGTGCCTTTGCCCTTTGATTTTTTGGCAGGTTTGGCATTCCTCTCATTTTTGGAAGGGTGTGAAAGTGGAACCTGTAGCCTCTGTCTATAATGTCCAGAATCCATTTGTCTTTTGTAACAATATGCCAAGATGCCATAAATCCCAGAGCCTGCAGGACTTTCCTTGCAGTTAGCCTGGTGTAAGTTGCCATTTTTCTGAAGTATTGAGACAGTTGCCCTTGCTTGTCTGGCATTAGGTAGGCCATCTGGGTGGTTGTATCCAAGTTGGCACCCAGGAAAATTATTTGTTGAGAGGGTATTAGTTTTGATTTCTTTTTGTTGACTGTGTATCCCAGGAAGTTCAACAGTTTTATTACAAATGCCAGGTGCTGCAGTAGTATGTCCTTGCTGTCCGCTTGGATCAAGCAGTCGTCCAGATATGGGTAGATTTGTATCCCTTGTAGTCTGCAGAAGGCGATTAATGATGCCAGGCATTTCGTTAACACTCTGGGCGCAGTAGATAAGCCAAAGGGCAATGCAGAGAATTGGTAATGGGTTGAACCTGCAAGAAATCTGAGGTATCTTCTGCAATCTTGTCTGATAGGGACATGCAGGTATGCCTCCTTGAGGTCCAATGTTACCAGCCAAGACTCCTTGCCCAGCATGGGAAGAAGCTGCTGTAATGTGAGCATCTTGAATTTTGGCACCTGTAGATATGTGTTTAGGATAGACAGGTCTAAGATAGGTCTTCAATCTTTGTCTTTCCTTGGTACCAGGAATAGTCTGGAATAAAACCCTTGACCTTGTTCTTTTGCAGGTACCTCTTGAATCGCTTTCATGTCCATGAGAGCTGAAATTTGTTTTTGTGCCTCTGCCCTTTGATTTTGTGACAGGTTTGGCATTCCTCTCATTTTTGGAAGGGTGTGAAAGTGGAACCTGTAGCCTCTGTCTATAATGTCCAGAATCCATTTGTCTTTTGTAACAATATGCCAATTTTTTGAGAATAATGTCAGTTTTCTGCCCAAAGGTGCTGCCATTAAAGCTTTGCTTGGCAGGTGTAGGGGGAAGTCATTGTGTCTGTTTTCTGAAAGACTGTGATCTATCTTCTCCACCTCTTGGGGTTGGTGCTTGCCACTGTCTGGCTCTGAAAGATCCTTGAGGTTGCCCTCTACCCCTTGGACGCCTGTATCTGCCCCTTTGAGGTCTGTCCGTGGCTGGAAAGGACCAATTTTTGAAGGCCAGTTTCTGCTGAAACGTGGAGGCTGTACCTGCAGGAAATCTTTCACTGTTTGCATTGATTTTGCTTTTTCCTCCATTTTCTTTAGCACCTCCTCTGCTTTAACACCAAACAATACATCTTTTTGAAGAGGTGCATCTAATAATTTAGCTTTGACATGATCTGGTAAGGTTTGCTCTTTGAGCCAAGCATGCCTATGTATAACAGACCCCGTAACAGCAGCTCTACATGAGGCCTCTAAAGCATCAAAACCACACTGCAAGGTATGTTTACCCACTTGCTCTGCACCATGCAACAAATCCTGCAACTCTTTTAAATCTGGTTGTTCTGGTTGTGTCAATTTGCTTTTCAGCTGAGCTATCAAAAACTGTTGATACTTTAACATATGGAATTGACAGTTTAATGCCCTCATGGTTAAAGTGGCCGAGGTGTACACCTTTTTCCCCCACCTTTCTAAAGATCTGGAATCTCTCTCTGAAGGTAATGGGTTTTTAGCAGTAGAGGCCTTAATTCCCTTGGGACCCTGTGAAATAGTTTCTGGGTCAGCAGTATGGCTTTTATAGAGGAACTGGTGAGAATCAGGAACCCGGTAATACCCGTCTGGTTTAACAGGAGCTGGAGGCAAAGAATCAGGATTAAGGCTGGCTTCTGTGTACACATCATCCAATATATCAAACAGGAGGGATAGCCAGAGGCCTATGCTGGGGGAGCAGAAGAAATTCCCTGAGCCTTTTCTTGGAATCTGAATAATCTTGGCCTTCCCAGTGAAAGTGTTCCCTCAATGTATGCAGGGTTTCCCCAAAAGAGAAGTCCTCAGGGGGGGAGACCGAGGGAATAGACTCCTCTGCATCACAGTCTTCGAATGGAGAATAGGTACAATCCTGGTCCTCAGATAGTTCTGAGGTAATAGAAGCTTGATCTGAGGAAGGGTAGTCTTCCTCTAATCTAGGCCTTTTGTCAGAGGGGGGGTTGAGAACCCCTGATATGAGTAATCAAATCCTCAGCCATTTTAAGCATCTGCTTTTTAGGCATGGTGCCTTGAGCGGGTGTCTGAGGAACCTGTTTTTTGGTTTTCATGGCTATTTTAGACTTGGTGAAGGCTTTAATAGAGAAGGAGGAAGGCCTGAAGACCCCTTGAGAAATGGCAGGCCTGTGTAAATTCTGAGTTTCCCCGCCAGGAGTGGCGTCGGTATCTGTAGTAGGAATGGGGGCCGAGGAGCCTGCGACCTCGGGTACTGAAGACAGTGGTAATGCATTGTCATCTGTACTCTGGGGCTGTGTGGGCGCCTCGCTGAGTACCGGAGAACCAGTAGTCGGCCTTAGCGTGGTATCAGTAGGTGGTGCGGACCTCATATGCCGGTCCTTATCTTTGCGTTTTTTGCTCAAAACTGGAGTCGGAGAATCAGACGACATAATATAATTAAATTTTTTGCCAAAAAAGTGAAGGGTGAACTCCGCCCGACGTTTAATAGTGCGTTTGTTGAATCTAGCACAAAAACGGCAGGCCGAGACGTCGTGGTCTGGGCCTAAGCAAGGTATACAGTAAGAGTGGAAATCCTTATGCGGTATTTGCTTCCCACATGAAATACAATTAACTTGGTCTGACATTGGTCTAAGGCAAGAAAAGTTTCCCCAACGGGGTACTTAGCTTTCAAGAAGACTTCGGCTGAAATACTTTCGTAAATCTCAGGAGCTGGCCGACCGGCACTTGCGAACTGCTTCTGCTTCGGGCACCGCGCGGAAAGAAAGACTGAAGAAAATGGCGTCGGCTGCCTCTTTTATATCCCTGCCGCACTGACGTCAGGGAGGAAGCGACGACAACCGACGCCGGACCTAGACTTTGGAATTCGGCTGACCGAGGACCCGCCTGACGGCAGGATAACCCATCTGTTATGTCTGCAGCTGTATGCACGATGAACATCAGCAATTCTACAAACTATGCTTTAAAAAAAAGACCACCACACATTATAGGTTCATAGGTTGGTACTAGGCTATCAGCCCTAGGGCCTATACAAGCCTAGCCATAACAATTCCCTGGCTATTTCTTCCCACACTATTTACTTCCCTGGACCCCTGTCTAGCAGGGCAACTGACATGATCCCCGGGGTGAATTTCCTTTCTACCATCCAATCATCAAGGTTCCTTTTGAAGAGGGCCAGAGAGGTAAATACCAGCTATCTGAGCAAACAAAGCACTGAATTACACATATACTTGCCCTTGTGTGTTACTATTAATTATACAACGACCCCCCCATTAATATTCCAAAACGTGCACGCTGATTGGTCAGCGTGCATGTTGTAAATCAGACTTATACTAATGGAAAAAGGTTCGGTCGCCCGGACTTTTTCCATTAGTATAAGTCTTTTTTTTTTTTTCTTACAGCAACGGAGAAAGCAAGATTTCTGTTGCTTTATAGAAAGTAAAAACAACAGTTGAGCAAAAAATCACCTTTACTAAAAGACAAAGCTTTCAGGTTAAGAAACCCTTTTTCATTGAAAAAGGGTTTCTTAACCTAACTGTCTTTAGTAAAGGTGATTTTTTGCTCAACTGTTGTTTTTATTTTGGACTTATTCAGCAGTGTTTTGTTTGCTTTATAGAAAGTGTCTCACTATGTTAAAGGAGTTTAACATAGCGAGACACTTTCTTAAGCAACGGAGAAAGCAAGATCTCCGTTGCTTTTTAGAAAGTGTCTCGCTATGTTAAAGGAGTTTAACATAGCGACACAGCTTTAAAAAAAGCAACAGAACTTTCTCCGCTGCTTTTTTTAAAGCTGTCTCACTATGTTGAACTCCTTTAACATAGAGACACTTTCTAAAAAGCAACGGAGATCTTGCTTTCTCCGTTGCTTCCACCCACAGCTCTGATGTACTGCGTAAGCGTACGCATGCGCAGTACATCAGAACTGCCGCAGAATACTGCACAGCTGCAAGGCCAGCAAGGAGGCATTATACAATGCCATTATTTAAGAAAACTAAGTATTTTTTTCTTAAATAATGTCATTGTATAATAGCAATAACCCACTTCTGGGTGTGGGTAATGCTGGATTTACCCAAGGTTGTCTTTGTTTGGCCACTCGGGCTACGCCCTCATGAAATCCAGCATTACCCATACCCAGGCATGGGTTATTGCTTAATTATATAACATAGCATAGCCTGATTAATAACTCAAACAGCACACCAACTGGCCACAACAATTATAGCATCCACTGTAAACACAGCATTAGTCACAGTATTAACTTCAGTGAGCTCTAGTTACTGAAAACAAAGGCTACAACTACCATGATTTCCATCCTGCTTAAAGAAAGGAAACACGTATACCAAAATGGTGGAAGACAAACCTCTACCCCAGCCATGGCACATAAAAAAATAGGAATGTACCAAATCTTTTAAAGGATTACTCCGAGCTTATCACCCGAGTATCAGGAGTCTATAGGCAGCCTCATGTAAACAGAAGGCTGCATACATACATACAAAAGAGACACAAACTCCATTTATCATAATGCACTGCCAAACCAGCACGTATATGTCCTACACATGCAGACAGCAATATGTAGCATTTTGGCATCCAAAAAGTGCAGAATGACTACAGTAGCAAGAAGCTTAGATACAAAATATTGGTATTTAGAAATTTTTTTTTTTTCTTGTTTTTTTTAATAAAAGCAATATAAACAGTAACTATCAACTATCCTGTCTATGATGCTATCTTACTAACATGATCACTTGGGCTTTGCCCCTGTGATGAGAGCACCCAGTATTACCCACATCTACTTGTGGATTACTGCTAAATCAATGCTTGAAATTCATATTGCTCTAGAGGCCAAAATCAAAACTCCTCCCATGCTTGTAGCACTCCTGGCACTCAAGCTTTACATGCTCACATTCAAAATATAGAACTTAATAATTCAGTTCTTTTTGCTACAACAAAATAATATCCAAACCAGTAAACCCGGAAACATAACAAATGCTAGTCAACTACATTAGGTATACTCACAGCAGTTAAATTATGATTAAATAAATCACAAGATCAGAATGATGCATATAAACATGGATACAAGGGGGAATCCAGTGTGGGATTTATGCAATATCTTGTACTGCACATTTAGGGAATAACTTTTTTTTATTCAAACCCTTCCCAACTTACCTAATCCTAAGAACAATATTGTTCATGTATCACAAAGCACAACCTCCACATATTCCATTTATCCACAATTTTTTGTTCTTTTTATGTGAGCACTGCTCAGCAGACTACAATGGCCTAAGTGAATTGTCTAAAATATCTAGTAACACAGCTTCAGGTAGTTTGCGCAAGTTTTTATGACTAGACAATTCTTTGAATAGTTTTCTGCCACAGCTCTTAAAGTAAATGTTAATGTTCTATTTTTGAAGCAACAATCTTTGATGGATTTTACTACTTAAATGAGGTCTAAATTATTTGTTACTTTTACAGATAAGCTATGTTTATTTAGTTTTAAGTATAAAGTTAGAATTAGGTATATTTTGCCAGTAATGTCATTTTCTAGCTGGCTACTTGTAGTATAGTTTTCCTTATTTATTTTTTTGTATTGAACCTCTTTTGAGTTTTAATAAAATCCTTTTTTGAGGGGATTAGCTTAGGTGGGCATTGTTTTGGTTTATGGGTGTTTACTTTTTTTTTTTTAGCATTTTAAATTGACATAAGTTGCTAGGCTATTTTAGGTGATTCATGGAGCTCTTAGTATGTAAAGCTATCTTTTCTTACACTGAAGCATATAGGAACTATGGTCCAGGTTTCAATTTTTTAGCATTTTTATACTAAAGTAAGGGTAGATTTGAGATTAGGGGCTGGTTCAAGTGGGCTACTATTTTTTGGGAGGAGAGATATACTGTCTATTATAGCAGCAGTGTGTGACCTATAGTTTTGAGCATGTAGTTTAAGTATTGTGGAATTAGCAGAATTTTAGTAGCTTTTATGATGGATCAAAAGGTGTAGATAAATCTACACTTTTGACAAGTTACCAGCAGTTTAAGTGTAGATGAAAATCTTCGACTGTAGACAAACAAAAATGTATCTGCACCGTACACCACTTAACTGGGGTCCACTGTTTATATTTGTATACATACAACGGAAATGTTCATAATTATGTACATATATATATAGATATATATATATATATATATATATATATATATATATAAAACTATCATCATCATCTTCTTCTTTCGGCTGCTCCAGTTAGGGGTCGCCACAGAAGATCAACTGTTTCCATTTCTTCCTGTCCTCTGCATCTTGTTCTGTCACACCAACCACCTGCATGTCCTCTCTCACCACATCCATAAACCTTATCTTAGGCCTCCCTCTTTTCCTGTTACCTGGCAGCTTCATCCTTAGCATCTTTTTCCCAATATACTCTGCATCCCTCCTCAGCACATGTCCAAACCAACATAATCTTGCCTCTCTGGCTTTGTCTCCAAACCTTCCAACCTGAGCTGACCCTCTAATATACTTATTCCTAATCCTGTCCATCCTCGTCACACCCAGTGCAAATCTTAACATCTTCAACTCTGCCACGTCAAGCTCTGACTCCTGTCTTTTTGTCAATGCCACTGTCTCTAACTCATATAACATAGCTGGTCTAACTACCCTCTTGTAGACCCTCGCTTTCACTCTTACTGGTACTCATCTGTCACAAATCACTCCTGACACTCTTCTCCACCAACTCCATCCTGCCTGTACTCTCTTCTTCACCTCTCTTCCACACTCACCATTACTCTGAACTGTTGATCCCAAGTACTTAAACTCATCCACCTTCGCCACCTCTACTCCCTGCATCCTCACCATTCCTCTATCCTCTCTCTCATTCACACACATATATTCTGTCTTAGTCCTGCTGACATTCATTCCTCTTCTCTCTAGAGCATAATCTCCATCTCTCCAGGGTCCTCTCCACCTGTTCCCCAAGTCCTGCTGACCTTCATTCCTCTTCTCTCTAGAGCATATCTCCATCTCTCCAGGGTCCCCTCCACCTGTTCCCTACTCTCACTACAGATCACAATGTCATTTGCAAACATCATAGTCCACGGGGACTCCTGTCTGATCTCGTATGTCAACCTGTCCATCACCATTGCAAATAAGAAAGGGCTCAGAGCTGATCCTTGATGTAATCCCACCTCCACCTTAAATGCATCCGTCACTCCCACCGCAGACCTCACCGCTGTCACACTACCCTTGTACATACCCTGTACCACTCTTACATACTTCTCTGACACTCCCGACTTCCCTCATACAATACCACAACTCCTCTCTAGGCACCCCTCATACAATACCACAACTCCTCTCTAGGCACCCCGTCATATGCTTTCTCTAAATCCACAAAGACACAATAGAACTCCTTCTGTACTTCTCCATCAACACTCTCAGAACAAACATCGCATCTGTAGTGCTCTTTCCTGGCATGAAACCATACTGCTGATCACTAATCATCACCTCCCTTCTTAACCTAGCTTCCCCTACTCTTTCCCATAACTTCATGCTGTGACTGATCAGTTTAATCCCTCTGTAGTTACTACAGCTCTGCACATCACCCTTATTCTTAAAAATCTGTACCAAAACACTTTTTCTCCATTCCTCAGGCATCCTCTCACTTTCCAGGATTTCATTAAACAATCTAGTTAAAAACTCCACTGCCATTTCACCTAAACACCTCCATGCTTCCACAGGTATGTCATCTGGACCAACAGCCTTTCCGTCTTCATACCTATCCTTACTTCCTCCTTGCTAATCCACTGCACTTCATGATTCACTATCTGCACATCACCCAACCTTCTCTCCCTCTCATTCTCTTCATTCATTAACCCCTGAAAGTACTCTTTCCATCTGCTCAACATACTCTCCTCGCTTGTGAGTACGTTTCCCTCAATATCCTTTATCACCCTTACCTGCTGCACATCTTTACTAGCTCGGTCCCTCTGTCTAGTCAATCGGTACAGGTTCTGTTCTCCCTCCTTAGTGTCCAACCTTTTATACAACTCTTCATACGTCTTAACCTTAGCCTTTGCCACCTCTCTCTTTGCCACACACCTCATCTCCTTATACTAGTCTACTTTCATCTCTCTGACAATCCCACTTCTTTGCCAACCTCTTTCTCTGTATACTCTCCTGTACTTCTTCATTCCACCACCAGGTCTCCTTGTCCTCCTTCCTCTTTCCAGATGTCACACCAAGCACCTTTCTAGCCATCTCTATTACTAGCTCTGCTGTAGTTACCCAGCTATTCGGTAACTCTTCACTGCCACCCAGTGCCTATCTTAACTCTTCCCTGAACATCACCTCACAATTACCCTTTTTCAATTTCCACCATTTGATCCTTGGTGCTGCCCTCACACTCATCCTCCTCTTCTTGATCACCAATGTCATCCTACAAACCACCATCCTATGCTGCCTAACTACACTTTCCCCTGCCACCACTTTACAGTCTCCAATCTCCTTCAGACTGGCCCTTCTACACAACATATAATCCACCTGTGTGCATCTTCCTCCACTCTTGTATGTCACCCTATGCTCCTCCCTCTTGTTAAAATACATATTCATCACAGCCATGTCCATCCTTTTCCCAAAATCCACTACCATCAACCTTCTGCATTCCTTTGCTTAACACCATATCTACCCATCACTTCCTCATACCTTCTGTTCCCTTCACCAACATGCCCATTGAAATCTGCTCCAATCACCAGTCTCTCACCCTTGGGTACAGTCATCACCACTTCATCCAACTCGCTCCAGAATTTTTCTTTCTCATCCATCGGACACCCAACCTGTGGAGCATATGCACTAACAACATTCATCATTACACCATCAATTTCCAGCTTCATAAACATCACTCTATCAGACACTCTTTTCACCTCCAAAACACTCTTAGCATACTGTTCCTTCAGGATAACGCCTACGCCATTTCTCCTCCCATCCACACCATGATAAAACAATTTGAAACCACCTCCGGTACCACCTAGCCTTGCTCCCCTTCCATCTGGTCTCTTGCACACACAATATACCAACCTTCCTTCAGTCCACCATATCAGCTAGCTCTCTCCCTATAACAGTCATACTGCCAACATTCAAAGTTCCGATACACACACACACACACACACACACACACACACACACACACACACACACACACACACACACACAGTGGATATAAAAAAAGTGTACAAACCCCTGTTAAAATGCCAGGTTTTTGTCATATAAAAAAATGAGACCACAATAAATAATTTCAAAACTTTTCCCACCTTTAACCTGTACAATTCAACTGAAAAACAAATCTGTTAAGGGAATAAATAAACATACAATAAGCTGGTTGCATAAGTGAGAACACCCTTAAACTAATACTTTGTTGAAGCACCTTTTGATTTAATTACAACATTCAGTCTTCTTGGGTACACACTTGCCATCAATTAGAGAGACTCTGATTAACCCTAAATAAAGTTTGGCTGTCCTAGTAGGATTTTCCTGACATTTACTCAGTTGGCTGTTACAGCAAAAGCCACGGTTCACAGACAGCTTACAAAGCATCAAAGGGATCTCATTGTTGAAAGATATCAGTCAGGAGAAGGGTACAAAACAATTACCACAGCATTGGATCGACCATGGAACACAGTGGAGACGGTCATCAAAAAGTGGAGAAAATATGGGACAACAGTGACGTTGCAAAGAACTGGACGTTCCTCCAAAATTGATGAAAAGACAAGATGAAAACTGGTCAGGGAAACTGCCAAGAGACCTACAGCAACACTGAAGGAGCTGCAGGAATTTCTGGCAACAACTGGTTGTGTACTATATGTGACAACAATCTCCAGTATTCTCCATATGGCTGAGCTATGGGGTAGGGTTCCAAGAAGGAAGCCTTTTCTTACACAGAAAAACATCCAGGCCCGGCTAAAATTTGCAAAACCATCCATCAAGTCTCCCAAAAATATGTGGGAAAATGTGTTATGGTCTGATGAGACCAAGACTGAACATTTTGGCCACAATTCCAAAAGGCACGTTTGGCGCAAACGGAACACTTCACATCACCAAAAGGAAAAAGGACACCATCCCATCGGTGAAGCATGGTGGTGGCAGTATCATGCTTTGGGGTTGCTTTTCTTCAGCTGGAACTGGGGTTTTAGTCAAGGTGGAAGGAATTGTGAACAGTTCCAAATACCAGTCACTTTTGGCCCAAAACCTTCAGGCATCTGCTAGAAAGCTGAAGATGAAGAGGAATTTCACCTTTCAACATGACAATGACCCCAAGCATACATCCAAACCAACAAAAGAATGGTTCCACCAGAAGAAAATTAAAGTTTTGGAATGGCCCAGCCAGAGCCCAGACCTAAATCCAATAGAAAATCTGTGGGGTGACCTGAAGAGGGCTGTCCATAAGAGATGCCCTCTCAATCTGACAGATTTGGAGAGCTTTTGCAAGGAAGAGTAGGAAAATATTGCCAAGTCAAGATGTGCCATGCTGACAGACTCCTACTCAAGAAGACTGAATGTTGTAATTAAATCAAAAGGTGCTTCAACAAAGTATTAGTTTAAGGGTGTTCTCACTTATGCAACCAGCTTATTGTATGTTTTTATATTTTTTTCTCCAACGGATTTGTTTTTCAATTGAATTGTATAGGTCATGTTAAAGGTGAGAAAAGTTTTGAAATTATTTATTGTGGTCTCATTTTTTTATATCACAAAAATCTGGCATTTTAACAGAGGTGTGTACACTTTTTATATCCACTGTATATATGTGCATGTATGTGTATACACACACGCACACACACAAAAATTATACATACACACATACATAAGTGCACACATCCAAACAACCAGACAGAGGTGGGTCTACAGAACATAACCATGTCTCAAAACAAAAAAAACGGAAAGAAAGCTTAATATATCAAAACTTTGAGGTTGCATGACTTCATAATAAGAAAATGAAAATTACATAATTACTGTAATGACAGATCTGGATTAACAGTTTCATTTTCATCACCTTCAAGACTACGGCTGGCAGGACTCAGCTTGGCATCCAACACCTACACAGGCTACCTGGCCATTATCCTTTTACTCAAAATGCTTTGTGAGTTAGGACCCTTCAGTAAATCTCGCTAAGCTGTGCCGAAGTGAAGCTAGAAAAAGAAAGGTAAGGAGATAACAACACAAGCCTAACTACACAGAATGCTCAGGCCACTACAGTAAAAATGGGGATGGAAGGAGACTATGGAAACAAAGGCAAAACTGCCAATCCAAATCTAGTGTTATGGTAAACATGTAACTTTAGTTTCAAAGACTAGATTTCCATCTTCATCACCATCAGGATGGAGTCCCAATCTTGGCCTCTAAGGGTGGCATCTCTAAGGATTATGTCCCTTACAACTGAATGTCTGATAGAAGGTCTTAATCATTGAGCATACCAGTGTTAAACACTGCCAGTTTTACAAAAAGTAAAACATCCCAATATGCAATACTGGGAACTACTGTCAAATATTAGCTACAGAAATAAGTAAGTAAAGGACCTTAAACAGGTCTTTAGGACATCCTTTAAGAATGCAAGGATGGAAAGTAGAGCTGAATTAAATATAGTATTTGTCAAGAATCTTCTAGACTCATGAACTGGTGCAGAGTCAAAGCCCAGTAAGTAATGTCTCTCATACCAACACCATTTGATTATGAAAGTGAGGTGTACATATGCTTACCCACAACTTAGCACACTGACAAAGGTTGCAAAGGACATTACATCGTAGTAAATAATAAAAATCCCAGTACCAGTGGTAAGGAAGTAGAAAAAGCCCTGGAAAAACCCTTAAGAAAACAAAAAATAACGAAAAGGACACTGAGAAAGAGTTCCTAAAATGGTTACACGTTCAGGCTCAGGACTTCCTGAAAGGACATATAAAGGGAAGGGTTGAAATCCCAGAACAGAGACTTTAACTAGCACATAGTGAACTTTTCTAAGACAAAATTCAATTAACCTTAGAAAAACTGCAATGAAAAGGACTGGCTATAAAGAAGCATAACAAAACATATGGAAAAGGGTTAAAAGACAGGTAGTGAAGAATGTGCAAACTATCTACAGTCAAACAATGACAATGGTACTCATGGCCAAGTTGGAGGGGGAGATACCAAACACAGCTAGTTCCTCCAAGCTGATCCGAGCAGAAACTATGCTAGTGTTGTGCACTTTATTAACAAAGGAGGAGATAAGGTCTTGGTTACCTTCTCTACTGCCCATTAGTGTTAGTAACCAAGAGATTGAAGGTAATGGAAGTATGGCTGTAAGGGAACTATACTACTCAATTGTAATGAAAAGGTTGGGGTGTAAAGAAGATACTGTTCACAGACAAATTCACAAATGTGAAAATGAACCACGTGGCTAAGGACTGCAAGCAAATTTGTGCGGTTATGTTTGAGTTGTTACATCCGTACGTCACCATTATACGAGCACTTTATCAGTTTCCTTTTCATTACTTTTAGTTGCATCTGTGGAAGAGACAAAAGGATAGTTGACAAAGCCTTATGCCAAAGACACGAGAGTAACAAGAAGGTACTGCCAGTTTGGCCGTTAGCCATATTACTGCAATGTTAACAAGAGGGGGATGTGGCCCTATAATGACTGATCTAAGCTGTCTTCATCTAAACCCAAATGGTTTAAAAAGTGATTTAATATACACTTCATGTAGACCTACCATACAATATATAAACCTAGAAATGTACTTGAAACTGAAACTAACCAGCACTGATGGTAGTGGGGGGGGCTTTGCAAATTACTAAAAAAACTATAACAAACTAACACTAGTGAAAAAAATGGCGAGCTTTCCTTATTATCAGTGCTGCAGATGAGTATCTGCAGTGCAGGTCAAAATTAGATGAAATATGTATTAGATCACCTGTCTTAAGATTAAGTATAAAGACTTTTTGTTAAACCCTTTACAAGCAAATCAAAATGTGATCCGGGTTTGTAACTTGATGTTGTACAATTAAACATATAACATTTACTGTCTATACAAGCCTAAAACAATGGAAAAAAAACAGTGAAGTAGAGGGAATGTAAACAAGTTTGACAGGTATACATTTTGGGTGCATAACAGATGAAGAGTGGGAAACACCTTACGTTATAAACTATGCTAGTGTTGTGCACTTTATTAACAAAGGAGATAAGGTCTTGGTTACCTTCTCTACTGACCATTAGTGTTAGTAAGCGGTGCTATCAAGAAAGTGGATTTGTGAAACTGAAGAGACAGGATGACTAAAGAGACTTATCTGTAAAAGCCTAGGTAAGGAACATTTTTACAGCTGGAAAATTAAAGCAGAATTGGCCCTACAATGAGTATTGTTCTGAAGGACCACAATTCTAAGACTGTGATAACAGTAGCACCACCTGCTCGGAAGCAAGCCCAGCAATCTACTTCCACTTCCTGCCAGCAGAATTCTTCAGATGGTTAGTGGCTTTATTGCTAAAAGATAAGTCAATTCTGACTTGAGAGGCTGAGTAAGCTACTGG
>NC_056731.1:1165831483-1165916483 GCF_019279795.1 Protopterus annectens
GCTCCCAAATTATTAAGCAATGATCTATACAGTTGCAGCTACGCTGATCAGCATCTTATTATCTATTTTTATTTTAATTATAATTGTTTACTAGGGTAATGTACTGATTTCAACAGACCATTTGCAGGCACAGCCTGGGTGAATATGATCACATAAGAAATTAACAAAACATATCTCTTGAACGGGAGAATCAAACTCTGTATCTTGTGTCTGAGGTACGTCTCCTAGTCAGGTAATAGAACTCTGGTCTCCTATGCAACAGGCGGGAATACTCATCACTACACTAATGAGGAAGAGGTGTCTATATCCATGTCCAATGCGAGTTTCTGTCATTTGTTAAATGAACCATCAAATTCTGGATTTTACTGTTCATGGTCTCAAACATCAGATTTGACAGGTTATCATTTGTTGTCTAGCCCCCCTTATTTTGTCAAGGGTGACCACAGCTACAGAGCTTCATGTAGCATCACTCTTAGAAAACAATAAGGCAACTTAGGGAGGTGCAGGATACTGACCAAGTTAATCTCGGCAAGGACAGAGAAATACTGACTTCTACTTGCAACTTCTGAATGGATTAACGACCCAGTATGAAATATGGTGAGCCTTGACTTTGCCCAAATATACTATTACAATTAGATAACGCTGAAAAAAATGCCAGGTAACTTTTCAATGAACATTTTTTCTTACATATGTATCAGTAAGGAAAAATATGTCTAAAAATAAGTCTTTAATTTAGTACATAATCTAAAAGGGGGCACTGTACAATGTGTATATGACCGGTTCATCATTTAATTCATTCCAATTTGGGCATTTCTGAAACAATCATGTTTAGCAGCACGGATGAGCTATGATGGCATATAAAACAGCATCATGCTCTACACCAGGGCAGCATACCTACGGACAAAGTGTCTGCCAGTTTGCCTTCAACTAAAACTTGAAAAATTGATGTTTACACTGTTTACAAGAAATATATGCTTACACAGTTTACAAGAAACTCCAGCACCTGAGGCAAGATGAGGGCATTGTCCAAGGAAAAGAGGATAGCTGTAAGGCACTCTAATCCAGCCGAGGAGGGTCTTCTGAAATAATAACTTATGTAAAAATGTGTGTGTTACAGCTAATTCTGGGGACCCTTCATGATGCGTCTAGGACTAGAATAAAGCCCAGCAGTAGTTCCCTAATGCAGAAGGAGATGGTGGCAACCAAAATGCCACAGGACCAGAAGGCTGGGTCCAGAAGTACAGAGGTATAAAAAAAAACAGAATTACTGCAGCCACAGTCAAGACAATGTTAGGTGAAGTATACACCAATGTCCAAGTGGAGACATTCCTGAATCAAACAGGGGAAGCAAAGGGGGCTGGGTCCACAGGATCTTCCAAGTGGTAAGCAATCTAATGGCAAACAATAATGAAGTTTGGAATCCATAAAAAAAAAGTTATGCCTGGTGACTGCCAGCCCTTACTTTTCCAAAGTAAATAAGAACAGCTGTTTGATCTCCCTAAACTCATGTACCAACTTCAGAAAGAACATGGAAGGCAGTGTACAACCACAGTGTTACCTATGCTAGCAAAGAAAACAAGGAGATGAAAGGACTGATTGAGATGCATTTCAAAAACATTTAAAAAAAAAAATGTTTTGGTCATGTGAAACTGTAAACAAGGTTTCCTATACATAGCAGTCTCCGCTTATTTGAGGATCCTGTAAGAAGTGAAGATGGCCACATAAAAAGCATCTTCCAAGATATAAACTTGAACAAATCTGAAACAGCTACTTCAAATGGGACACAGGAACAAGTGTCAGTCACAAAGTCAGAATCCCATACATGTTCTTCGATAGCGAGCATTAAGAATTGCTTAAGAACTACATTGATCAGCTAATGCTGGACCACAGTTTTGACCATGGTGAGGTCACTAGGGGAATGCTTAGTTGGCACATGAACTCTAAATGTGGAAAAACTAAGGCCAAGTTCATACAGATGCTAAAGATAAATCAGGATCATCTGAAAACTGAAGGAGTGGCATATTGTTGTATGTAATTTTGCCTGAATGGATTAACTTTACCATCTGGCACAGTATAGCCATCACACTACAGGCTTCTTGGCAGTCTCAACCTTCCAATATTTACCTGTCAGAATATCTTTCAAATCTGAATATCTAAAAAAGAAGCAAAAGACCTAAGGTGAAGCCAGATGTCAGTCCAACATGTGAGACCCATCTGTCTAAATTAAGGACAGTTTTCTGCATCAGCAGTGATCCAAGAGCCTGAAACCAAACATCTGTCAGCTACTAAGGGGTAACAAGAATTAGGACAAACTGTCTTTACTTGTTGATGAAGTGCAGAACCAGATGAAATAAGGGAAGACGTACAGTAATCTCCCTTGGTACAGCACAAGACTCCCCCTTTGCCACGCTGCACCAAACAGAGCAGAGGGGGACAGCATTTTCTTAAGCGTCGAGCAGGTAAATTTCTGGTGTACCTAACTTCCAAAAAGATCTGAACCACACACTGCTTTAAAATCCAAAACTTCAATACAAAGCTAAAGAGTGGCTTAGTTAGCCTTTCAGCCATATCACAAAGGATGAAAATGGATTCCGACAGTGCAATAGCTGCTTATGATCTCACTGCCAGAGGTGCACTACATCTCTCTTCGAACAGGATACGATTATTTGTTCCTACCTCTTGCTTAGGTACCACATTGATGCACTAGTATGACTGAATTAAGGACTGCAAAAGCAGTCTTTTTTAGATGTCTTAGGGCCAGAAGCACTGCCCATGACGTCTCCTGACTGATGTGGATTTCCCTATATGGGGAGGAGACACAGACAAACTACTTCCACAAAACCAAGAAAGGAAAGAGAAGTGGTGAGCTATCCTCTTTATCATTAAATAGGCCATCATCAAACTTAACAAGGAGTCCAGCTGCAGGAAATGGCAGGCCTAATAGGAGGCTAATGGGGGCTATACACCACTTCAAATTCACAGCTGGTAGTCTGACACAAGCAAAAAAATCTGCACGGTAACTTCTGCAGTCACGGACAGTTCAATGTTCCCTTCTCATTATCCAAACCCAGGCTGTCAATTTCATGACTTCCTCAGCCCAATTCATATGTAGGAATGGCAAACACTGAACTCTGTACTACTGAAGGCAATCTTATGAGACAGGACCAGAGACAGACTCTCCAACAAAACAGTAAACAGTGAGGGGCGCTTTGCCAGATTGGAGGGATACAGGATGAAAGGACAGTGGAGTCATCCTGTCCAAGAAGTACAAAAAAAAATAGAAGTGATCAAGCACAGCAAAGGGATGGAGGCAATCATCCCAGACAGGCCAGAAGGCTGAAAGAGTTGCACAGGAAGGCAGCAATATTGCAGGCAGGACGGGGAAGTGGCAAAGTGCAAAGAAACAAACACTGTGGGGACAAAGAGTAGGATTCTGATTACTGAAAATAAACATTAAGGATACTATCAACAAGGGGAAAGTTCTACCAAGTAAGACTGTGAAGATCAAGTTACAGTGAATTATTTC
This sequence comes from Protopterus annectens, assembly GCF_019279795.1. Taxonomy (NCBI): domain Eukaryota; kingdom Metazoa; phylum Chordata; order Ceratodontiformes; family Protopteridae; genus Protopterus; species Protopterus annectens. Next base: position 1,165,835,010 of record NC_056731.1, read on the forward strand.
AGAGGCTTCATAAAAAGACACTGATAAAGTTTTATGTGATAACCCATTAAAGTCCTGTGACACCTTTAGGCATTTCTCTAGGGTAATCCTAGTGACCTCTCTAGGTATCGGATATTGGCCCTTCATATGTACATTAATAATTAGAAAACCATGTTGCATAAAAGCATTTAGCAGACTTTCTCTTAAAGCTTATATGATGGCAAACCCAACTGTCTTCACAGTTGAATCAGTGCAGAGATATTATTTGCACACTATTTTACTTGCAGTAATTTTTATATTTCTCTAAATATGACAACAATCAAGTGACAGAACTGCTTACCCTCACATGAAGCTCACAACTGGATGATGAAAATGCTGCTGGCAGTATGTCTGTAGCTTGAATAGTTACTGAGATTATCATAAGATGTTTATATAAAATTACAAAAAACAATATTTATTGTGGTTTATAAAATTCAGTTTAAGTACTAGAATTGCATAAATGCAATCACTGTAAAGATTACTTTGTGCTGAAGAGATTGGCATTTATAGTTTTGTAGTAATACTTATCTAGACATATGAAAACGTTTTGCCATAACCACTGAAAGTTACAGTACACACCTGAGCAAACTCCAGTGGAGGAAATGAATTAATAAAAAACCCAGCTACTATATTTTGGTTTATTTGTTTTAGTATTACCACAGCTACTGAATTTACACTGAAATCAGTTTTCAGCCTTAGATGATTACCAAAAGGATGAGGTGGATACTTCGTACATGAAAGCACCCAAGATCTGCCTAAGGAAATAGTTGATGTGGTATCAATCAGGACTATAAAGGTAGCACAAATCAGGATGTGGGTCTTGTGACGCCCCTGCACTGGCCCAGTAATCAAGGAACCTCAATCCTCACCACTAGCACCAGTGGGGGAAGTACACTTAGGAGGATAACAAGTACACACACAATAAAGTACAATTTCTCTTAAGAGCATACAGAGATCAGAGTCAGTCTGGGGCTAGTTTCTCCCTTTTTCTCCAGATCCCGAATAAGACATTCCACTAGCACAACTATAGAGTTGAGATCTCAACTGAGTGGCCAAGCTAAGACCTCCAGCACCCTCTCTGGCCAACCAGTTCTTGTGTCCCTGCCCAAGTAGCTGACATACGCACACTTTAGGATTTGATTTATATACAAACATACACACATACACACACACATACACACACACACACACACACACACACACACACACACACACACACACACACACACACACACACACACACACCTGGGGGAAGGCTGGCACAAGTTTGCTAGCTATGCCCCCTTCTGCCCAGGCTATAAGGTAGTTCCAAGCTGCCACCAGCCACTACTTATCTGCTACTTCAGACCATTATCTAAGGGCGACTATCCTACTGTGTAATATTACTATTAATCCAAATGGTAGTCAGACCAAGCAAGAGTACTGGAGTGGCCAGTACAGCGTCACCAAATAGATATGCAAGTACTCTAAGAGCTTAAATATCTCACAAATATCAGCCACAAAAATAGGTTTAAATATATTTAATAATAAATAATAAAAGAACAAGACAATACTCAGTAAATCCAACAAAAGTTACTCAGAGTTCAAAATCACAAGAAATATTTAAAACACTGCAGAACTGTCTCAAATAAAGAAAACATCTAAACTAATCTTTACTACATTCTTATCAGAGTCTAAAAGAGTTACTATACCCTAAGAAATTACTTAGAGCAAGGCAAGTGCAGATGGTGATGATGAGTGGATGTTCTTGCTAGGTCCAAGACAAAATACAAAATGCACACTCTCTCTGACAGCGTTCTTAAATTAATATCAAATATTACTGCTGGGTTAACTTGGATGACATCACTTTGTCACCTGACTTCGGTTCCCAAACTAACAGAATTTAAGATCTCTGTGTGAAAAATACATCTCTCAGATATTTGAAGATCTTGGAAGTCGTAAAACAATAAAACACTTTTACATTTTAAACCTAGTCTCTCTCAAGACAATACAAAATTGTCTAGCTGTAGACAGTGTATCTGGCTACACTGAAAATGAGAGAGAACATTTATAGCACAATCATAAAACAATGTAATTTCAACTTATTTTCTTGAAGTTTTGCAAGTTAACCCTTTTATTTTCTAGTTTCTACTGTTAAAACATGTATTTGCACAGGTACATAGTTTATATGCATTTCTGCTCTAAGTCAGCAGAGTATGCTGTGGTTACATTTTAGCTCAATACATAATATACAGTTCTGTATAAATCATGTCAATATTCAGAAATAATACAGAATTATTTACAAAATTCCAGATAGCTGGGCTGGCAATATTTCCCTATATCACCCCCCAAAAAAACTCTTTTCAGGAAATGTTGCTTGAGAGGTTTGAGCCTATCTGGGAATACCTTACCCCATTCCCTGTCTTGACAGCCCATCTGTGTTGGCATTGCTAACCCCACTGCAGTGCTGCATTGTCATATCACATGCTTGCAACCCTAGGCTTTACCTTAGTAACTTGGCATTTTACTGACTGGCTCAATGTAGTCATGTTAAGGGATTGTGGTCTATAACTACACTGAATTTCATTCCATACAGATAAGGCTGAAGTTTCTGCAGTACCCACACTCTGGCTAGGCATTCCTCTTCTACAGCTGAATAGCATTCCTCCCTGGGTTGGACCTACGACTGAGATATACCACTGAGGAAACCTGGCTAAGTACAGCCCCCACCCCATGGGTTGAAGCATCCATCTGCACAACAAATTATTTGCTGTAATCTGGACTGGCTAACACGGGGGGAGGGGGGTCATCCCAAAGCTCCTTTAAGCTTCTGGAATGCCTGGCCAGATGCTGGGGTCCACACTACCTTAGTTGGCTTGTTTTTCCTTGTCAGTTCTGTGAGATGAGCGGCTATGGTACTATAATCGGGGACAAACTTTCTAGTGTACCCTGCTGTCCCTAAGAATACCCTCACCTGCTTTTCGGTAACAGGGGCAGGCCATGCCTGAATGGTTTCCACTTTGGCAGGTTCTGGCCTGATCTTATCACTCCCCACTCTATGTCCCAGGTAAGAGACCTCTACGATACCCACCTGACATTTGCTGGGCTTAATGGTCAACCCTGCCCTCTGCAGTCAGCCCAGCACCTCCCTGACATACTGAAGGTGCTCTTGCCAGAAATGGCTGTAGATGGCAATATCATCTAGGTAAGCAAGGGCAAAATCTCCTGCTCCTGCTAGGATACAATCTATCAGCCTCTGGAAAGTCGCTGGGGCATTTTTTATCCCAAAGGGCATCTTTGTGAACTCATACAAGCCAAAAGGAGTCGCAAAGGCTGAACTCTCTCTAGCACTGGGAGTCGAGGGCACTGCCAGTGACTCTTAGTAAGATCAATAGTGGTAAGATACTTATCCCCACCCAGCTGCTCTATGGCTTCATCTGTCCTAGGCATGGGGTAAGCATCTGACTGTGTGTGACTATTTAATTTCCTGTAATCCAAACAGAACCTGGTGCTGCCATCCTTCTTTGGTACCAGCACTACTGGGGAGGCCCAGGGACTGCTGGTCTCCTGAATCACCCCTAGTTCCTCAGGCTTTGTAACGTAGGGTCTGAGAGCTGAACCTGTCTCAAATGTCTCCTTGTAACCTTTCCCAGCTCCCCTTCCACAGAAGTCTGGTATCCTCTGACAGCGGTGCCTCCCTGTCAGCCTGGGTGCTACTACTCCTCACCTCTGCCCTTGCAGTCACTCTGTCCAAGGGAACATCAGTACCCACAAGCAGCTGTGGCTCACCTTCAGTCTCACTGCTACAGGGTAGCTCCCTCCCTGAAGTAACCACCTCACCAGTCCTGGCTACAAGTGTGCAGTCTTGTCCGAGTCTCCCCCAGGCTACCAGGCCCACATGCTTGTCTCCAAGCCTGACTGCATGCACACAGGATACTGCATTATCAAGATCATTCCCTATCAGGACATCTGCAGGGATATCCTCAAACACACCTACTTGCTGGCTTCCTTATCCACCCTCCCAGTCAAGGTGAATCCTAGTCAAAGGTATTTGGAATTGGGTCCCCCCTAAAGCTCCGACTGGAGTAGACTGCCTAAGCAAGTAGTGCTCTTCCGTAACCATTGCAGGCTTCACAATGGTTAGGTCAGAGGCTGTCTCTCTTAGCAGTGGCCTCTTTCCCATCCACTAAGACAGGATGTAACCTCTTGTGGTAGTTTGGTACACGTGTTGTCTTGAGACGACTTTCTGATGACATTCTGTCATTCCCACTTACTGGGTCTCCCACCTTTTGTTCCGCATCTTGCCTCAGTGGACATCTACATGGCCCCACTAGTTGCATTTAAAACATTTAACCCTTGGTCCTGGATGTGTACCTGGACTAGTGGCTTCCCCTGCTACTGGCGAACTCTGTTGGGGCAGTCTGGGCTGCCCACCATGGGTTCCCTTAGACCCATGAGCAGCACTGGGTGTCCCTTTCCTGTGCAGTGATGCCCTGCTTGCTAGGTATAGGTCTCCCTTCTTCCCCAACTCATCTGCAGTATTGCATTATCTATCAGCTAACCAGATTCTCATGTCCTCAAAGTACTAAAGGCTTGTTCCCTCACCAAAAGGTCTGCCAGCCCTTCATAAGTGGTGATCTGACATCCACTCACCCATCTATGAAAATAAGTGCTTAGTTCAGTAACAGATTCACACACACTTTCCTCTACCTTGCATCTATGCTTTTTCCTATAAGCTTCATGTATTAACTTAAAGTATTCTAAAAGACAATTAGAAAAAAGAAGTTATGTACTTACCATAACGTTCCATGTTTGTAGTCCATCTCACCTACATTCTTGCTGGATGGGTTTGGAGCCAATATTCGGCTCTGACTCAGCCGATATACTAAAGCTCGAGAGCTTTTACTGGCTCAAGGCTAGCCCCTATCCCATGGTGCCTCACGGCAAATCCCCAGATCTAGTTTGCAAGAAAGCAATAAATACCTATCGGGTAAGACCAGTATCAGAGTTGCATACATGCAGACAAAGGATTTCGAAAATATAATCCATGCCAGGTGGACAACAAAAAAGGGACCAGGTCAGACAGCACCAGTATAGTCCACCAGATCCCCCAGAAAACAGGAAGGGGGTTGGCGTGAGGGACGCAAGAATGTAGGCAAGATAGACTACAAACATGGAACGTTATGGTAAGTACATAACTTATTTATGTTATGTAGTCCTAACTCGCCGTAATTCTTGCTGGATGGGACAGTGTCCCTAGCACCTATATCCCGGGGTGGCTCAAGTGAAGAGACTCTTCAGCACAGTGGACCCAAAGGAAGACCTGCCCCGGGAGGCCAAAACCAATTTGTAATGAGTGACAAAAGTATGTGGTCTTGCCCAAATAGCTGCTGCACAAATAGTATCAATTGGGAGCCTAAATGTAAAGGCATATGAAGTAGCTACAGCTCTAGTAGAATGACCTTTAACTCTGATGGATAATTGTTTGCCAGTTTGTTGATAAGCAAATGATATGCAATCCGAAAGCCATTTTGAAAGAGTAACCTTCGAAACGGGCAAGCCCTTTTTCTTGTCAGAAAAGGAAACAAAAAGTTGATCTGATTTTCTGAATTCTTTAGTCCTATGTAAATAAAACTTGAGAATTCTGTGAACATCTAACTGGTGTACTCTATACTCAGATTTATTAGAGTGGTTTGGAAATAACACAGGTAACTCAATGGAAGTATTCAGATTGTGCTCTGAGCATACCTTGGGAAGAAAGGAAGGGTTTGCCCTGAGACAGACTCTATCCTTGTGAAAAATAATGTAAGGAGCTCGAATAGTTAGAGCTTGAAGTTCTGAGACTCTCCTAGCAGATGTTATGGCTACTAAGAATAGTGTTTTCCATGACAACAATTTTAGGTCTGATGAAGAGCATGGCTCACAGGGTGCAGATATCAAAGATAAGAGGACTAAGTTTAAGTCCTAGGGTTCTAATGGTTTGATTGGAGGCCTGAGAAGGAATCCTTTTAAGAAAGTTTTACACAAGGAGTGCTACATGACTGGATTTCCTATGAAGCCAAAATGGAAATTGGATATGGTAGCTAACTGAACTCTAACTGTAGCGGCTGCTGCTCCTTCATGAAAAATTGACGCTAGGAAGGATAAGATAGATTCTATAGGAGCCATATATGGATCTAAGCCCCGGTTCGTAGACCAAAAAGAAAACCTTTTCCATTTGCTGGAATATAATTTCTGAGTGGAATGTTTATGCGATGAAATTAGAACGTGTTTGACCGCAGGGGATAGGAGAATACACCTGGCTATTCGTGGAACTGGAGCAGCCATGCTGTCAATTTGAGGGTGTGGATGGTGGGGTGGAACTGTCCTAAATGATTAATCAGGAGATCTGGAGATGGGTCCAGAATCCATAGTTTCTCCAAAAGGTAGGGCCAAGGGAAGGGAAACCAAACTTGTCGAGGCCAGTAAGGAGCAATGAGGATCAAGGAACTCCTCAACTGTCTTGCTTTCTATATTACCTTTGGGATGAGTGGAAAAGGAGGAAAGGCATAAAGACGTCCCAAGGGCCAATCGTGGACTACAGCATCCCTTGGTGACATCCCCGGATGGGGAATGAGGGCAAAGTAGCTGCTGCATTTGGTGTTCAGGTGAGTGGCAAATAGGTCGCAGCAAGGCTGGCCCCATCTGTGAATGATTTCTTTCACAACCATTGGATTCAGGGGCCACTCATGAGGTAACATAATTGCTTGGCTGAGTTTGTCTGCTATTACGTTGGATTTCCCCGGGAAATGCCTTGCTATCAGGAAGCGTTGAGTATCCATCGCCCATTTCCAAACTCTTAAGGCCTCTCTGAAAAGCGGGTAAGACTTGGTTCCCCCTTGCTTGTTTATGTACCACACAAAGTACAGTTTTGTACCTACCATAAATGTAGATGTTCGAGGATCCCCATTGCTGCAGTCCTTACTATTGGGTATAGTCCGCGTCCAGTCGGCCCAAATACCAGAGTATAAGGCTGACGTCGGTCAGAGCGCATTAGACTGACGTCAGTACGTCAGGGTACTAATGCGCATGACCGACGTCATATCCTCAGTCTTTTCTTGCCCCAGATGTCAGAAGACCCTAAAAAGACAAGGCCCAAAATACCTGCACCAAAAATATGTACAATATATACAAGAATATATACAAAATATAAGCATGTAACCTCACCTACACAACCACCCCTAAACACAGAGGGAAGGAGGGAGGGTAAATTGGACTGCAGCAATGGGGATCCTCGAACATCTACATTTATGGTAGGTACAAAACTGTACTATGTTCTTCGTTCCCCATTGCTGCAGTCCTTACTATTGGGAAGAATCCCAAAGCAGAGGTAAGGGAGGCTGGCAAATCATAAAGAAGCAGGAGCTGACAACATGCCTTGCAAAACAGCTGTGGCAAAACCAGCCCTAGACTTAGAGTAGATAGGAAGGTGATAATGCTTAGAGAAAGTATGCACTGAACTCCAAGTAGCTGCTTCCAAAATATCCTTAGTTGCCACCCCCCTTAGAAATGCTGTTGAAGTGGCAGTAGCCCTAGTGGAATGAGGCCTAATCCCAGCTGGAATCTCCTTGCCATGATGGGAATAACAAAATGCAATGCCAAAGCCAATCCACCTAGAAATAGTTTGTTTTGACACAGGCTTGCCCTGTGAACTCAAAGCAAAAGAAACAAACAACTGCTGAGACTGCCTGAAATCCTTAGTCCTGCTTAAATAATAACGCAATTGCCTGTGTACATCTAAAGTGTGCAAAATCTTTTCCCCTTTATTTTGGGGGTCTGCATAAAAGGAGGCAAATGAATAGTTTGGTATAAAGCAACACTAGAAACCACCTTAGGCATAAAGGAAGGATTAGTGCGTAATGATACCCTATCCTTATGGAAAATCAAAATGGCTCTACTGCCATAAGGGCCTGCAACTCAGACACCCTTCTTGCAGAAGTAATAGCCAACAGAAAAGCAGTCTTCCATGACAAGTATTTCAATTCAGCAGTAGCCGCAGGCTCAAAAGGTTGTAGAGTAAGTTTTTCCAACACAAAATTGAGATCCCAGGCAGGAGTAGGAGCTCATTGGGGTCTTATATTCTTTGCCCCTCAAGAAACTGCTTGAACAAAGGATGCGAAAACAATGGTGGGTCACAATCATAGTGAGCTGAAATTGCTGCAGCATGAATCTTAATGGAAGAGAAGGACAAACCTTTGTCCAATAACTCAGTAAGATATTGAAGAGCCACACTCAAATTAGGCTCAGAAACCTGCAAATTCTTTGCTGTACTCCAAAATAAAAATCTCTTCCATTTGTCTGCGTACACTTTCCTTGTACTAGGTCTTCTAGCTTCCATAATCACATTTAAAACTTGTTGAGGAAGTTGAGACCTGCTGTGTTTCAACACAGAATATGCCAGGCTGTTAGATGAACAGAGTGAAGCTTGACATCGAGCAGATGACCATCCTTCTGAGATAACAGATGAGGAATCAGAGGTAAAGGCCATGGAGGCTTCCTTACCAGACTCCGTAGTAGTGGGTACCAGTGTTGCCGAGGCCAATCTGGAGCTATCAAAATCATCCTTGGCCTGTCTTGTCTGACCTTTAATAGTACCTTTGGAAGAAGAGGCAGAGGAGGAAAGGCATACACATGAAGGTTTTTCCAACTGAAAGACAGAGCATCCACTTTCCAAGCTGTGTGATGAAACCCCTTTGTGCAATACTGTGGCAGCTGGTGGTTTAGTGGAGAAGCGAACAGATCTATGTCTGGAGTTCCCCATGACACTGTCAATTTTGAAATACATGAAGATCCAGTTTCCACTCGTGGGGATCCATGATTTGTCTGCTTAACACATCTGCTAAGGAGTTCTGTGCTCCCGGCAGAAACCTTGCCTGAAGAGTTAGTTGCAAGCTTAGCAGTCTCCCATAAAATCATTGCTTGCCTGCATAGACGATAAGAATGTGTTCCGCCTTGCTTGTTGATGTACCACATGACAGTTGTGTTGTCTGTTAGAATCAACACCTGCCCTGGAAGAAGTAACTCCTTGAAAGCCACTAATGCAAACTGGACTGCTAACATCTCCTTCATGTTGATATGTAGATGCTGTAGTCTGGCAGGCCACTTGTCTTGTATCCACTTTCCATTTAGATGAGCTCCCAAGCAATGTCCGAGGCATCTGTCGTTAAAATCTGACTCGCCTCTGGCCGGGTCACAGAGAGTCCCTTGTTTAGGTGACATTCCTGAGCCCACCACAAAATTCGTTTTGAAGGCAAGGTATTATTTGAATGACAGTGTCCAAATCCTGGCAGTGCTGTGTCCATACATTTTGAGATACCATTGTAGCTTCCTCATATGCAGTTTGGCATTGGGAAGCACCAGAATACAAGATGCCATGAACCCTAATGCTTGAAGGACTGTCCTTGCAGTCAGCACGGACTGATGAGATAGTTGATGGAAGTAAAGTGATAAACTCTTTTGTTTGTCCGGGGTTAAAAGGCCATCTGGGCTGCTGTATTCAGTCTCACACCCAGAAAGCACATGTCTTGAGAGGGTACTAGACTGGACTTTATTTCGTTCACAGAATACCCTAGGCATCTTAGCACTGCTATAACATATTCCAGATGCTGTAGAAGGTCTTCCTTTTCTTGAGCCAGAATCAGGCAGTCGTCCAAGTAAGGATAGATTTGAATTCCTTGAAGCCTGAAGTAAACTATCACTGGAGCCAGAACCTTTGTGAATACTCTGGGCGCAGTAGATAAGCCAAAGGGCAATGCAGAGAACTGATAATGAGAATTTCCAGCTCGAAACCGCAGATACTTCCTGCAACTTAGCCTTATAGGCACATGAAGGTAAGCTTCCTTGAGATCTAAAGTTACCATCCAGTGATCTTTGCCCAGCAGAGGTAACAGCTGTTGTAACGTCAACATCTTGAACTTGGGAATGTCCAGATAAGTGTTGAGGAGAGATAAATCCAAAATTGGTCTCCACGTGTTCCCCTTCTTTGGTACTAGGAACAGGCGAGAATAAAATCCTAGGCCCCTTTCTGATACAGGGACTGGCTGAATGGCCCCCATCTGGAGTAACTGAGAAACTTGCTTGTGAGCCTCTTTTCTTTGTGGAGGAGGAACGTCTGGCATGCCTTTGAAAGGGGGCATTGTATGGAAATAAAATCTGTAACCGTGGTGAATGATATCCAACACCCATTTGTCTTGAGTAATTAAATCCCAATTTTCTTTGAAAAGAGACAGTCTTCCTCCCAAAGAAGCTGCCAGACGAGAATCTACTGGCAGCTGAAAAGGCAGGTCATTGGGTCTGTTTACGAAAGGACTGGCCCCTGCCCTCACCAGAAGTCTGAGCAGGTGAACTCCTGTTCTAGGCCTAAAGAACCTTGAGCCCTGCCCCTACCACGTCTAGACCTACCCCTAGACTGGGAATCATAAGCAGGATATGTCCACCCCTTAGCAGGCCAATTTCTACTAAACTTCGGTGGCTGCACCTGCAAAAATCTTTAACAGTTTGCATAGACTTAGCTTTGTCCTCCATTTTCTTTAAAACTGCTTCCACAGGTGATCCAAACAACACATCAGACTGTAAAGGAGCATCCAAAATCCTTGTCTTAACATGCTCAGCTAAATTCTGATCCCTCAACCAGGCATGCCTGCGAAGAACAGAACTAGTGGCAGCCACCCTCGAGGAGGCCTGTACAGCATCAAAACCACATTGCAAGGAATGCTTACCCACTTGTTCAGACACATGAACCAAATCCAGCAACTCTTTACACTCAATACCTTCCGCCAAAGCATCCACCTTAGATTTCAATTGTGAAAGGAGATAATTCTGATATTTTAGCATGTGAAACTGACAATTCAACGCTCTCATGGCTAGAGTGGAAGAAGTATACACTTTCTTTCCCCACCTATCCAAAGCCCTTGCCTCTTTATCAGTGGGAACAGGATTTTTAACCACAGAAGCCTTAACACCTTTAGGCCCCTGAGAAACAGTTTCTGGGTCCGCCCTAGGACTCTTAAACAAATACTTATGAGCTTGGGCACCCTATAATACCTATCAGGCTTAACAGGAGCAGGAGGCAAAGAGTCAGGGTTCAGGAAGCCTCTGCAAAACATCTTCCACCACATTCAATACAGGAGGAATAGCTAAGGGCCTATGCTGGGGTAAAACAAGAATTCCCTAAGCCTTTTCCTGGAATCAGAGTAATCCTGGCCTTCCCATTTAAAGTGCTCCCTCATGGAATGCAGAGTCTCTGAAAATGAGAAATCCTCAGGAGGAGAAGCTGTAGGAGTGGAATCATCCACATCAGAATCAGAATAAGTAGGATACTCCTGCAAGTCTTCCGCAGAAGACTCTGAAGCCTCTGAACACTGTTCAAAACTATCAAACTCCTGTTCCACCCTAGGCCTCTTATCAGGAGGGGGCATAGAACCTCTAATCATAGTAATCAAATCTTCTGCCATTTTAAGCATATGTTTCTTAGGTACAGAACCCGAAATGCTAGGAGAAGCCCCCACTGAAGCTGAACTTGGCCTACCTCTCAAAGAAGTTTTGGCAACAGAAGGAGAGGCTCTAACTACCTTGGGAAGAGAGGGAAGAACAGTTACCTGAGAAGCCCCTCAGCCTGGCCTACCTCCTGAGAAGGCACATCCTGTAACAGTAAAGTTTCTGCCTGAGACTCCATGGAAACTCCTGGCAAAACCTCAGGCTCCACCGAGCCTTCTAAAGAACCGTCGTCCGGGTCTGCGGTTCATCAACCCTAGGCTTCGCTGTTTTATCCTTGCGCTTCTTGGGCGAAGCGGGCGTGAGCATCCGGCGGCATTTTATAATTGCAACGCTTCCCAAACACTAACCTGGCACAGTCTAACCTCCTCTTAATAGTGCGTTTGTTAAACCTAGCACAAGAGCGGCAACCAACAACGTCGTGCTCAGGCCCTAAACAAGGTATACACAAGGTATGGTAATCCCTATGAGGTATCTGTTTCCCACAAGAAATACAGTTATTCACTTTTTCTGACATCCGGTTAAATACTGAGGCAAGAAAAAAACCAAAATGTTCCCCAACGGGGTACTTAGCCAACTCTGTTTCGGTCTGAAACTCCGGTTTCGGAAATATTTCAGAACGCCAACCTGCACTCGCAAAACTGCTTCTGCATCGGACCATGCGGCAAAAAAGACTGAGGATATGACGTTGGTCATGCGCATTAGTACCCTGACGTACTGACGTCAGTCTAATGCGCTCTGACCGACGTCAGCCTTATACTCTGGTATTCGGGCCGACTGGACGCGGACTATACCCAATAGTAAGGACTGCAGCAATGGGGAACGAAGAACATCAGACATGTTTGTCTGACTGAATCACAATTGTCCCGGTGGGAAGGGAGCTGTGAAGTGCTTGCAACGCATACAGCACCGCTCTCATCTCCTGAACATTGATGTGCAAGTGGTTCTCATGGTCCTGCCAAGTACCTTGGACTGTCATCCCAGATTAATGCCTCTCCTCCCACCCTATCTGGGAAGAGTCCATGGTCAAAACTGCTTTCTCTTGGGGAAGAAATGGACGACCTAGGATAAGTTGTTCTGTGTGCAACCACCATGTCAGATCCTTTTTGCATGCGTTTGTTATCAAAATCTGGTGAGACAATGGAAGGTCTTGCATCGACCATTGGGCAAATAGCAGCCACTGAAGTATCCTCATGTGTAGATGAGCAAGAGGAACTAATAGGATGGTGGAAGCCATAGTCCCTAGGACTTGAAGGACTACTCTGGCCTAAACTTTTTGTTTGTTTAGCAAGGATCTGACTTGACTGCGTAGAGACTCTACTCTTTTTAGCGTTAGCCTTACTGACATGGTGGTTGTGTCCATTTCTGAGCCTAAATATACAATGTGCTGCAAGGGAGATAAGACTGACTTTTTTAGGTTGACAGTGATGCCTAGACTGGCACACAAGGAGAGAGTCTCGTCCCTGGTTCTGATGAGTTGATGCTTAGTGGTAGCAGTGAGGAGCCAGTCATCTAGGTACGGAAACAACACCTGGAATCCTTGACATCCCAGGTGAGCCGTTACCACTGCCATGCATTTGGTAAACACTCTGGGGGCTGTAGTGCAACCAAAGGGCAGTGTTCTGAACTGAAAATGACTGGCTCCCAGCCGGAAGCGCAAGTGTCTCCTGGAGCACCTGTCCATTTCGATGTGGTAGTACGTGTCCTGGAGATCTACTGAGAACATCCAGCTGTCTTTCCCAATAAAGGGAAATATCGACTGCAGAGTGACCATTCGGAACTTAGATTTCTTTTCATGCTTGTTGAGCCTGCTGAGCTCTAGGATTTATCTCCAGTCCCCTGTCTTTTTTTGGAACTAAAAAGAATCAATAGTAAGTTCCGGATCCTATTTGCTCTGCAGGGACTTCTTGGATGACTCTTTTTTTTGCAGCAACGAGATGACCTCTGATGTTGCACGGTCTAGTTGGATGGGTGGAACTTCTAGTAGAGACCAGTTTGTTGGGGGTTCGGAAATAAAGGGAATCAGGTAACCTCGGGATATTGCTGTGTGTGCTCAACGATCTTGGGAGATGGTTAACTAGGCGCTTGGGTACAGCGATAGATGACCCTGACTGCCTCCAGAGAGGGACAGTAGGGCAACCCCTCAGCGGTGATGGAAGGGACGATCAGAGAAAGATTCTCTGTCTCCCTGATGCTGCGGACCGCCTCTGCCGCGAGGGCGGCGTCTTCCATTATATCCCCCCCCCTCTGCCTCTGGGGGAGGGTTAACCTTGTGCCAGAGGGAAACCTTTTTGGGATTTATGGAACCACATTTTCCCTCCTGTACTACCCTTGGGATAGGGTCTAGACGGGAGAGAGAAATGGACTCCGACGGCAGATAAGGTTTTCCCTTCCTGCTTGCACCTAGTCAAAGTCTCTTTCACTTGGGGTCCAAAAAGAGATGAACCATCAAAGGGGACGTTAGTGAAGGAAGACTTTAAGGACTCTGTAAAATTACAAAGACGCATCCATGGATGTCTCCTGAGGGATATTCCTGCTGCGCTGCCCTACACGCTTCCAACTGCCACGTACGAGATCAGCCTCATGGAGGAGTTAGCTATGGAAGTAAGGGTGGAGAGCTGCGCAGAAACCTTATCCATGGAAACCGGAGCTACTGAACCCTGGAGGGTGTCTCCTAACTCTTTCAGGAGATGCCTCTGAAGACGAGTAAAATGAGTAAGGTAATTCAGCGATCTTAGTGTAAATGCCACTGAAGAAAAAGTATGCTTCCCGTACCTATCCATCATCCTGGACTCCTTGTTAGGAGGATGGATATTAGAAGATGTCTCGAATAACTCCTTCTTGGTGGCCACTGCTACCACCATAGCATAAACGGGAACTCCCTTTACTAAGAAAGGTCTTGTCCTCAGGTGCTGTCATGAACTTATTTGGCCTCCTCGGGATGGGTTCCACTGAATCTGGTGAGGTCCAGGCTTTCTACGATGTGACCCCCCCCCAATGAGTTGGTCATAAAGCAGCATCACCCAGGAGGTGGAAGGTCGGGTACCAAAAGCCTCAAGATATACTGATTCATCCTCAGTAGGGTTAGAGGTCTTCCAATCACCCCTCTGTCTAAGGATTTCTAGGATGTCAGAAAAAGAGACATCCTCAGAGGGGGATCTAGGGGACCCTTCTGATTGCTCTAAATTAGTGTCTGACATGACAGACTCAGATGAGTCGACATGCTTCCTCTTACACAGCCTCTTCCGAGGGAGCTCTCCAATGGGATAATCTGGGGAGGTCTTGGAAGAGGGGGCACCTCCAATGCTGGGCCTCTGGCTCCCTACACTGTGTGGGTGGCAGGGGGGAAGAGGATGCTGCCTGCTGCTGGTGGGACACAAGTTCCGATGGAATGGCTTTAGCAGAAGATAAAGCCTTCTCTATAGCTTTGAAAGCTTTCCCCCCTTGCTCCAAAGAAGACCTCCGCTCCGAGGGGACGGATGGTCGACTCTTAGCAAGGGGGAATGGCTCTGAAGCAGAAGTGGGAGCCGAGCTGAGTTGAGCAGAGGCTCCGACGAGAACCCAGGGCGACTGTCCCCCTCGGAGTTGACACGAAAGCGTAGACTCCCAGATCCCTCAGCTCCAGACTAAGCCATAGAGGATAGAGTAATTGGCTCTAAGGAAGCAGGTTGAATCCCCGGAGCCGACGGGTCCAAGACAAAAGAACCTGTAGTAATAGGCTCCGAGAGCGAAGCAGTTGGAGGAGGAACAGTTGCCGGTAAGGGGGTCGGCTCCAAAACCTTTGGGTCCAGAGAGGCCAATTTTCTTGCCAGAGCTTGGTCCGAAAGCAACCTCTTTACCACCCGCTCAATGTCCTCATCAGACACAGAGTCCTGGAGGATCTGGTGGAGACAGAAGGAGACCTCCTCCTCTCCAAAATAGGAGATCTCAAGGTGGGAGAGAACCTCGATTTCAGGTAAGATGTTCGGTACCGAAGGGTGTCTCGGAGCCAAGGAGACCGACGGCACCGAAATGGATGAAGCAGAGTTAGAACTGGAACTTATTGACTCCGACGGTTTAGCTCCGAAGCCGGGGCCGAAGATTTTCTCTTAGAGGATTTTGCAGCTGTCTGACCAAGTTCCAAATGTTCCTGGAAAGAACTGGTCAAGAAACCCCTTGTCAATGAGTTTCCTCTTTCTTTCATTTAAAACTCTAGTGCTAAATGCGTGACAAAACGTGCAGGGTTCCTGCAAATGGGCATCACCAAGGCAATACACGCAACTGGTGTGGCTGTCAGAGAGACATTTCCTGCGCACACCTATCACACTTTTTAAACCCTGAAGGGCAACGATCCTTATGCTCCCTATCCTTATCTTTAGGCATTCCGTTAAACTAACTACAACAATAAAGAGAGGAAGAAAGAAGAGGAGAACTTTTTTTTTTATATAAACTCACACCAGGAAGAAAGGCCCTCGAACTTACACAGGCCATACAGTCCAATGGGTGTGGAATAGAGGTTGTTAACTTTTAAAAAACAGTCACAAAAGAGACAAAAAGATATATATATAATATATATGTATATATATATGTATATATATATATATATATATATATATATATATATATATATATATATATATAAAGTATAGAATAAGTAGGAAAAAGGACTAAATTTAGTAAATAAAGTTTTACTTAGCCAACGAGTCAGTAAGACACAACCTCGAAGCCTTCGGAGCAAATGAGATCTGGGGATTTGCTGTGAGGCACCATGGGATAGGGGTTAGCCTCGAGCTAGTAAAAGCTCTCGAGCTTTAGTATCAGCAGAGTTGGAGCTGAATATCGGCTCCGAACCCATCCAGCAAGAATTACGGCGAGATAGGACTACATAACATTAGCAGTTACAGCTTTACCATGGAGTAAGGGGTCAGTAACCATACCCAGAGCCCTTGGTCAACATTATACTATCTCACCCCCTAAATGGCCCATCTCAATACTGGAAGATTGCCAAATTCCGGTAATAATGGCCACACAGGTGAAAAACACACTCTCCAAAGCTAAGAATACAGCATCCATGGGACTAGATGACATCCCGGGCTGTGTACTACATGAGTTACAAAATGAACTGGCACCTCACCTAAGTGTCATGTTTAATCATACCCTCACCTCAGACTTTGTGCCCACTGAGTGGTGTACAAGTACAGTTATCCCACTCCACAAGGGGGGATCCACCTTGGATCCCAGGAACTACCACCCCATCAGTCTGACGGCCTGATCTGCAAGGCCATGGAATGTATTATCATGGAACTTATAAACAAAGATATTGGCAACCTTAAAACACTGGACTCCACCCAGTTTGGGTTCGTGAAGGGCCGGATCTTGTCTCCTGAACCTTATTAACTTCTTCAAATCAGTCTCCAGAGCCGTGGACAAGGGTAAGGCAGTCCACACAGCCTATCTGGACCTCGCCAAGGCCTTTGACACTATCCCCCACTCTGGAATCATAGATAAACTTACTAAGCTGGGCATTAATTCCTACATCACTCAATGGGTTGCCAACTGGCTTACTGACAGAACTCACACTGTAAAAGTAGCCAACTCCAAATCCAGCTCCAGACAAGTGGAGTATCTCAGGGTTCAGTCCTGGGACCTCTCTTGCTTGGCATCTACTTCTCTGAAGTACAGGCCAACACTAAGGGACTCTGGCTAACAAAGTTCGCAGATGACTGCAAACTGGGAGCCTCCCCAAATGATGTGGATACTCTACAAAAGGGCCTTACAGAAACAGATGCTTGGTGCCAGAGCCATGGGCTCAAGCTCAATGCCAAGAAATGTATAGTTAGCCCCTTTGGGGAAAAAACATGTACCCATGAATTATCACATAGGTGGCAGTACACTAAACACCAAAAGTGTGATATGAGACTTAGGGACACAGGTGGACAGAGGTCTCACCTTCAATAACCACATCGCCACAACAGTCAGGAAATCCTTCTATGTGGCACACCTCATCACTAAGGGCTTTTCATCCAGAAAAAAGGAGGTCATTGTCCCACTGTACTCATCCCTCATTAGACTCATTAAAGAATACAATGCCCCATTTGGTATGTACCTCTCAAGACATCTGCAACAACTGGAAAGGCCGCAGAAATACCTCACTAAAAAAAAAATCACAGGCCTAAAGCAGATGCCCTATGCTGATCTCCTTAAAAAACTCCAGCTATACTCTTTCGCATATACTCTACTCCGAGGCGATATCTGCTTAACATACACGGCCATGTCAAACCCAGAGCTGTTGGACATGCTACACTTAAAAGAAATCCCAATCCCTCAGAGCCACATGCTCCAGGGATCTAAATCTTGTCATCACAATAAACAAAACATGCTGGAGGGATAGGTTCCTGACCCAGATACTCCTCAGACTCTGGAATAGACTGCCCATACATGTCAAGCAGAGCACCTCTTTGGCCCCCTTCAAAAGGAACCTTGATGATTGGATGGGAGAAAGGAAATTCACACTGGGGATCACGTCAGTCGCCCTGCTAGACAGGGGTCCAGGGAAATAAATAGTGTGGGAAGAAATAACCAGGGAATTGTTATGGCTTGGCTTGTATAGGCCCAAGGGACGATAGCCTAGTACCAGCCTATAAACATACCCTTTCAAACATATGAATGAAACTATCAAAATTATCCCCCTCTGTAAACTGTGGAAAAACTTTAGTGACCTTTGTTGCTTCTGGGGTTCAGTTACTCCCTTCCCCATTACCTCTACGACTCTGGTGAAGAGTCAGCATTTCCTTTTCATGTTGCCTCTGCCTCCTTCTCCTCGGCCTCTAAACGTTGCAATTTCTCATTTTCCTCAGCCTGAAGAGGTCTCAGTTTCTCATTTTCCTTAGCCACTAGAAATCTCAGTCTCTCTGCTGCTTTTATTTCCAAAGCTTGGCCTCCAGCTCAAATCTCTAACTCCAGACAGATTTTTAAGTCTTTTGTGAAAGGTTGAGCTGTCCATTTTCTGAGAGTTGTACATCTCCAAGGCCAGCCTGGTTGTCCTCCTGATCGCTGGTCTGCGATGCAACTGTGCCCAAAACTACAATAATTTCTGCATTCATCAGACTGGCATGCACCAGTCCTTTAGCTTGTGGCACATCTCAGCCAAATGGCTCTTTGTCAGCTTGCCATACTTCTCTGCTGACATGCTTGCCTGCTCTCTCTGACTAAATAAGCTAACAAAAATTAAAAAAAAATAAAACAATTGTGATATGAAACTCAGTGTTCACTGTGTGGCTGATTTAGAGTACAAACATCTTCATTCACCACTGTACACAGACTACAGGAATTCAATATCCACACCAATACAAGACAATCAATATGTGATGTGGCTATCCCACCACTGTCAACCAATTAATATAGGACACCCCTGCACTGGCCTAGTAATCAAGGAGCCTCAATCCTCACCACTAGCACCAGTGGGTGACGTACACTTTGGAGGATGACAAGTACACACACAGTAAAGTACAATTTCCCTTAAAAGCACAGAGAACACAGTAAGTCTGGGGCTGGTTTCTCCCTCTTTCTCCAGATCCCCAGTAAGACTCCCCACTGGCACAGCTATAGAGCTGAGATCTCAGTTGCGTGACAAAGCTAAGACCTACGGCACCCTCTCTGTCCAACCACTGCTTCGTGTCCCTGCCCAAGTAGCACACACACACTTTGAGATTTGATTTATATACACGCACGTATACACACACAAACGCATGCACACACCCACGCATGCGCATGCACACACGGGGAAGGCTGGCACAGGTTTACTAGCTATGCCCCCTTCTGCCCAGACTACAAGGTAGTTCAGCTGCCATCAGCCACTACTTATCAGCTACTTAAGGCCCTTAACAAAGGGTCTCCAATCCTACTGTGTAATTTTACTATTAATCCAAATGGTAGTCTGACCAAGCAAGGCTATTAGAATGGCCTGTACAGTGTCACCAAATAGATATGCAAGTACTCTACGAGCTTAAATATGTCTCACAAATATCAGCCACAAAGACAGGTTTACATATATTTAGTAATAACATATTTAATAATAAATAGTAAAAGAACAAGACAATACTCAGTAAATCCAGCACAGTTACTTCAGAGTTCAAAATCAAAGTAAATATTTAAAACAGTGCAGGACAGTCTCAAATAAATAAATAAAGCATCTAAACTAATCTTTACTATATTCCTATGCAAGTCTAAAGAGAGTTAATATACCCTAAGAACATACTTATAGAGCAAGGCAAGTGCAGATGGAGATGATGAGTGGGTGCTCCTGTTAGATCCGAGACAAAATACAAAATGCACAGGCTCTCTCTGAGAGAGTTCTTAAATTAATATCAAATATTACTGCTGGGTTAACTTGGATGACATCACTTTTTGTCACCTGACTTCAGTTCCCAGACTAAAACAGAAACCAACAGAATTAAACATCTCTGTGTGAAAAATACATACCTCTCAGATGTTTGCAGATCTTGGAAGTCGTAAAACAGTAAAAGACTTTTACATTTTAAATCTAGTAATTACTTCTCTTTCAAGACAATACGAAAACTTCTAGTTCTAGACATTGTGTCTGCTACACTGAAACAGAGAGAACATTTATAGCACAATCTTAAAGCAATTTAATTTCAACTTATTTTCCTGAAATTTTGCAAGTTAACCCTTTTATGTTCTAATTCCTACTGTTAAAACATACATTTGCACAGGTATATAGTTTATATGCATTTCTGTTCTAAGTCAGCAGGGCATGCTGTGGTTACATTTTAGCTCAGTACATAGCATACAGTTCTGTATAAATCATATAAATATTCACAAATGACATAGAATTATTTACAAAATAGCATACAGTTCTGTATAAATCATATCAATATTCACAAATGACATAGAATTATTTACAAAATTCCAGATAGCTGGGCTGGCAATATTTCCCTATATCACAGGGCTGAAAACAGCATTCTCATTACTATTAACTGTAGCATCTGTCAGCACAAGAAGGAATCAAAGGATTAGAGAGCACAATGACTGAGACTGGAGACAAGACAGAAAGGCCTGGAAAGACAGAAGGATGGGATGGAGACCTGCGAAGGATCAGATTTATGCTAGGGACAGGCTACATCTTTGCCCCAGTAGGACACTGGTGTCTGAAGCTGACAAAGAACATTGCACCCTAATAATCATAACTTTAAACAGAGAGTAGGGTGCAGGACATATAGGAGAAAAAGATGGGTACATACCCAGACAGTGCACAGAAAGAAGCAAAACATAAGAGAGAAATAAACAATGGTGGCTAGAAGCACCGGTGAGTACTATTACCATGCAATGCCAGGAGCTCCATTAGGAATATGAGGGAGCTACAAGCAGTGATAAAGACTGTGAAGGTGGACACAGTGACAACAAGGTGTGAGGAATATACGTGCCTCAGTACACGCGAAGGAATAAAACAAAAGAGAAAGGTGAAATAATGAAGGAGGAGCAATGATTTATATTAAGTAAGTATCAAATGCGATGCCAGAAAGAAGGAAGAACATCACCTCCCAGAATGGAACAAGACAGAAGAGGCAGAAACATGTTTAAGTACCAATACGGTCAAGGTAGAGAAAGGGGGTAATTCCACTGGAGTTATACAGTGTGTTGACCCTCACACATTTCAAAAGTTAAAGATAATAGGATGGAGGAGAAAATATTAAAAGAAAGGTTTATATCCATAGAGGATCTGAATTTGCCATACGAAGAAGAATGAAAGAGTTTTTTTACCTGTCAGTCAATTTATAGCTGGTTCCTTGCATGTTGACTTAGTGAAGAAAAAACACTAAAAATGCTTTCAACAATAATGGGGCTTTTCTTTTTCTCCATTGTTGTTCAACCTTGGAATAGGTATCCAAGTTTGAATGTTGTTTGGGGGGGCACCTTACTCTGAGGTTAGCCGTAAGCAACTATAATGATAACTTTTTTTTTCAGAGCTAGCCTGCATGGGTAGAGACAAAGAAGAAGCCCTCGTTTAAAAAATAAAAAAAATTTATAAAAAAATACATTTTATGCAACAATGTGTTCAGTCAACTGGTGTGGGACAGAACTATGGATTGTAGTTTTACCCAAGACAGAGACACTTGTAGATGTCCACATGGAGTTGCCACCAGACAGTTTTACACAGAAGGAGAGGGGAGTAGGCAAGAAAACAAAGATAAAATGGGATTTTTAGAGGACTGGATTATGATCAACTTATCTTTGGTCCCCCTCTCCAGTTAAGTGTCTAAGTGAAAACTGAGGGAGTTCACAAGCTAAGGGAATGGGTCAAAAATGAAAACAGTCACAGCTATGGACAAGGAAGGGACTGAGGAAGAGGTAAGAACAGGGGAGGACAAAATGGGACATAGGAACATGAAATTATTTGATTATAGCAAAAGAAAGGACATACAAGAGATGGAAGGTAAAGGGGGTAAGGAGATTGAGGAGGCTCAATAGAAGTAACAGAAGTAGTGGCAGCACAGGCATATGTTAATATGGTGTTTGCAGAAGGGGACAAGGCCTAGACTAAAGGCATTTTTAGATGTAAAACAAAAAGGGAAAATGTCAGGACAAATTAAGCTAGTTAAAGCAAACAGAGGCAGAACACAGAAAACTACGAAAAATGAAGATGTGTTGATTGAAAGTTTTTCACACTGGTCTGATGATAAAGATAAAGGCCTTACTGCAACCCCAGCAAACCCATATTTGATTAGTGTCTTGGGTGCCTCCTGGAGTCAGCACGGAGTAGAAACAAAATGAGGAGGCATGACCTGCTAACTTCTTTTCAGGATGATAGCTAGAAATACATACTGGTAGTGTGACTGATGCTAGATTTGCCAGTGGACAGTGAGGAACCACTGTGGTATCACTCCAGAATACGAGCAGGCCACTTGAGGATATGTCACTTGCAGATGTGGGGACATCCCTTGCAAACGTTCACTACTCTCTCCCCAACTATACAGCACACATGAACAGTTGACAAGTCTAGCTCTGTGAGTAGCAGTGGAGGTTCCCGGCCTTATACTCTGTCAACAGCTAGTCCCATAGCTAGTAACTCAGCCCAGCAGATGATGTGTGAATCCAACACATCAGGGAATCATGCAATCACAGAAGATAATTAGACAAGCATCAACACAAACTAAATGTGCCAAAACAAATGAAAAGAATGAAAACTTATCTTCAATCATCGCAAAGTAAAGCAACAGAAGGATGACCTATTTGGATGGTGGTAGACCAACTAAAGAAAATAACAGCCATCAAGACAAAGCTGAAGTAGGTGGAAAGGAAACTTGTTGCTTTAAAAGGAAGATAAAGCAGAGAGCCACATCAGTTGCTTCCCAGGATTCTACAGAATCTGTTCACAATGACCAGTATTGAAGTATCAGAGGAGTGTGTGACTTGAAGGGGTGGCACTACTGTCACCAATGTGACGTCCAGATGTCAGTAGGCTGCACCAGTGTTTATCAAGATGGATGGCACTGATGGAGTATGAATCCTACTGCTACCAACCAAATGTGGGATAACAGGAAGAAAGTACACAAGTTTATTTCAACAATTGGTTCACAAAATTGAACCTGGCCCCAAAATGCCCGATATATATCTATATATATATATATATATCTATATATATATATATATATATATATCTATATATATATATATATATATATATATATATATATATATATATATATATATCTATCTATATATATATATATATATATATATATATATATACATACACACACACACACATACACACACACACACACACACACGCACACGTGCACACACACACATATCAGCTTGCAACATCCACACACAGCCTAGACACACATTCCACTTACACAGCAGAGGCCTTGGCCAAACAGAACAGGTTCCTGTCCCATCACTCTCTCTGTGAACCAATGTCTTCCAGTGCCCTTAAATCACAGTAACTGTCTTTCACACAGAGTATTCTCAAACACGCACACAGACGCACGCACACAGACACGCACGCACACATGCACAGACACACACACGCAGACGCACGCACAGACACGCACGCACGGACACACACGCACGGACACACACGCACGGACACACACGCACGGACACACACGCACGCACGGACACACACGCACGCACGGACACACACGCACGCACGGACACACACTTCCCAGGGAAGACTGGCAGAATTTTCCAATGCTCCACAATTTTCTTGCGTGCATGGAAGTGCAGCCACTGCTCTGGGTTACAACCAAAGACACTACAATTACCTGGCTGTCCTTACATTAAGCCAAATACAAAATCATACATCTCAATCTTCTTCACTTGTAAGCAAGATGTGTGCAAAGCAGCTTATTAACTAACACCATAAATAATGTTGACCCTCTTCTCAGGTAAATAAAAGTACATAAATATTCTCAAAATACACAATGGATGTCCGCCACAAGAGCTTAATGGTTAAGAAATTAACTTTACTTTAAAACAATGCAAATACAAATTAAGCTATATGGAGGTTGGCAAACACACAGGAAATAAAAGGCAATAAGCATAGTATGCATAAAAAAACTAAGCTCCACATTACCAAATTCCTTTGGCTATCTCATACTGCAGAAATACTGTTCCTAACTGTCATAAGTTAGATAAATTAATAACTACGGGTGGGTCTGCCACAAACAATACAGAATAGCATACCATACAAACATGCAATGTTTTTCCCAGTTTTCATTGCTCATCAGATGACATCTTCTTGTTGCTAGCCTGCATAAAAACAATTAGACCATTCTTTTGTGTGTCATAGAAATTGCCAACTCGCATCCAAATCTGCATCTTCTATGTAGTTCTCCACTACAGAGAAGTAGTGACATGTATGCCATTAAGACCATCAACAACTGTGTCTCAAAGGAAAAACAGTTACGGAACCTTCACATTTTTTGGTACATTCACAAGAGAATACAGCATGTCTGGATATCCAACACATGTCAAAAGGTACAGCATGTCTGGATATCCAACACACTTCAAAAGGTATTCCATGTGTTTTATAATAAAAAAACACATTCCTAAGCCGTGAAAACAAAAATACTGACTGCACACAAATAAGACAGTGAAGAGAAAAACATACATTTTAACTCTGTTTCCTTCAGCTTGACATTACTCTGGCATCAGAGGAAAAAAGTAAAACTGGTACCCATATCAAGAAGGGAAGAATAGGGGGACCAGGAAAAATCCAGAAGACAACAGGCTATTTGCAGTGGCAGGGAAACTAATCAATGGACTCCATAAATGCTGGTTGCTTTCCTAGAGAAAGTTCATCTCCAGAACTACCACCACGTATAAAAGACCCTACCACTTAAGCATAACCCCATTTTATAACTAGGTTACATGAGAACTTGACAGGGGTGAACCAACACACAAGGTCTACCTGGACCTCATCTAGGCCTTTTACTCTGCTCAAGAAACCAGTTGCAGAAAAAAATGGAGGAGTTGGGGCAGGATATAAAGTGAGAAACTATACAGCTGCTTGATTGGAAGGCAGCCCACAATGGGGTGTGACGATGGGACAATGTCAAGAATAAGGAAAGTCACTACTGGTGTATCACAGGGTTGGTCTTGGGTCTAGTACTTTTTACTTTGTTTGAAGAATACTGGAGAGAATCATGAACATGAAGGACTTCTTCACCAATGACTCAAAAGTTAGGTGTAACAGGGAAAGATTAATGGGACTGTCCACAAAGTAAGGATTTTGAAATGGTGACTAAGTAAACAAAAAGGTGGCAGTAGCAGCTGGAGGGAGTAGAATGTAAATCAGGAAAAGGATCTGAGGGTGTTGCTCACACATTGACTGTACAGTATGGAGTTGATTGCTTATGTGCATCCTCAGGTGGATACTCTCTGGAAGAAAAAAAAAATTAATGCTCTTGGTATACCAGGTCCTGGTAAGGCCACACCACTTGTACTATGCGTAGTTCTGCCATCCAAGCAAAGACAAGGACATCAGGTTGCTGAAGAAGTCGAAAGAAAAGACACCTAAAGAGCACATCAGATGTGGGGGGGGGGGGGGCTATGACTAGACCCTAGAGAAGCTGGAGCTATTCTTACTACAAGAGAGAAGAATAAAGGAAGAAGGTATGGCACCAGTGTACAAGACCATGACAGGGAGATGCAAAGGGGTCAATCAATAAACACAAGTGGTAGCAGGGATAACATGCAGCAGGTTATATGGACCAGTTAGAGGTACTTCAACATACAGAGGATTTTAGATCCATAAAAAGGACTGATGGAAAGAGTGGTGGAGAGGGAACTCAGAGCAATTTAGAGGACACGGGGACCTAAGATAGATGAAGGGGTGAGGCAGAAAGTAAACAGAACATTAAATGCATTTATAAGGAAAATCAAAAAGGTTTATTTTCTTTTTCTGCTGTCAAAAATGTAATAGTAGGATCTTAAAACTGCAAATAAAGTCAAGACATAAAGTTAATGTTGCCCCAAGACTTGGTTCCAAAAATCAACCAATAAATATAAGTTTCTCATGAGTGCACATACAAAAAAAGTTTTTGTAAGCTCACATAGGAATAAATTAAAATAGGAGGCATTTAGGGGAAATTAATTTTAATGAATTAAAATTGTTTAAAAAAAGGGGGGACCCCCGATGAATAATTTGCACTGCACTTACAGTAAGAGTAACACAAAATTCTTACTAGATTTGCTGTTGAGTGACTGACAGATAAAACTGCATGAGTTCGACTAATTGATGGATCATCCTGAAGAATTACTGAGCAGTTTTTACGGCCAATGTCATACTCCACACCAGCCAGCAGTCGAATAGTCTCCCCTGAAAACAAGTGGAAAAAAAAACATTACAGAAATGAACACAACAATGACTTCAACTTTCCATCACACAGTATCCCCCAAAATGTACATCAAATGATCTAGTAGAGATTAGGGCACAAGTAAGAGAAGAGTACACTCGTAGATAAGAAAGTT
Source organism: Protopterus annectens (assembly GCF_019279795.1). Taxonomy (NCBI): domain Eukaryota; kingdom Metazoa; phylum Chordata; order Ceratodontiformes; family Protopteridae; genus Protopterus; species Protopterus annectens. The sequence continues at coordinate 1,165,861,518 of NC_056731.1, forward strand.
GGCATGTCCTTTCTGTAGACTCAGCATACAGTCTGGCAGACACTGTAAAAACATGCAGTAAGAGATGTGCACTCCCCCCATACTGCAGCCAGGTTACTAAGACTTAAGGAAGACAAGCGGCAGAAACTTGCCCCAAACAGTCACATTACTGACGTATTATTTTAGATGTATTACATAAATTCTGACTGCTACAGAAAGGTGTATTTAATAGAGTTAGCACAGAGGAGTTTAATATTGACCAGATCACAACAGGAGACAGTTTGTGTGCTCTCTCTCCTCCTACTACCCCACTGAAAATGGAGAAATGTTCATACTTCTCATTGAAGTTCATTCTGCCAAATTAGCAATACAAACTGTATTATGCTGAATTTAAAGAAATCCGTGTAAACGCTGGACAAAGGAGTGCAGCTCCTTATCAGCATCCCACTGAAACTTCCGAACAGAAAGTAATCTACATCAAAAACAGTTTGTATCAAACACCTTAGACAGTATAGCCGAATGAGACACTCTGCTCAACTGAAGACATTGCATATCTATGTATCTATCTACATATATATATATATATATTTAATCTATACATTTATATATATCTATATATATATCTATATATATATATATACATATATATATGTATCTATATCTAGAGGGAGAGTGTGTGTGTGCGTCACACAAGCTTTTCACCGCTAGCAACAGCTGGATTTGTCTTATTTTTTTGTCATTACAAAATTTCTCAACAACTTTACAGTTAAGTACGTAAACTTACCATAACAGCAGATGTCTGAAAAATCACTGCTGCAACAGCCTTAGCTATATGGGTTGTATCCTGCACAGGATACAACTGGTCAGCTTTGAAAGCTTTAAGGCCACCCTCCATAAGCCCAGACCAACTCAAGCAGAAATGTAGAAAATCAGTCTGAATTCCAAGCCCCCTCAAAGCGCTCATGTCAACCAAAAGAGGGGGCTGAAGCCCTGAAAAAGAATAATGCCAGGTAAACAAAAATTAATGTCCACACCCTAGCAACAAAAATAAGGGGAATGAACGCAGGGAGTGACCTACTGCAGCAGCGATCATTTGACTATCTACCTTTACGGTAAATTTACTTAAGCAAAGTTAGTACTTTCATAATTTGATCACTGTGGCAGAATCCTTAGCTACATGGCTAGAGAACCATAGTTTATATGAACTGTGAGGGTGAAGACTGAGGGTCCTGGAGCCCCTGTAAAATGATCCTAGCAAAGCCTGATCAAGACCTGGAAAAGTAATTTAGCTTCTACTGCTTTCTAAAAGAATATACAGAGGACTACAGTGCTGTCTCTAGAATACTTATAGAATCCATTCATTTGCAAAAATCCACTGATGAAGCCAAGGCCCTAATAGAGCATGCCTTGACAGTGCCTGGAATTGACTTGTTATGGTGGGCATAAAAGGAGATGGCATGGGACAACTATTTGGAAAAACTCTACTTTAACACAGGTTGCTCCGTTTTCTTACCTTAATAAAATATAAATTGCTGATCAGAGTTTCTGAAGGTTTTACTTCTGTCAAAATAATGTCAGAGTTGTCTGTGGACATTCACAGTATGAAGAATCCTTTCACTGTCATTTTTAGGATCTGGAAAGAACGCAAGGAGATGGACAGCTTGTCTCAAAACAAATCTGGATACTGTATTAGGCATTAAAAATGGATTAGTTCTCAAAGAATCCATATCTGTTTGAAAAATTAACTAAAGTTGACCTACCATGCGGGGTTGCAACTCAAAACATTCTGCTAGCAGAAGTCAGAGCAATCAACAAAATGGTTCTCCATGTTAAGAACCTCAAATTAGCCTGAAGAGCTGGTTCAAATAAAGCCAAGAGTTTTTTTTTTTTTTCCTTTTAAAACAAAGTTAAGAGTTCAAGGAGGAGGAGTCGCACATTTCTAGGTGGATGGGTATACAGAACCCATTTCAAAATAATTTTAACACGGGAATGCATTGAAAAGGGAAGAATCCACCAGAAGATGTACCAAAATGGACAACAAAGGAACTATGATATAGGAGCAAAAAAGGCCAGAATATAGGACTTCAAAGATGGCTGCACATTGATCAACAACTTAATTTCAGCTCTCCCACTGTAAAAAAAAAAAAAAAAAATCTGAAAAATAAGAGCTAACAATTCTGCCAGCTTAAGTAAAGTTCTGTTACTTAAGTATACAAATCCAAAAGAAAATGAACTAGAAAAGATGGAGAAAATACTGATTGCGAATAATCCTGCAGTTCTTCAGTAAAATGTAGTTCAAGTTTCAGCTCTGGTGCAAGAGATGGATTCCAGTAATTTAGAGGAAAAAATTAAATCAAATGTACTCAGAGGTTGAGTAAAATGAATTAAACATTGATGAAGTACAGAAGAAGCTTTAACAAACTATTCAGATGAACTGCTAACACTGCAAAAATAAGAGGACTAAATGAACAAAAGTCTGAGTATGAGACTTCTCATGAAGAGCTGCTTCAAAAATGACCAGAGCGAGAAAACACTGCTAGCAGAGAAACTAGAAGAAATGGATTGCATTAATTTTATGACAGCACACATGTGCAACTGGACTGCTACTCAGCAGCAGCATTTGTTAATTGACAGGGCACACAATGTATGCTTCAAACCTGGCCATAAGAAAGCAGCCAAGACCTGTATTAATAAAGATGCAATCACACTAAGAGAGTATTAATTTGACAAAACTGTGGCAGAATGGCAAAGTACTGAAAACCTGAGACAGAGTATTTGTGGAAAATTATTACTCTGTACACCAGGCAGAAGATAAGCAAATGTATCCCAGCAACCAGGGAATGTTGAGAGGTAGGCGAGAGTTTCAAGCTGCTGTACCCAGCTGAATTCAGAATATTTTCCTGTAAGATCAAAGACATTTGTTGATGCAGACCAGGCTAAGGAGGAAATGCAACAGTTTATCCAAAAGAAATTTAGTCATCAAACAGAAGGGGACTCTGCTCCTCATTCTTCTGACAATAAAGCTAATAGAGAGACTTTGCCAGCAAAACCTTTTGCAATGTTGCAAAGGAAAATGCTTTAGAGAGAGAAAGCACAGGAGTTGAATAGAAGAATCAGGACAACCTTGGACTAGAAGATGGACATGAAAAAGAAGACTGGCAACACTGAAATTAGTGAATAAGTGTGAGATCATAAAGCATCAACCACATTTGTGAAATACAACTGCAAGAAAAACTGGCTGAGAAAGACTGGACTTTGACTTTGTTAAACATGTAGGTGGACTGTACAGCCTATAACCTATGAAATGTCATTAATGTTTAGAAGGACACTAAAAGAAAAAGTAGCTATAAGTAACATTTTTTGTTCTTAATAGCATTTGTGTAAACATTTAATGATATAAACTGCATGCCATACAGTAAAGCAGTTTTGTGTAGTAGGTAGTCAGGGGTATTGGTTACTGTATCACCATCATTAACCCCCTTTTTCCCCAATTTTCTGCATGAAGTCAGGGTGTTATGTTGACTGTTGCCATCTCTCTCAATGTAATGCCAAACTTCTGCCTTCTTTGATACTCATGCCTGACCATCACAGATCTTCTCTCACATACTCCATCCACCTCTTTGCAGAACACCCTCATTTCCTCTGACCTTCTTCCTGTCTATCCCAAATCTTCTTCACCAGACTGTCTTCTGATTTTCGGCAAATGTGCTCAAACCACTGTAATCTGTTCTCTTTGATCTTTTCTGCAACTGGCGCTACTTTGGTTTCTGCTCTTATGTCCTCATTTCTTAATCTGTCCCAAGTGTGTATCCTACCACCTTCCTGGACACAATGTCCATCACCTGTAGCCTCTCATTTGCTCTGCCTTCACTGCCAAAGTTTCTGTACCATACAGTAATACTGGTCATACCGCTGTTTTGCACACCTTACTTTTCAGCTTCTTTGGCAGTCTTCTGTCATACACTACACATGAAACTCTACCCAGACAGCTGCAGCCCCTCTGATTCTAGCTTTGATCTCTTCATTCAGACTTCCCTTCTCTTCAAGCACTTTTCCCAGAAACTTGAAGCTATTAACTTATTCCAGTATCTTCCCTTCTATCTAAATTCTCAGCTTATTCTGATTTCTCCAATGTGTTGCCATTACCACTGTCTTATCTGTACTTGGTTTAATCCCATGTGCCTTCAGTTTTGCATTCCATTCCCCTATCCTCTGCTGAAGGTCTTGCTCAGAGTCTGCCTGTAATGCCACATCATCTGCATACAGTAACTTTGTTGATCTATCCCCTCTGATCCGTTTGCTAATGTAGTCCATCACCAGTATGAACAGCAATGGGCTCAGAGTGGACCCTGGTACACACCCACTCCCACTGGGAACTCCTCAGTGAGATCGAACACTGTTTGTCCTTGAGTCCTTGTACATAACCTGACTAATTCCACCAATGTTTCTAGGACTTCGAACTACCGCAGTACTGCCCAAATCAACTTTCTCGGGACCTTGTCATATGTTTTCTCCAAGTCTAGGCATGCCCAGTTGGAATCTTTCTTCATCTCTAGCTTCTTAACTATATGTCTCACTGCAAACATTGGGTCAGTTGTGTTGCATTTTGATCTGAATCCAAACTGGTCATCTCCCATCTATCAATCACCCTCTACAGAACTTTCATGCAATGTGACAGGAGTTTGATACCTCTGTATTGCCCAAAGTTGAGCATGCCGCTTTGTTTTTATACACTGGAATGAGGATGCAGAGTCTCCAGTCATCTGGAATACTTCTTTATCTCTACACTGGTATGAGTACCCTGAGGAGTCATTTCTCCAGTCTCAGCCAGCATCTTTATCATATTTGCTGTGACCTCATCTGAGCCTGCTGCTTTCCCTTGCTTCTTTTTCCATAGTGCTATTCTTACTGCTTCTTGGGTGGGCTCTCTTTCTTCTCTCACTGTAGGCAGTGTCTAGGTCAGTACAGCTTCTGTGGGTTTTTCTTCATTCGGCAGCTGCTGGAAGTACTCCTTCCATCTGCCTTTGATGTCCTGTGGACTGGGGAGCAGGTTGTTGCTGGCATCCTTTATGAAGGGCATCTGACTATCTTCTTTATCTTTCAGTCTTTGCCTTGCAATATAATATAGTTTCTTTGTGGCACCTACTGAGTCACTTTCCAAAAGCTGGTAGTGTGTCTCCAATGCCGTGTTCTTTGCTATTGCAACTCCTGTCTTAGCTTCTTTGTCAGCTAACCAGTATTCCTTCCTAGCCTGGTCTGTCTCTATCTCCCATTTTTTCCTGTACTCTCTTTCTTTTTTTGATGACTTCCTGGACTTCTGCATTCCGCCACTAGCTTTCCTTGTGTATCTTATTTCCATACCCGTCCACACATCTGTTCTGTAGTCCTCACACATGCTGTTCTGAGGTGCAGAGATTCCTCTTCAACTCCACCTATTTCCTCTTCTTCTTGGGGTGCTACAACCCTGAATAATTATTGAACTGTTGTGCTTTTTCTACAGTCAACTTCCATGTCTTGAACTTAATCTCTGTTGACCTTAGAGCCTTTGCTGCCAGCTGATTGCGGCAACCAGTTGTTTTATATGCTGTGGGCCGACTGTTTCACTGGGTAGGACTTTGCAGACACTGATTCTATGCCCATGTCCTTTCCTTATTAGGAGGAAGTCCACCTGCGTTGCATGTTGGCCACTCTTGTATGTGATCGTGTGACCGTCTCCCTTTCTGGGCCATGTGCTGGCTACTATCAATCCATTTGCCAGACAGAAGTATAGAACGGCTTCTCCTTTATTCTTGTTGCCCCATCCATATGGACTGAGGCAGTCCTCATATCCTGTTCCGTCCGTCCTGATATGTGTGTTCAAGTCACTTATTATCAATACCAATTCCTGTTGATTTAGTAGGTCCTGCAACTGCTGTCTGAATGCACTCTTTTCCTCACTATCACAACCCTGCTGTGGGCATAGGCTGAGATTATGAATACTGCCCTACCATTACACTGGAGTCTGATTTATGTGAGTCTGTCACTAATTCTGACAATATCCTTCAATGCCTTCTGAAGCCTCTCCCTCACCAATATTTCCACACCATTTCAAGCCTGTCCTGCTCCTGATTAGTACTCTCTGCATTCCAAGCCAAGTGGTTTTGCTGTATTGCCCTTTCATCTTGTCTCTTGGATATATAGGATGTCCAGCCTCATCTGTACCACCATGTCATCCATTTTCAAGCTCCATCCCGTCAGTGAATGTATAATGAATGTGGCAATTCTTAGCTCATGTATGGCAGACTGATTGGTTTTATGTCCACTTTTCGCTCAACACAACTATCCCAGGTAATCCAGGCTGGGCAACTGGACACCAGAAGGCCAGTAGCTTACTGACCCAAGGCTGCTGGGCTTTATGGCAGTCACACACTGGCTAACTGGGGCACATACACCACTTCCACTGTTAGCACAGGTCCCAGGCATGGGTCGGAGTAGGCCAGGTCTTCAACCCACCTATCACTGGCAAATACCCATTCAGTGACATTAGAAAACATGACAGTATCACCTAGAGCCATATTTTACACAGTCAAAGTGGCTAACCCTGCCACAGTCAGCAGTCTGTGATCAGTGTTCTCCTATCTTGAGGATACTGTGCATCGCAGTAGATGCCCAAAGAGACTGGTCTACACAGCTTTCCCCCTTGTAGGGCACCATGTAGAGTCTGTGCTGTTGACCACAGCTCCACTCACTGGTGAGTTTGAGATGGAAACACTCTACCTGTTTTTGGAGGTGGGAAGAACTCCACAGAGACACAAGGAGAACATGCAGACTTCAAACGGGTATTGGCCAGAGGTCAGGATGAAACCTTGTACCTTCTGCATCGGAGGTGAAGACCTTAACTATTATGCCAACTGGTCAGTGATTATTGTACGTGATAAAAATATTAACATAAGTATTTTTATCTATCAGAATATATAGACTTTACCATGTAACAAGAGAAGAAAGAAGATATAAAAGTTAAGTTTAAGTTAATGTGCTGTGATCTTGGGCTGCTGGGGTGAGGAGTTGGGTATAAAAGTCCACTGATTATATTATAGAGTTGATATGCTTTTTCTAATCTTTGCTAAATTAATTCTGGATTAATGCCCTTGGCTTAACTCATTAACTCCAATTTAGCTCAGGAAGTTTGTATTGTAACTTCCAATGGGCGGAGCCTAAGCCTTTTGACAGAATCAAATTGTGCCCTCACATTTCAAACAAATGTTCCTATCTCTGGAACCATAGGGGTTATAAAAGTAGTATAAATGACAAACCCTTCAGCACAAATTATTTTATACTGGTAGTATTCTTTAAGTTATAGGTCTTGTACTGAATTTTATAAGCCACAGTAAAACACAGTAACTATTACATTTGTAACATTTTGTAAACAACTTACAATACATCAACAACCACTCAAGTTACACACACACACTGTCAGCAGCATTTTATTCATCCAGCTGAGAGCTTTTATATGAACCTAAGGAGTTCTGTCTGTTACTTGACTGTTAAGATATTTAGAAAATTGTGAAAATTATAGCTATATAAATTACTACCATAAAAAAACAACAGTTAACATATCTTTACCTGCAGTAAACAGAGGTCAAATATTAATGCAGTTGAGTTTGCCGCTGTGTAACCTTTAAGATGAAATCTTTTAAAAACTTGTACATAGCATGGTTTTAGAATTACTGATGCAAATATGAACAAGCAATATTGATACCTAGAGGCGTCAGCAGGAGTTAACTGCACATGCACCTGGAGGCATCACTCGGATGCAATGAGTTAATCTATAAACAAGTGTTTTTGTAAGCTAGTAGAATTGAAACATAATATAAAATGATGAAAGCCATACAATATTAGCTTGGTTTTTTTTGCATTAGTAAATGTTCAGTGGAAGTCAAGATGTCTGCAGTTAAAGGCCTCTAGAATACTTCTAGAATCCACTCAGCTTCATACAGATCCTATTCAATTTTCAACTGTTCTATTCTGAGCGAAACTGACAAAGACTTCCTTATGCATCTGTAGAGTTGTTAGCTTTTTTGTTCCTACTGCTGACTACATTTCCGTGGAGACAAACTATCTACAGATGCCACCCATTACTCTTAATGGTTCTTAGCATTCTTTGGTATGGGAAATGCAAAATTTAAAAAGCACAAGGACATGCAATTCAGTGAAAAATAAAAGATTAGAATTATTGCAAGAGAATAAAAGCTAGCAGCTTCCCTAGTAGCCTTACAATGGATATAAAAAAAAGTGTACATACCCCTGTTAAAATGTCATTTTTTGTGATATAAAAATGAGACGAAAATAAATCATTTCAGAACTTTTTCCACCTTTAATGTGACCTATAACCTGTACAATTCAATTGAAAAACAAACAAATCTGTTGGGGGAAAAATATAAAAAATGTACAATAAGCTGGTTGCATAAGTGTGCACACCCTTAAACTAACACTTTGTTGAAGCACCTTCTGATTTAATTACAGCATTCAGTCTTCTTGGGTAGGAGTTTATCAGCATGGCACATCTCAACTTGGCAATATTTGCCCACTCTTCTTTGTAAAAGCACTCCAAATCTATCAGATTGCGAAAGCGCCTCTTGTGCACAGCCCTCTTCAGGTCACCGGATTTTCATCTGCTCTCATCCACTAAAGAAGGTCTTGTTTGCAGGAATTAGCGATGAGGATCTGTGAGTTTAGAGGATGAACACTGGATACCCACCGGGACAAAAGGAGCCATTGTAACAGTCTTATATGTAGTCTTGCCAGGGGAACGATAAGGATGGCTGCCACCATAGACCCCAGAGCCTGTAGACCTTCCCTTGCTGACACTTTCCTTCGACAGAGTATCACTTGTACTTGTAATCTTAACCTCTGAAGTCTGTGAGGTGGGAGAGAGACCTGGCTTGTCTGAGTATTGAATACTGCTCCTATAAACTCCAACTGTTGGGTGGCATGAAGATTGAATTTCTCCCAGTGTACTGTGATGCCTAGAAACTCCGCCAGTGCTGGAGTGTAGCGAAGGCCATGATCAGTAGGCACTTGGTGGGGGCGGACAGGAGCCAATCGTCTAGATATGGAAACACCTGGAATCCCTGAAGTCTCAGATGAGCTGTTACCTCTGCTAGGCATTCAGTGAACACTCTGGGGGCCGTCGAGAGACCGAATGGCAGGGCTCTGAACTGGTAGTGACTGGCTCCCAGCCGGAAGTGAAGGAGACTCCGGGAGCGTTTGTCCATTTTGATGTGGTAATACACATCCCGGAGGTCTACCGTGCACATCCACACACCCTCATGAAGAAATGGGAGAATGGATTGTATCATGAGACCATGCGGAATTTGGTTTGAACCACTGAATTGTTTAGTTGGCTGAGATCTAAAATAGGTCTCCAGTCCCCGGTCTTTTTTGGCACCAAAAAGAGTAAAAAACGGATATGAACTGGTCTGGGGGGGACTTGCTGGACGACGTGTTTCTGACACAGCTTTCTTATTTCTGAAGCTGCCTCTTCCCTTTGACTGGGTGAACATCGGGAAGGCATTTTGGAGGTTTCGCGTAAGATATTAGAGGGATGCAATAACCTCTGGAAATTATTCTCTGCTCCCACCAATCATTTGTAATAGAATGCCAGGCAGTTTTGGTGCAGAGAGAACAGAGCCCTGACTGCTTCCAAAGGAAAGCAATTGGGCAGCGCTTCAGGAGCCCTGATAAAGTCGTGCTATACCTTTCCACTCCTCTGGTTCCTGAAGAAAGAGCGCTGAGGTTTGGGAAAATGTAGGCCAATGGCAGACAAGGCTTTTCCATCTTGCTCGCACCTGGCTAATGTGTCCTTCACTTTGGAACCGAACAAAGTGGACGGTTCAATAGGGGCATTCAAGAAGGAAGACTTGAAGGAGTCTGCAAGATCACAAATGCACATCCAGGCGTGGCGTCTCATAACTAAACCTGCACCCGCAGCTCTAGCCGCCCCTTTGGTTGCGTGGGATAGCAACCTCATGGACAAGTTGGAGATCGACTCTAGGGTAGCAAGCTGAGAAGCAGCTTTATCGTGTGCCCCATCAGAAACTTGACCTGTGAGGGTTCCAGAGAGTTCGGAGATGAGATTCCTTTAGAGCCTCGTAAAATGTGCCAAATAATTCAGAGACCTGACTGTAAAAGTCGCTGAGGCAAAGACTCGCTTCCCTAAACTGTCCACCTCCTGGGACTCTCTGTTGGGTGGGTGGACAGTAGGACTTTCTTCCGCAAGGTCCTTTTTTGTGGTGGCCGCCAACACCATAGCATATATTGGCAAGCCTCTAGACCAATGGGGCTGTTCCTCTGGTGGGGAAAGTATTTTGTCCGGTCTCCGGGGAATGGCCTTAACGGTATCCGGGTTCTTCCATGCATGCTGCACGATGAGCTGGACTAACTCATCGGCAGGTGGGGTCACTCAAGAAGTTGATGGCCGAGAGCTGAAGGCCTGCAGGAAAACTGACTCCAAGGAAGGGTTGGAGGGCTTCCAGACACCACTCTGCTTCAATATTTCCAGGATGTCTCTGAAGAGGACGTTGTCAGGGGGGTGAGCGTGGGGTCCCTCCCCCATCATCGTAATCCGTATCCTCAGTGAGGGACTCCCTCTGGGAAGTCCAGGTGTTTCCTCTTACATGCCCTCTTCTGAGAGGGGTCTTCAGTTGGAGCGTCTGAAGAAGACTTTAAAGGGAGATTACCCTGTATAGGAGTTTCCTGAGGCTTGCGCTCTCTGTGTCCTGGGGAGGTGGCCCGTGATAGCTGCAGCTCAGAGGGAGCAGGGGGAAGGTCCGACGTAGGAGGAGCACTTCCAGAAGCAAGCACCCTCTTCATCACCCAGAAAGCAGGTTCACCTGAAGAGGAATGGGAGCCCGGAACCGGGGTCATACCCGGCTCTACTTGGCCCGCTCCCAGAGACGGAGCCTCAAGCAAAACCGGGGTGGGTGTCGCCCCCGGATCCAAAGACGGAACTGATGAAAAACTTGAACAGTACCCAGAGCCGAGGGTTCCATTCCCCAAACATGAGATTTGAGGAAGGGATGGTTCCAAAGAAACCAAAACCCAAAGGGGCCTCGAAGCCTCAAAGAAAGTTACTGTCAGTGCCGAGGAAAGGGTTCCCACCAATGACGTCGGAGCTATTGGCCTCCGAACCGAAGGAACCAAGGGAGGAGAATAAGTGGGAGTCATGGGGGCAAAATCCGGCTGTCAACAGCTGATTAAACAGATGCAGCACATCCAATTCAGGGCTATAAGCTTGTCCTGAAAACGGGTCCAAGGACAGGGAGTATTGGGTCTGTGGTGTAGGAAAAGTCAGCACCGAAGATTCCAGCTTTGAGATAGGCAAAAGGGAAACTATCGGTGCCGAGAAAGGGCTCAGAGCCGAGGGGATAGCTGGAGTGGAAGTCATTATCGACTCCAAAGAGATAGTCGGGACATACTTCGGAGTGGAGATGGGCGAGGTCGGTGCCAAGGTTACAGAAGGAAATAAGGCTGGAGCTGATACTACACCTGGAACCATAGAAGTTGGTGCCAAAGGCAGCGCTGACGTGGAAGTCATAGTAATGTCCACAGGAACACCCGGAGCTGAACTTGGAACCGAGGTGGTCGGAGCTGAGGAGGAAATCATGTGCTCTGTGGAAGACTTGTGGGCCTTATGCTTATGAGGCTTACCCTTATCACCGGCCAGTGAGGAGGGGTCAGAATGAGGATGTTTCTTATCCTTCGATGAACGGTTTCAGACCTCCAACACAGAAAGGGCCTCTGAAAAAGGTGAAGAAAGCAGATCTTTCAAAACAAGTTTATGTTTCCTTTCATTCTGCTGACTGAAGCTGACACAAATCTGGCAAGGAGGCTTCACAGACAAGTGGGAACCCCCCAGACAATAAACACGATCATCATGCAAGTCACTGTTGGGGAGTTTACCATTGCAAAAACTGCAATGTTTGAACCCAGAAGTTCCTTTCTTTTCAGACATATCCAGTATACAATCCGACAATCCAAAAAGTCAGAGAAAGAGAAAAAGAGGAAATACCAACAATGGTTTTACGAATACGAGAGTAGAGAAAGGTGTTTGCCAATAATGGTAAGGGAAAGATACCCATGGGTAGAGCTAGTTATAGATAAGGTAGAAAAGAGTTTTAGAAGAAAAAATTTACAAAATACAACAAATTTTTAGAAAATACAACACTTAGCTGGAGAGCTCGGTGAAATGCTGCTATATGGCTGAGCGGCAAATGAGATCGGAGGTAACAGAGAAGGGCATTGTGTGTAGCAGCTTAGCTCGAGAGTTTTTGGTGTACGCGAGCTTGGTATTAGGCCGACTCGGTTCCGAGAGCTAGGAACTGAACCCATCAGTGATGAATAGGAAGATTTAATTTTCTTCTGATGAAGCCATTCTTTTGTTGATATGGATGTATGCTTGGGGTCATTGTAGTGTTGAAAGGTGAAATTCCACTTCATCTTCAGCTTTCTAGCAGATGCCTGAAGGTTTTGGGCCAAAAGTGACTGGTATTTGGAACTGTTCATAATTCCCTCCACCTTGACTACAGCCCCAGTTCCAGCTGAAAAAAAGCAACCCCAAAGCATAATACTGCCACCACCATGCTTCACTGTGGAGATGGTGCTCTTTTGGTGACGCAAAGTGTGGTTTTTGTGTCAAATGTACCTTCTGAATTGTGGCCAAAACATTCAACTTCGTTATCATCAAACTGTAACACATTTTCCCACATGCTTTTGGGAGACTATGTATTGTTTTGCAAATTTTAGCCGGCCCTGGATGTTTTTCTGTGTAAGAAAAAGGCTTCCATCTTGCAACCCTACCCCATAGCCCAGACATATGGAGAATATGGGAAATTGTTGTCACGTAGTACACAAACAGTACATGCCAGAAATTCCTGCAGCTCCTTCAGTGTTGGTGTAGGTCTCTTGGCAGCCTCCCTGAACAGTTTTCGTCTAGTCTTTTCATCAATTTTGGAGAGACATCCACTTCTTTGCAAAATCACTGTTGTCCCATATTTTCTCCACTTTTTGAGGACTGTCTTCAGTGTGTTCTATGGTATATCCAATGCTGTGCACATTTTTTGTACCCTTCGCCTGACTGATATCTTTCAACAATGAGATCCCTTTGATGCTTTCTAAGCTCTCTGAGAACCATGGCTTTTGCTGTAGCAGGCAACTTAGTAAATGTCAGGAAAATCCTATTAGGACAGCTGAACTTTATTTGGGGTTACTCAGACTCTTTAAATTGATGGCAGGTGTGTACCCAAGACTGAATGCTGTAATTAAATCAAAAGATGCTACAACAAAGTATTAGTTTAAGGGTCTGCACACTTATGCAACCAGGTATGTTTCAATAAAGTGTTTATTAAGAAGAGTAGCAGTTTCCAGAGGAGATGTATTTGTGTAGGTGGCAGCCTGGACAGAGAATTTTGTTAAGAGTATACCAGAAAGTACAGTTGTGTACACTTACCATAAATGTAGATGTTCAAGTGTATTCACTGTTGCAGTCATCACACTTGGGTTATCTTCCTGCAGGTAGCCCTCAGCCGATCTGAATACCAGAGTCTTCAGATTTCTGTGTCGGATGCTATCCCTTCTTCCATGACGTCAGGTCGTCAGGGGTATAGAACATGCAGCTGACGCCATTAAATCAGTTTTTCTTGCCCTAGATATCAGGTGCCCCCACAATAGGAAGCAATTATATGGTATGGTAAACCCCCATCAAAAAGCAAATACACCAGAAAAAATAAATATACCAAACAAGAAGGAAAGGTAGAGCCAAGATAAGTCAGGGGGCTGGAGGGAGGGTAACCAGGACTGCAACAGAGAATATACTCAAACATCTACATTTATGGTAAGTGCACACAACTGTACTATGTTCTTTGTGTTTCACTGTTGCAGTCATCAAATTTGGGTTGATTCCCAAAGCTAAGGAAGGGAGGAGGAGGTTAAAGAGCATTAGGGCCAGCTATTAAGCCCTGCAAGACTGCATTGGCAAATCCAGCTCTGGATTTAGAAAAGATAGGCATGTGGTAATGCTTGGTGAAGGTATGTACAGAGCTCCAGGTAGCAGCTTCTAGGATGTCTCTGGTAGGGACTCCTCTGAGAAAAATCGCAGAGGTAGATGCAGCCCTGGTGGAATGCGATCTTATCCCCTGTGGGGTAGGCTATCCATGGTGTATGTAGGAGAAATGAATGCAATGGGCTATCCATTTGGAAATGGTTTGCTTTGAAATGGCCTTCCACTCTGCCCCTGCAGCAAAGCCAACTAGCAGCTGTTGAGATTTTCTGAGAGGCTTAGTCCTGTCCAAATAAAATCTAAGTTGTCTGCGCACATCCAGAGTGTGCAGTACTTGTTCCCCTTTGTTTTGTGGATTAAGGAAAAAGTAGGCAAATGAATGGACTGATTTAGAGCCACACTAGACACCACCTTGGGCATAAAGGAAGGATTAGTCCTGAGGGAAACCATGTCCACATGGAAGATAATGAAGGGTTCCAATGCCATGAGGGCCTGTTATTCAGACACTCTTCTTGCTGAAGTGATGGCTAGAAGGAAGGCTGTTTTCCAAGAAAGGAATTTCAACTCTGCTGCAGCTGGCTCAAAGGGGGGGAGGGGGGGAGCTTTTCCAATACAAAGTTAAGGTCTCAGGCTGGAGTGGGAGCTCTCCTGGGGGTCTTACATTTTTGGCCCCTCTAAAGAACTGTTTTAGCAAGGGGTAAGAGAAGAGGGGTGGCTCAGCATTTTAATGTGCTGAAATGGCAGAGGCATGAATTTTAATTGACGAGAAGGATAGGCCCTTGTGGAGCATTTCTGTTAAGTACTGTAGAATATGAGTTAAGCTGGGCACCACTGTGCCCATCCCCTGAGCCTGGCTCCAGGAACAATATCTTTTCCACTTTTTAGCATAGGATTTTTTAGTACTAGGCCTCCTTACCTCCAGAATGACATCCAGCACCTGCTTACTGAGGGATGCTAGAGGAGAGCTCAAGGAATTAGCCAGGCTGCAAGGTTCAGGGTTTGAAGCTGAGGGTGCAGAATCTGGCCCGCCTGCTGGGACAGCAGGGAAGGGGTCTGAGGCAGGTGCCAAGGTTGCAGCAGTGTCACACTGCGCAAGAGGGGGTACCAGTGCTGGCATGGCCAGTATGGTGCAATCAGCATTGTCCTTGGCTTGTCCTGTTTGATCTTTAGTAGAACCTTCGAGAGGAGAGGCAGAGGGGGAAAGGCATAAACCGAGAGGCTTTCCCAGGTAAAGGACAGGGCATCCACTTTCCAAGCTTGACTGTGGGGAGTTTTTGTGCAGAATTTGTTCAATTGGTAGTTCTGAGAGGAGGCAAACAGGTCTACCTCTGGAGTCCCCCATTTGTTCCTCAAGAGGTTCAATATTTTGGGTTCTAATTTCCATTTGTGTGGGTCCATGAGATTTCTGCTTAAGTCGTCTGCCAGTGAATTTAGTTTGCCTGGCAGGAATTGAGCTTGTAGGTGTACTTGGTAGCTTAAGGCTGTGTTCCACAGAGCCATGGCTAGTCTGCAGAGAGGTTATGAGTGGGTCCCCCCCACTTGTTTATGTACCACATAACTGCGGTGCTGTCTTTACCAATAGTTCTCCTGGAAGAAAACGGTCTTTGAAGGCTGTCAGAGCATTCTGTACAGCTAACATTTCATTTTGATTGATATGCAGGTGCATGTGTCTTGGGTTCCATTTGCCCTCAATGCACTGACCTGCCATGTGAGCCCCCCATGCATAGTCTGATGCATCTGTTGTTAGGGTTTGGGTGGCAGGGGGTAGAGTGAAAGGGAGTCCCTTGTTGTGGTAGCAGGCCTCTGCCCACCAAAGGAACGCTGTCTTCATACAAGGAATAATGGAAATCATTGTTTCCACGTCCTGAGAATGTTGACACCATAGGCTTTTTAGATATCATTGAAGTTTCCTCATATGCAGTCTTGCATATGGAATTAGTAGAATGCAAGAAGCCATGAACCCCAGGGCTTACAGTATTTTCCTTGCAGATAGCTGGGTTTTTGTGGCCAATAGTTTGAAGTAGGTTGTCAAATAAACTTGTTTCTCCGGAGTGAGGAATGCCATCTGGGAAGCTGTGTTCAAGCTTGCGCCCAGGAATACAATCTGTTGGCAGGGTACTAGTTGAGATTTATTTTCGTTGATGGGTGTACCCCAGTGAGGTTAGAAGTTTCTTTATGAATGCCAGGTGTTGTAATAGCAAGTCCTGGCTTTCTGCCTGAATCAGACAATCGTCCAAGTATGGGTAAATTTGAAAATGTCTCTGCCTGCAAAATGCAATGGCTGGAGCTAGACACTTTGTAAATACCCTGGGCACAGTAGATAAGCCAAAGGGAAGTGCAGAGAACTGATGGTGCATGGATCCTGCCATGAAGCATAGGTATTTCCTGCAAGATTCCCTTATTGGGATATGCAGGTAAACGTCTTTAAGTCTAGGGTTGCTAGCCAGGCATCCTTGCCTAGCATAGGAAGAAGCTGTTGAAGAGTTAGCATTTTGAATTTTGGAACCACTAGAAAGGTGTTGAGAATAGAGAGGTCAGGATAGGACGCCAGGAATTGTCTTTTCTGGGTACCAGAAAAAGTCTTGAATAAAAACATTGTCCCCTTTGTTCTGCTGGGACAGGTTGAATAGTCCTGATATTGAGAAGAGAGAGAACCTGCTGTTGGGCCTCCGCCCATTGATTTAGGGGTAGGTCTAGCCAACCATTTGGGGCTGGTAGTGTGCGGAAGTGGAATCTGTATCCTTGGGAAACTATGTTCAAAACCTATTTGTCCTGGGTAATGGGTTCCCAGTTTTTTGCATGCAGGGCGAGCTTTCCTCCTAAGGGAGCAGGTAGTTGAGCAAGGCTTGGAAGGTTTAAGGTCAAGTCATTGTGACATTTTTCCATAGGGGGGTGGCTTACTACTCCCTGATTTGGAAGTGGGAGGCCCCACTGCTTAGATCTGTGTGTGGTCTGAGACTGTAGCCTAGGTGGTCTGCTGTTCCTGGGTTTGGACTGAGAAGGTCTGAAAGGGACTGTGAAGGACCAGTTCTTTGAAGGCCAATGCCTACTGAATCTGGGAGGCTGTACTTGTAGGAAATCCTTAACAGTTTGCATAGATTTCGCTTTTTCCTCCATTCTTTTGAGGACTTCTTCGGCTTTGTTGCCAAAAAGGTGGTCTTGGTTTAAGGGTGCATCCAGTAATTCAGCTTTAACATGATCTGGCAAGTTTTGTTCCTTAAGCCAAGCATGCCTTCTAAGTATAGACCCAGTGATAGCAGCCGTGCAAGACGCTTCAAAAGCGTCAAAACCACATTGCAAAGTATGTTTACCAACTTGTTCTGCAGAATGCATTAAATCTTGCAATTCTTTTTGTTCAGCAGAGTCAGTAATCATCATCATTTTCTGTTTAAGTAGTCCCATAATATGCTGCTGATAGTTTAACATATGAAACTGGCAATTTAAAGCCCTAATGGCCAAAGTAGCAGAAGTGTATACCTTCTTACCCCATCTATCTAAGGCTCTAGAATCTCTATCAGAAGGGGTAGGATTTTTGGCAGCAGTAGCCTTAATTCCTTTTGGTCCTTGGGAAATGGTCTCTGGATCTGCAGAAGGGTTCTTGAAGAGGAACTTGTGAGAGTCAGGTACTCTGTAGGACATGTCAGGTTTTCTGGGAGCTGGAGGTAAAGTGTCTGGGGTAAGGCTAGATTCCAAGAAAGCATACAATGTCCAAGACAGGAGGGATAGCTAAGGGCCTGTGTGGAGGCAGGAGTAAGAATTCCTAAGTCTTTATTTGGACTCAGAGTAATCCTGGCTTTCCCAGTGGAAAAGGTTTCACCGAAAGAAATATCTTCTGGAGGGGAAGCAGACGGAATGGAATCCTCTGCATCAGAATCCTCATAAGTAGATAAGGGCAAATCCTGGTAATCAGAAGGAGCAGAAATATCAGATTCCTGATCAGAAGAATCAGAAAGAAATTCAGTTCTATGTCTCTTAGAGGGGGAAGGCTGGCTTCCCCTGATTAAGGTAATAAGGTCTTTAGCCATTCTAAGCATTTGTTTTTGAGGCATATGGTTCTGAGCCTGTGGTTTGGTCGCTGGTTTTCTATGCATAGTGCGAGTTTTTGGCCTGGATGAAAACTATGGTGTATGTTTAATATGAATGACCATAGGCCTGAATACACCCTCAGAAGCCAGTGCCTGCACAGCGGCTCTGGACCCATCCCAGGTAGAGACACCCGCAGGTTCCATAGTCGAAGAAGCATCTTGTGGCATACCGGACTCCTTATGGGTCTCAGTAGAGGCCTGCAATTTTTGAAGTAGCGGGTATCAGGGGCTGCGAAAGCACCTCACTGAGTACCAGCGGATTGGCGACTAGCTTAACGGAAGCATCGTCGGCAGTTTTGGACCAATGCAGTCTATCTCTGTCTATATCCTTACATTTTTTTCGGAAGATCGGTAGTTGGATGGCTTAACGAAGCCGTTTCGGAATACTGAGATAAGAGTACGAAAGTAACTGGCTGCAAAAACAGCCCAGTGACGAATAGTTCGGGGGTTGAAGAAGGCACAAAACGTGACAGCGAGGAATGTTGTGGTCTGGGCCTAAACAGGGGATGCAGTAAGAATGAAAATCTCTATGAGGTGTTTGCTTTCCACAGGCAAGACAATTGTTAACTTTTACTGACATCGGTTGGAGCAAGAAAAAAGGATCCCCAATGGGGTACTTATCTTTTTTGAAGTCTTCGGATCTGAAACTCTAGAACGAAAATTTCAGGAAACGGCCGACCAGCACTTGCGAAGTGCTTTTGCTTTGGGCACCGCACGGCAAGAAAGACTGATGTAATGGCGTCAGCTGCATGTTTTATACCCCTGACAACCTGAAGTCATGGAAGAAGTACAGCATCCGACGCAAAAATCCAAAGACTGGTATTCAGGCCGTCGGAGGAGTACCTGCAGGCAGATAACCCAAATGTGATGACTGCAATAGTGAAACACAAAGAACATCTTGGGAGGGCTGGATTTGTTATTGAATTGGGCAAAGTTATAAAAGGACTTTTTATCATTATTGTTTTTTTTTTTTTTTGTAAGATTTCTGAGGGGTCTATAATTATGTAGCAGAGGTAATTCCTTTGTTTTAATCCAGGCTTTCCAAGCTCTATTGCTTTTTAGTATAAGGAACATAGCTTCTTTTGAGAGCCAGGGAGCATAACTGGGTATTATTCCAACCTTCCTAGAGGGAGCAAGGGAGTTCAGGGTATTCAGGAAGATGTTACTGGACCTAGTAACCGAGTCATTGAGAGGGACTTGTTTAAGGATGGACCAGTCAATGGTGGATAGAACAGAGTTGAACTGGACTACATTAAAATGAGAGAGTTTTCTGCAATCTCTATAAATGTGGGATTTGGGGGGTTGGATGGTGTATCTAAGGACAGAGGTGGGGAGGTGGTCACAAAGTTGGTCTGGTAGGGTAGTGGGGTTGTGGTAGTGATGAGGGTTGTTGGTGAGTATCCAGTCAATCATGGAGCTGGAAGATGAGTTCTTATGGAGGCGAGTGGGTGAACATATCAGTTGATGGAAACCATACAGGTTGATGCCGAGTTGTGGAGAGTCAGTTTTAAGTTTAGACCAATCTAGGTTAACATCGCCTAAGATGAGGGTTTCGTAGGGAATACTGTGGGAAAGCCAGGATAAGATATTCTGTAAAGTGGATGAATTGTTTCCAGGAGGGATAGAGATGGCAGCAACAGCTATTTTTTTGTGAGGGTTAAGGTGACAATTAAGGATGATGAGTTCAGCTGGGTGAAAGTCAGGGATGGGTGTGGGGAAAGGTGAGAGAATGAGGCTACTGGAGTGGAGGATGGCTACATCACCCCCTTTTTTGGGAATCTATCAGAGCAATTGATATTATAGCCTGGTGGGAGAATTTTATTGTTAGTGATATGTTGCTTAAGCCAATGTTCAGATAAGGAAAGGATGTGAGGGTTTGTATGCATTATCCAGGCATGGAAATTGGTGATTTTGTTGGTTAGGCTTTGAATATTTAGACAGTATATTGCCAGGTGCTTGGATATGGATGAGTTTAATGCAAGAGGCTGGGTATGACGAGAGGTGTTTGGGGAAGGAAAGGAGGTAGAAGATAAGGGGGGGGTTGACTGAGGGGAGAGGGGAAGGGGCTAGGGTTGGGGTGGACATCCCCAGATATGAGTAAGTTATTAGTGGGAAGAGGGAGTACAGTAGTACACAGATGTAGTTTGTGTAACTTGGGTTTAGATTTGGAGGTAGGAGGGTGGATTTGCAATATAGAGTTTGTGCACAGAAGAGGTGGAGAGGTTGAAAAGAGCTGGGGCAATATGAAAGTAGGATGTGTAGAATGACTGTCAAAGCTATAGGAGGTAGTAGAGCATAAAAGAGAATAAGGTAGGTGCGAGTGACACGAGGTTAGAGCAGGGAGAAGAAGTAGGAGTGAGGTGGTAATGATAAGGTGTTTCATTTTTGATGGAGGGTGTAGGGGTTATAGACAGGGTGTAATAGGGGAAAGAAGTGATGTATCTGGAGTCTGACAGTAAGTAGTTTGTCAGTGGATGTTGAGGAAAGAAGGGGAGGGAGGGAGTGGATGGTATAAAGAAAATTGTAATGGGGGTGGATGGGAATGGGGGTAAGGGAGCAGAGTGAACCTGAGCACAGCGAGGGTGAATGGAGCGGGCAGGGCTAGGTCAACAGTGTGAAACAGCACTGAAAGTAACAATCAGAAAGGAAGCAACTGTGAAAATCAGAGCTGAAGAGGTAAGAAGAGAGCACACCAGAGACAGAAATGTTGCAGATATAAATTTAAAACAGGAGACAAAGGTACAGAAGACGTACTATGGGTTAAATAGCACTCTAGAATGTGGCTGGCAACATTAAACCTACATATACTGGAACTACTGAGAGTTAAAATAACATTAAACTAAAAGCTATTTGTACTATTGTTAGTTAAAACAACAAGGAATATGGAAGACTGCTGCCACTGTCCTGCCTCCTGGTGGCCAAAGTAAGTTACTACAGCCAGAAAAACTAACCTGCGTGTGTGCTCACCTGCCCGTTTATAAAGCGTTTATGCCTTTATTAGCCAAAAGAATGACAATGGTATTGCCAAAAGTGATAGCTATGGATCAATGTGGCTTTGCAGAGAGGAGGTAAACATTTGACAATGATATAATAATCATCCACAGAGAAACAGAATGTAAGAAAATACCTCTGTTGCTGTTGGGTCTTGATGCAGAGGGAAGCATTCGACAAAGTAAGATGGAATTTTATAAGTAAGGCAATGGAAGCATTTACATTCCCTGATATAATAATAAGGTTAATCAGAAGGATATAAGAAGGACTACAGTCAAGAATTAAAGTGGGAGTGTTCCCTCTGATAAGCTGGGTCTGAACAGAAGAACCAGGGAGGAGTGTTCTCTTTCCTCTGTGTTATTTGTTTTACATTTAGAGCCACTGGCAAAGAAAATTAGGGACTCAGAAATTCAAGGCTATAACTGGTATAGTAACCAAGAAAAGTTGGCTTTATTTGCAAATGATATTATTTTGTTCCTCAGAAAAGGACAGTTCAGTGTTGTCAAACATTCAAAGACAGTATGAAGTCTTTTCTGGATATAAAATGAATAAAGATAAAGCAAAGCCTATAACCATAAATCATGTACCACACATGAATTAGTTCAGCAATACCTATACTTATGGGGACATACGATGAAGTAAGTACTTAGGAGTAAGGATTAAAAAGGATTCAGTAATGGCAGCTAAGGATATGTTGGAGCAGACTAAAGAAAAGATTATACAAAAATTGAGAAACTGTAAGCTGTTTATAGATATGGTTAGTAGGACACAAGAAGTAAAAATGTTTTTATTCCCTTTAGTTCTATTTACAGGTCAAGCATATTTTTTATCAACCTGAGGAGAAGTTGTGGAAATAATGAAAAAAGATTTAAAGGAATTTATCTGGGAGGGGAAGAGTGCAAGACTTGAGAGGGATACGTTGATCCTTCAACTAGAACAAGGTGGTTTAAGATTACCTGATTTGAAGGGATATTTTGGAGCTACATAATTAACGTTCATATACATAACACAAGCAGAAAGACATAATTTAAAGTGGAAAGGAATGATGATGAAGCAGAGGTGAATTTCAGGAAATAAAGAGAGTTGGATTTTGGATGCAGATCCTTAAGCAGCATAATAACAGCAATACAGAATATTATATTCATGAAGTAACAGAAACAGTCCGCATATTTTTGGAGATGGGAAGAACCCCATAGAGACACATGGAGAACATGCAAACTCCAAACAGTAACTGGCAGGAGGTCAGGATCAAACCTTCTACCTTGTGCTTAGGAGGCAAAGACCCTAATCATTATGCCAAATGGTCTTAAGCGAGAAGATTACAACTCACACAAATATTGTAGAACCAGACTAACTAGTCTTAATAAGGATGCGGTTCTTATCTTAAACACCAACTAGAAAATCTTTTCTATTTACTAAAATATTATTTTCTAGTGGCAGGTGTTGTATGTACTTCGAAAACAGTTGCCTAAAAGGTTTTAAACTCAATCATCTAGACAGTTAGATGAAGCTGTTTCAAGCTAGAATGCATCAAACACCCCCTGTTTTGAGAAAGTGACCATTTCCAAAAGAAGGGAGAACCACTGATTCTTCTGCCAAAAGGATGTCACCACAAAAATCTTTGGAGAGCTCTTCGAAATATTCAGAATGACCCTGGATATCAGTGGAAAGGCATACAGGAACATTCCTCTCCAAGTTAAAGAAATTCATTTGTTTTCCAGTCCTACTTGCAAGGAATCCTGCAGCAGAATTTTACCAGTTGTTTGTTGCAAATGGAGAGGAAAAGATCTACCTGTGGTGTTCCCCACAACTGGATCAAATCCTGAAACAAACCCTATTCCATTTCCATTTATGAGGGTCTGTACTGGTCCTGCTCAGCTTGTCTGCCACAGTGTTTTGCTCTGACATGATGTAAGTGGCTGAAGCCATGTAGAATTGCTATATCCCAGGCTACCATGGCTTATATGCACATAAGAGGGTGACCCCCCCTGTTTATGTACCACATCAATGGTGTTATCCTTAATTACTTGTAATGGCCTTGGGGACCACAGAATATTACGAGGGTTGTCTTTTTTGTTCCCAAGACCCTGCACTTCTACTCACAGAGATAACGCTCCCTAGGCAACGTGTGAGGCATCCACAGATAAGCGACTGTGCTGCAGACGGAAGGGAAAGAGGGAGACCTTGATTCAGTCAAATAATCTCTCCACTAAAGCAGTTCCATTTTTACAAATGCAAAAACTGGAACCTAGACTGTCAGGGAATGTGATGCTGGGATCATAAGAACCATGGATGCCAAGAATTCTAGTATCCAGAGATGTTCTCGAAGTCTGAGCAGAAAACCAAGGAACAGATGAAGGTATAGCTCTATTTTTTCCTGTGAAAGAAAAGCTCTTTGAACCAAGGTATCCTCAGAAGTTGCTGTAGATACTCCTTCCATCAGCACTTGATTTCCTTTGGACTGGTGAGGCGATAGTTAAAGACATCCCAAATGACTGGCATCTAATCGATTATTTTCTTTATCCTTCTGACATTGCCTTGCAACCACTTTCCTGAAGGTGTTGGTTTCACTAATGACTTAATGACTGCGCTCTCAACCTCTTTCTTGGCCAATCAGTATATCCTCAGTCTGATCCACCTTCTAGTATCTCCTACTTAACTTTCTAAACTTCTGCATTCCATCCCCAGGTTTCCATCCTTACACCCACACCCAAATCAATCAGATCTTTGTTCTAATGTCTTCACATCTGCTGCTTTTTGAGATGCTGCTATTCTTCCTGAGGTGATACAGCTCTGAATATTTCCTTAATATATGCACCATGTAGAGTAGGTGTACTACTGAAGTAAATATTTAATTTAAACTGTGGCATTCAATGTACTGAATGGGATGAATCTGCCCAGTGATGATCTCACCTCTATTCTAACTTTATGTGCATTTTAAAATAAATTGCAACTCTCAAATAGCTATCTGACTTTACATAACTACAACCAGTTATTAAATCTCCCCTACTGTAAGATCACACAGGAACTGTTTTTTTTTTCTTTTACAGTGTTTATGAAAGATACAAGAAAAAAAATCATAGAATATATTTAACAGCTGACACTAAGATAATGGACCTCTACCAATGGAGGGGGATGCTGAAAGAACATGTCTTGTAGCATCAGTAATGCACTGAAAGCTTTTCGTAGAGGTCTGATATACGGGAAATAAAGTGTTATTCTGTAACTTTAAATTTGCTTTGTTACTATGTCATACTGCAATCCGCGGTGGTGCAGCGGTAGCGTTGTTGCCTCATAGCAAGAGGTTCTCCCGTTCGATTCTCGGCTGGAGTGCGGGGAGTGCCTTGTGTGTGGAGTCTGCATGTCCTCCCTGCAGTTGGGTGGGCATTCGAAAGACATGCGTAAATGGGCGTGCCTTAGTTGAAGGTTGAATGTTCGAGCTGGGACCTCGGTGTTCGTGAAAATCTACTGCCAATCATTAGCGGGCCTCAGTTCCGCTGTGGCAACCCCTAACCGGGAAAAACCGAAAGACAAACAACAACTATGTCATACTGCAGTCAGTATGCAGTATAAAATAAAGAGTGATATCAACTCCTCGTCCCATAAAGAGGCTTTGTGTTTTTGTATTCCCAGAGTATTGGATGGGGCGGGAGGGGGCTACGTATGGAGCATGAAAAGGAAAAGACGCAATAAGTACTGAAAATGTGATTGAAAATTAGATAAATGTTGGACTTAAGTTTCAAAAAATTTTCCCCTTCACAGAGTGTGAGAACAGGAATGAGAGTCTGAAATAAATGACAAGGAAAGGAAAATTGCTGTCCTTTGGACAAGATGTTTAAACAAGGTTCTGTCTACTTCATTTAGTAGTAGCTCAGGTGGATGTAAAAGATTCCATGGCACCTATCTAAATGGATATAAGCTCTCCCAATGCGCAGGCCAAATTTCACCTAGTAGTACAAAGACCAAATCGGGTGTCCACCAAAGAGACCACTAGCCTTGTGGGACTAGTCCAGTCACACAGGGCAGATAAATTAATAAATTCTGGATGCTACACCACTGAATAACAATTGCACATCAGTCATTAGTTTCATAAAGTGCATGTTGATGGAAATAATGTTTTATTAAACTTCTAAGTACATTAGAATAATATATAAAAGACTCTCCAGATTTAATGACCCCCTTCTCCTTTTGATTTTGTCCCCAATCCTAGAGAAAAGAAGTTAAGAGCTATAGAAAGCGGAGTTACAGAGAAAGTGGTTATATCTTGGGGGAGGGGGGCCCATTTGTACACTGTTGAATGATTGCTGAAACAGCACGTTTGGGTGGGGTGGAGTGGAACAAGGTATCTGCACATGAATAACATGAAATAAATTAATGTATGTACCCATTTATTTTTGTCTTTTTATGTTCTTCAGTCTGACAATAGGTGTATATAGAGAAAGTATATTTTTTGGAGGGTACGAAAATGAGCTTTATATGAAAGAAAAAGGACAATTAGGTTGTTTTTTTGGGGCAACACAGCACATGTGAGATGGGAGCTGCAATGTCTTGCCCTGGATGCCTCACAGTAATGGCTGATATATAGTACCTGAACCAGGAACCTGGACGACTGGATGGGGTACCGTAAATTTTTACTGGGGACAGAGCCCACAACCCTCTTGGACATGAGCAGTCATTACTAAATACAATCCTGTGTACTGACTAGAGTTTCTATGGTATTACATTGGGATAAAAAGGCTAGCCTTGAAATGACCTCCAGGTCAACAGCCTAATAAACTCCTATGACCCTGCAGTACTTCTTTATTTTTCTCATTTAATCACAGGCTGACATTATTCACAATAAGACTGCAAACAGATACCCATAAGGTAGCCACTGACTATCCATGACTGTTCGGGGCAATTCCAAAGCTACTGGGGGGGGGGGGGGACTAATTTGCTCATTCAGTCTTTTAATATCCGATTTACCTTAACTTTTAGTTATGTACTTACCATAACTTCGGATGTATGGGATCCATCTCGCCTACATTCATGACAGATGGGTTCGGAGCCGATCCATCGGCTCCGACTCGGCAACTAATACACTAGCACGAAGTCTCTCATTGGCTGGGCTACTCCCTATCCCAGGATGCACTACACCTGCTTCCCCAGATCTTGTTTGTTCGCTTTCATACATCCATGCAAACACAGAAAAACTAGTAGTCACAATAACCAACTAAAGTTCTTCAAGAAAGAACGCTACGAAAAGAGGGACTACAGCTCCTCTAAATCCAAATGGAAGGGGGAAGGAGGGTGGGTACTTATGAATGTAGGCGAGATGGATCCCATACATCCGAAGTTATGGTAAGTACATAACTAAAAGATGTAATGGGATCCCATCTCGCCTACATTCATGACAGATGGGACAGCGTCCCTAGCACCTACATCCCGGGTGGCTCATTGGAACACACTCCTGAGAACTGTGGAACCAAAGGAAGCTCTGCCTCGAGAAACCACATCCAATTTGTAATGAGAAATGAAAGTGTGCGGAGAAGTCCAGGTTGCCGCAGCACAAATATCATCTATTGATAACTTGGAGTGAAAAGCTACGGAAGTAGCCATTGCCCTGGTAGAATGAGCCTTGACTGGAAAGGGAAGGTCTTTGTTAGCCTGTGAATAAATAAAAATGATACAATCTTTAATCCATTTAGAAATGGAGGTTTTTGTTACTGGTTGACCCAATTTGTTCACTGCAAAGGAAACAAACAATTGGTTTGATTTCTGCGTTTGAGCGGTTCTATTCAAATAAAAGCAGTTGTCTATATGCGTCAATTGATGCAAAGTATATTCTGCGTTATTAGAGAATTCTGGGAAAAAGACAGGGAGTTCTATAGTTTGTTGCATACAGAAAGAGGAGGCCACTTTTGGTATAAATGCAGGGTTTAATTTCAAATGAAACTCTATGCTTGTGAAAAATCAAATAGGGAGGATCAGAACAAAGAGCTTGAAGTTCTGAAACTCGCCTGGCAGACGTTATGGCTACTAAAAAGGCCGTTTTCCAAGACAGAAATTTTAAATCACAGGTAGCAGCTGGTTCGAAAGGACGGGCAGTTAGGGCAGCAAGAACCATATTCAAATCCCACGGGGGGACAGGATGAGATAAAGGAGGCCTCAGGAGCCAAGCCCCTTTAAGGAAGGCCTTACAAAGTTTGTGAGACATCAATGAAGGTTCAAATGAAGCATGAAAATTAGAAATGGCCGCTAGCTGAACCTTAATGGTAGAAACTGAAGAGCCCGACTGAAAAAGGGAGGCCAGAAAATTCAGAAGCTCCGATACTGGTGCAGTGAGAGGATCTATACCCGTTCTTGAGCCCAGAAAGCAAACCTTTTCCATTTACTGGAATAAAGTTTGATGGTGGAAGGTTTATGAGAAGAAGACAGTATGTGGACCACGTCCGGGAAAGAGCATTGTCTCGGACTAAGGATGGAAGTGGAGTAACCATGCTGCCAACTTCAGGGACCTGAGAGACGGATGAAGCCGTCCTGACTGATGAGTCAACAGGTCTGGCACGGATCCAGAAACCATGGACCTTCTATCGCATGCCTCTGTAGGAAAGGAAACCAAACTTGACGAGGCCAGTGCGGGGCAATCAAAATCATCTCGCTCTCCATGTAAATGGCCTTCTGTATCACTCTCGGTAGAGGGGAACGGAGGGAAGGCGAGAAGACCGGGGGCCAAATGTGAGTCAGAGCGTCCTGGGAATCTGTCCCTGAGAAGGGAACAGTGTGAAGAACTCTCTGCATTTCGCATTGTGAGGGCTGGCAAACAGGTCGCAGCAAGGATGACCCCATCTGTCGAAGATTTTCGCAGCTATACCCTGGTTGAGGGACCATTCGTGGGGTAAAAGAATGGTCCTGCTTAATCTGTCCGCAATCACATTGGACTTCCCCGGTATGTGCGTTGCCATTAGAAAGCGGTTGGTAGCTACCGCCCAGTGCCAAAGTCTCATGGCTTCTCTGCATAGTGGGTAAGACCTGGTTCCACCTTGCTTGTTTATGTACCATACCACCGACATGTTGTCGGATAGGATAGCAATCGGGCCCTGTGGGAGAGCGTGATGGAGAGCTTGGAGTACCAATAGTACCGCTCTCATCTCCAGGACATTGATATGCAAATGCGTTTCCTGGATCTGCCATGTGCCTTGGACCGACCTATCCAGGTAATGACCCCCCCACCCTACCTGGGAGGCGTCCGTAGTCACAGTGGCAACGGGACGTTGTGGAATAAAGGGTCGCCCCTGGTCGAGATTTGATTGGAGAAGCCACCAATGCAGATCTCGACGGCAACTTTCCGTGATTATGATTAAGTGGTTCCAGGGAAGTTCCTGATAAGACCATTGAACCGACAGTAGCCATTGTAAAATTCGCATATGAAGTCTGGCCAAGGGAACTAAAAGTATGGTCGACGCCATCGAGCCCAACAGTTGTAGGATCCGATGGGCCGGGGCTCTTTGTACGGGGAGACAGGATTTGACTTGATCTTGTAACACCTGAATTCTTGCTGCCGGTAAAAAGGCGCGCATTCTTTTTGTGTCTAAGTCTGCGCCTATGAAAGTAATACGCTGAGATGGCTGTAGTACAGATTTTTGCAAATTGAACGTGATCCCCAAGAAACGGCCCAAGGTGAATGTGGCTCAGAGCGCTTGGAGTAGTAGATGCTCGGAGGTGGCAGTAAGGAGCCAGTCGTCTAGATAAGGAAACACCTGGAATCCCAGACTTCTCAGGTGAGCAGTTACCACTGCCAGACACTTGGTGAACACCCTGGGGGCTGTGGTGAGACCAAAGGGCAGTGCTCAGAATTGAAAATGACTGACTCCGAGGAAGCGTAAATGTCTCCTGGACTCTTGAGCTATGGGAATGTGATAGTAAGCGTCCTGGAGATCTATGGAGCACATCCATGCATCTTTTCCAGCAAAGGAAGAATAGATTGAAGAGTGACCATTGAATTTGGACTTCTTTACGAAGCGATTCAATGAACTGAGGTCCAAAATGGGCCTGAAGTCCCCTGTCTTTTGGTACCAAACATAATTTTGAGTAAGTTCCTGATCCGATCTGGTCGATGGGGACAGGCTGGATGGCTCTTTTTCTAGCAGCTTTGAAACCTCTAATGCTGCTTGATCCCGCTGACTGGGTGGTACGTCCGGGATTTCCCTTAAAGAAAGGGGTTTGTTGAAGGGATGATATAACCTCCGGTAATAATGCGAAGCACCCACTGATCGCTTGTTATGGATTCCCAAGCTTGTGGGTGCGCCGCGACCCGACTGGCTCGAGTTGCACAGTCGGGCAACAACTCAGGAACGCTGGTTGTATGAAGAACCACGAAAGGAATCAGCGGTCTCCAGAGTTACGGGGCCTCTGCCACCTCTGGGGCGGCGTCTTCCAAAATCCCCCCCCCCCTGCCTCTGGAGGGGGAATCACCAGGTGGAGTAGGGAAAGACTTCTGAGATTTTTTAAACCACATTTTCCCTCCTCTCCCAGCCTTGGGGTAAGGCCTAGAAGGAGCGGAAAATCGGGCCCCAACGGCAGTCAAAGTCTTGCCCTCCTGCTCGCACCTAGTTAGTGTGTCCTTCACCTTGGGTCCAAACAAGGATGACCCATCAAAGGGGGCGTCGGCGAAGGAAGACTTGAAAGCCTCCGTGAACGAACACAAGCGTAACCAGGCTTGTCTCCTGAGGGCAACGCCTGTTCCCGCTGCTCTACTCGCCCCTTCGGCCGCATATGAGATGAGCCTCATGGACGAGTTAACAATAGAAAAGAGGGTAGTCATCTGTGCGCCAACAGTCGGGGCCAGCGCCTCAGGTAGATTACCAAGAAGAGAGTCATTTAGCTCTGAGAAGATCCCTTTGGAGCCTCGTAAAATGACATAAGTAGTTCAGCGACCGTAAGGTAAAGGCCGCTGAGGACAGGGTACGCTTCCCGTACCTATCCATACTCCTAGAATCCTTATTAGGAGGATGAATAGACGTCGAAGCCTCTGCCACGTCCTGCTGTGTGGCAGAAGCCACCACCAAAGCATCTACAGGCACACCCTTTGTGAGAAACACCTTCTGGGGGGGGGCTGACAAAAATTTATTGGGCCTCGCAGGCACCGGTTCCACAGAATCAGGGTGTTCCCACACCCTTCAAGAAACCAAATCAAGGAGTTCATCGAAGGGCGGAGACACCCAGGAGGCGGAAGGCTGGGCCCCAAAGGCCTTGAGGAAGACTGACTCCTCAGCTGAAGGGGTTTTGGCTTGCCAGTCACCTCTCTGTCTCAGAATCTCCAAGATATCGGAGAAGGAGATATCATCCGAAGATGATTTGGGGGACTCTTCTGCGTCATCGAGGTCAGTATCCGATGTAATAGACTCATCTTGGGAGTCTACGTGCTTCCTCTTACACAATTTCTTCCGTGGGGGTTCGTCCGAAGCAGTTTCGGACGGACCACCCGGAAGAAGGGAACCCCGATGGGGGTATCCTCAGGCCCTGGGGCCCCGCTGCCGGGGGGCTGCAACACAACAGAGGCACCAGTCTCCAAATCTAGGGACGGTGAGGTAGGATCTTGTTGAGCCGGCAAGGGCATGGCCAGCGCGCTCCTCATGGCCTCAAAGGCCGGACCTCCAGAATCCAAGGAGGTCACTGGTCTAGAGGCCACGATGGCACTGGGAATTCCAGCAGCCGATGCTCCGAGAGGAAGACTAGGCACCGAAGCACCCAATCCCAAAGTATTCCCCTCGGGCCCGGCTGAAGAGGTCGCAGTACCAAACCCTGAACCGGAGGACAGGGTAGGAAGCACAGTCGGAGCCGAGAGGCCTGTAAGGGGTCTCTGCTCCGACCGTATGGCTCCACCACCACCGGCTCCAACGGCTCCGAAGAGGTTGGAGGAGGAATCAAATGTGTTGGAGGGGGGATCGGCTCCGAAGCAAACTGTGCTGGAGCCGAGACCATTTTAGTAAACACTGGAGATTGGAATAGCCTCTGTAAAACCCTATCTAGGTCCGAATCTGACAGTCTCGAGGATTTAGAGGAGGTAGACACTCGAGAAGACTTTCCTCTCGGCTCCGAGAGAGAAGGGGACCGGCTCCGAAACGACTCCAATACTATCGGCGCCGACTCCACCACAGCATGGACCACCATCTGCACCGAAGGAGCCTTCTTCGGAGCCGAGGGGGAAGAGTCTGAGCTGCACACTTCCACCGGCTCCGAAGCCATTGGAACCGATGGAGGTGATTCACCTCTCGATACTCCAACTTGCGGCTCCGAAGGCAATGGAGCCGAAGTAGGAGGTGTCGAGGCAGACCCTTCGACCCTCGGCCCCGAAGTCAGTGGAGCCGAGGAAGAAGAGGTCAATTTTGTCTTTTTAGAAGTCGGCTCCGACGGACTTGTCGGTGCCGACGATCTTTTCTTTTTGGAAGCAACAGGAGGATTTAAGGCTTCCTCAAACGAAGGTTTGATAAGCCCTTTCAATATCAATTTGTTCTTGCGTTCTTGAAGAACTCTAGCAGAAAAAGCATGACATACGCTACAAGTCTCTTGCAGATGTTTCGGCCCCAAACAATAAACGCAGACTGAATGGCTGTCTGTGATGGACATTTTATAACTGCACCGAGTGCATTTTTTAAAACCTGACTTCTGTTCCTTAGACACAGTACAGGCCCTTCAACAAGTATGACTTTACCACAATAAGTAAGCACTATAACAGAATTGCGCCAACTGAAAAGCGCGAGACACACTGGCGCGAGTACTTAGGAAAAAAAGTTTACCTCACAAACAACAGACAAAACAAGTCCAACGGCCCAAAGCCCTCTAATTTAAACGGGCTTGGCCCGAAAACAATTAACCACAAAAGGTAATGAAGGCTAAATAGCACACAAAGGTAGGGCAAAGGCCCTCTAACTTAAACGGGCCTTGCCCGACTGAAAAAATAAAGTACCAGAAGACACTCAAGAACTCAAAAGTAACAAATAGTAAAGAATAATAAGGAATAGCTGTTAAAACAGCTGTTTGGTTAATATATGACAAAAAACCCCAAGGTCAAAGACCAATAAAGGTAAAAAGAACCACTTAGCTCCAGCCAAGTCGAGACCACGTCCAGCTTGTAAAGCGGCAAACGAGATCTGGGGAAGCAGGTGTAGTGCATCCTGGGATAGGGAGTAGCCCAGCCAATGAGAGACTTCGTGCTAGTGTATTAGTTGCCGAGTCGGAGCCGATGGATCGGCTCCGAACCCATCTGTCATGAATGTAGGCGAGATAGGATCCCATTACATTGGAGGTTTGATTATGGTAAAGTAAATAACTGGTGAATTAGCTGAAGACTGACCAGAAAACGCAGTCTCTGTGGTTACCTGGGATGACAAGTTTAAGAGGACACTGGATTAACAAAATACTCATGATCTCCTGGGACAAAGTTGATAGGGCACTGTATGAATCAGTGGGCAATGGAAACTGTACACATTACACATAAAAGCAAGCAATACTATAGGTATGCATGGCTGTAGCTGTGCACATGGCTATGAATGATAACAGCAAGTGAGCATTAATTACTATAGCCACTAATTCTTTCAATTTGCCCCCACACACAAAGGCAGGCGATCATGCTAAGCTCCAGGAAAAAGGCTGCAGAATGATCACTGTGTACGACAGCGATGCACTGTAATATCACTACATATTCACACATTCAGATTCCTCAGAAGTAAAACGACCAATTCCCACAAGGTGGCCATCTGTTGAGGTGGAGACACTGCGTGAAAGTAGAGGACAATTATACTAACAATCATACATGGTATGTAGAAAGCAGTGCATTGTCTGTGAGCACCACGTTTGACACTAATGTTACTATTATCGTATTTCATCTTCCAAGTCGAACAGTAGACATAGCCAATGTCAGCCATCCAAGACATCTGCAACTGCTGAGGGGATAGCTGATCATCCATGACTGTGTAGGTGCCCTGCTAAAGCTGCAGCTTGGCAGGAAAAACAGGAGCTTTATCTTAAATACGGTTGCACTATAACCTTGATTATTGTTCCCAAGCGTAGGAAGTACTCTGTCAATAGAAATGGGACCCAAGAAGAATTTAGGATCATCATCCATCTATTGAGTGCCATGGTAGTCTTTGGTTTTACTGGGAGAGCGAGCCATATTTACATTGTATAAATTACGTTTGCGTGTTACATTACAAACTGTTTCATCAGTGAAAAGGAAAGCTTGTAACTTTATCAGGATGTACAAGTTTATTGATTGTTGACCAAAACGGTTTTGATTTTTCCACGGTTTTCCTTTAGACTAGAATTTTAGAAAGGAAAAATTACTTGAGTTTCCCCAAGTGCCAATACTGTTGCAGACTTTTTTATGACACATTTTCCATCCCTCTTAAATCTGTCCTAGTCATCAAAATTTTGGGTACCCATGTTGATAAACTCTGCATCATGGTTAGAATATCCTTCTTGATATATCCTCAGAATCCGAAAACGTTATAGCCCCACACTATTACTATTCTCCCTTATTAGGGCCATCACCGAATTTAATGCACCCTTCAGCAACCAATTTTGTCACCTAAATAGCAGTAGTGATAAAGAAAACACCCACTTTGAAAATCTAAAATTGTACAGCCACATAAATGATACAAAATGGCATAAGAGAGACTTAATCCAACATTTCTTTAATTTCTGGAATAAATTATTTACCTATCCGAGTACTTTTCTGGCAACCTTTAAAACCCTTCTAGGATTACTAGATGGGCGATTGCAAATTTTTACCTGGGATGTGTGTGGAAAATCGAAATAATGGAGGACACCATTAATCTCCCACCAATACTGGGTGACTTGGCTAAATTTCTTGATGGCATTCTCTGCTATGAGCTTAGAAAAAAAACTTATGAACCATGAACTAATGTTTTTTTTAAGGGAATATACGTTATTTAATAACTATGCCTGTAGAAAGGTTCCTTATTAGTAACTGCATTTGACATAGTACCTAAAGACCTTCTGTTTTGAAAAAATAAAAGTGATTTTATTTTTGGCCTTTTGCAATGATTTCAGGTCCATGGTCTGTTTTTCTCAGCTGCTTGGTTGAAAACAGGAAGAACCCATGGGAGTGACTTGCTAGCGGTTCAATTTATTGCAGTCTTTCTCTAGTGCAGTATCTGCACTGCAGGCATAAGTCATTGGAGTGAAAATCCGATTATGAACGGAGAAGGATTATGCTAATATAACTGGGTATAAAAAATTCAGTAAGTCTAGGGAATATGTAGTGCTGACACTGCTGTCCCCACAGAAATGGACGAGGAACAGAAATTAGCCTAGGTGACATGGAATATTGGGAGATGTTGCTTGTGTAATAGTAACATATGGAGTGTACTCCAGTATTGTGCTGTGTTGTGCTGCAGCATGTATGTTCTTAGGGCTGAACAACAGGGTTGCTCTCTTTATGTACTTTTGATAACAGTTTTCACTAACAGTATTTAATAGTCATGGGATTATACATAAATTTAGTCACACAGAACTGCTACTTGTAACACAGGAACCAGAAAATGAGGCTGTCAAGTGAGATTACACATTCAAGCAAGTACTGGTCATAACAGCATTGTAGCAGTATACTGTTGGTGTCCACATGTTTTCAAATACAGCTCCCCTCTCCAACCAAAATTACCACTGACCATGCTCTGTAACATTACAGGATGTAACAGTGCTTCACTGTCACAATATATTACCATGTTCCTCTGAATACCCTTTCCATGCACTGGGGAGGCTACAAGTTGTTGAAAAGAAGGGCGAGACATGTCTCCACTCTGTGGAAAACACAGTAAGCCGAGAGTATATTAGAAGTATAGTTTGGCCCCTTCATCTTGTGAGCATGGACTACCTTTGTGAGAATGCAGTCAGGGTCATAGCCTGAGTTGCAAAGACACATGCATCAGATGAAGACCCAGAAAAGTAAATTACACAGTACTTTTTTTTTTTTTTTTTTTTTTTTTTAAAAAAGGCCACAATACTGCACAGCGGAGAAGTAGAACACAGAAGGGAAATACCAGGAACAAAGACAATGGCTAGTTGAGTGCTGCATCAGTTTAGTGGCATTCTTACATCTTATGGATCATGTCAGACATGTGAGAGAAGACAGACTCGCTTTGTCTATAATTCTCAGAATATATGCATGACCCCTGTATTGCAGGGTACAGACTTGCATTTAACCTCTGATGACATCTTAGAAAAAGTTGGGGGGCAAGAGATGAGACCTCTGGCTGCTGTGACAGTTTTTTTATTTTTTTCTGAATATGAGAATGTCAGATCACTACTGTTACAGTTTTTATGTGCAATGTAAAAGCATGTTTTTTGCACACGAAGAGACTAGGACAATTGGGGGGGTGATTACAAATGGCAAAGGTACTAGCTTAATGATTCCCTGTGTGGCCAGATGTAGAGGCTGGAGTTCAGGTGGTAGTGATTACCAACTATCCCTAGTGAAAAACTGACGGATGACATTGAAGTGAAAAACACAAGTACTGACAAGTGGTGTTTACATGCAAAGGAGGAGATACTGGCTGATGAAGAGAAAATGTTCTAAATGTTAAACAACAAAATACACTGTGCAGGCAACACTGGCAAAGAAAAGGCACTCCTGACTCAACACATTACAGCTGGGTGACACCTCCAGTTGTTTCTGCAGTTACATCCTACTGACACCTCTACATGTTAAAATACTACTTGTTCACATTTTCATTAATAATTCCAAAACCATGCTACTAAGATTTTAAAAATTTCATCTCATCTTAAACCTTATACTGATAGTATACACAACTGTATTGATATGTGATTTTAACACAAGTACAGATAAATTCTTGTCTATATAATATTTATATCAACATAAATTTCATGGTTTTCTAAATACCTTGGCAACCAAATAGCACTGGCAGAACTGCTTAGCCTCATATGAAAGCTCGCAGCCGGATCAATAAATTGCTGCTGACAGTACGTGTGCAACTTGAGACACTGCCAAGATACTGTAAGTTGTTTACAAAATATTATAAACGCAACAGTTACTGTGTTTACTGTGACTTACAAAATCCAGTTTAAGACCTAGAATCTAAAGAATACTACCACTGTAAAAATATTTTCTGCAGACGAGTTTGTTTGAAACGCGAAGACGCAATTTGATTGCATCGGGAAGTTTAGGCTCCGCCCATTAGAAGTTACAGTGTAAACTTCGAGAGCTCCATTGGAAGGAATAAGTTAATGCAGCTGATTTTAACACCATATGGCCATGGGATGGACTTTGGAGCTGTGACATCACATAACGGCTGGGTCTTTGCATGCTTTCACTAGAATGCAAAAACTGTCAGTGGCGATGTCAGTTTGGAGGATGGAATTTGCAGAAAGCTATTGATAGTTAGTAGCCATCTTGACATCAGCAAGATTTTCCATGGTGTGTGAACTTTTTTTCAGAAATGAAACCAGTACAGTACGGTAATGTAATGTATTATTTGAGAAACACAGTTGTATGAATAGTTTTTTTAATGCTGCAGCGCTCGTTGTTTTTAGTAGGATCACAAAATAAATGAGGAAGAGCACAGACATGAGCATTTATGAATGAAATTCCACTGTTCAGACAGGTTTCGATACCCACAGTAGTGTAAAGCAGGGGCTTGGGAGATGAAACATTTACAAGCAGTTCAGAAACAACTGTGGTGCCAGGAAAAACAGTTTTTTTTTTTATAACTGGCAGCAGGGTGTCTGCATCTCTCCAGTTCACAAATGTAAGATGACCTGTGGATAGCAAGACTGGCAGGATAGCCATACTTTAAGCATTCTTCATTGGGAATGATTCCAAAGTACTGGAAGGAAGCAATATGGGATGCCACAGAAGCAGACATCTGTGATATTTGTGAAAATGAACTCTGCCCTGGTTATAAGGGCATAGTGAGGGATGGGAGCAGAATAGCCAGGTGTTGTAATTGGTGGAGGATTAACCAGCGTGGATACCTCAACCCACTGGTGGACATTTGATCATATTCAAATGAGGTATGTTTTACCTCCACCAATTAACACACAACAATTTTGACTATTCAAATCAGGTGTATTTTTACCTCCACCAATTCCAGCACCTGGCTATTCTGACCCCTCCCCTCACAAAGCCCTTATAACCAGGGCAGAGATCATTATGAAACCATTAAGATTTGACTACAAGAATGCTCATCCATCTGTGAAGACTGAATAAAACATTTTTTTTCGAAAAACTGCACTGGTTGCCTTATTCCTCTTGAGAAGAGGAGTAGATTAAGTTATCTACGTTCTGCTGTGGGTCAGATATGCTTGCATCCTAATCAAAGTTTTAAACTAGCTTTGGGCAAATTACCAAAAAAAAAAAAAAAGAAAGAAACTCATGCTGTGAGCTGTCAAACACACACACACACGAGCAAGCAGCTCAAATTACTGCCAGCAGTATGACAACTAGGAAAAGGGAAGTATTTTTAGGGGTGGGGAAAATAGTTGAAAGACAACAAATGAGGCAGAACAAAAGGTAAATTAGTTTGAAAAGCAAACGAGGTGAAAAGGAATTAGAAATGTTTTGCAAGATGAGCTATAAGGGTTGTCAGTGAACCACAAGCACTGCTAATTAAACTTGACTGAGTAAAAGAATGAAGTCTGTGACATACAATGATAAGTAAATGGCACAAGAGCAACTTATTGTATACTGTTGTTATGCAGTCTGCCAGCTCACATTTAGTACAAAACTAGCTCCTTAGTTTAATTTGTAGTCTGCTTCCTACTTTTGTGCACACGGGCCTTGTACTAAATCATTTATTTTGAAGTTCACGTTTCCTTCTTTTTTCCTTTGGTGGCCTATTTTTTACTGCAGTCTGATTTTTTGGGTTTTATCCTGTTCAAAGTCTCCCTCCCACCGATCGTTTCTGAAGTCTGCTGCCTCCTCTTTTGTCTTGGCCGGTCCTGCCTGCTAAACTTATTATCGCCAATTGCAAATTAATAACCATAAAACTCTCACTATAGTCTCCATTTACATTCCTACTGTTAACAATATACTTTTATTAGAATATAACCTGTGCTGGATGTCAGACAATATACCTAATGAACAAACTACTGATAATGAAGATAAACAAACTGCAAGGCAAAGAAAGTCGCAGGTAAACCAACAGTCTTTAATCCGACAATTGTAGCTCACAAAATCCCAACGGACTGCAAACCAGCATTAACATACCAACATAAACATTAAAATAAAGCACTTTTCGTCCTGCTCCTAGCAGGACTTCTTCAGATAAAAAGTGTCATACAATTTTCATCATTGAATAATGAATGAATGGATGGGCGTTGCATGCAACACAAGCTGCACTCAGTTAACTTAAAGGAGCATTGTTCATTATAGTACATAAAATGTGACGCATGATACATATGTTTACAACAAGTTTCTTCCTCTCCGTAAAGTAAAAAATAAATGGGATCTCACTGTTAACAGTACAACCAAAAACTAAGAATGGTTAAGATCTAAAACAAGGAATTACCACACTACTATTCCACCAACTAAACACTTGCAAGCAGACATGTCAAGAATTTACAGCTACAAATAATACAAAAGTTGTGTATAAAAAAATGGTAAATAATACTTTTATGAACCTAGTATCATAAATTTAAAAGTTTTTTAATGTTTTGTTAGGTTTAAAATTCCTAAATGCATAAACCTACAAGTATACCCAAGTCCTACTTCTCTAGTGAAAACTATAATTCAACAAACTTATGCAGACTTGTCAACCAACCATCCCCTCACATCCCACCACCCCTCAACTTCATCACAGCCCCATTTCAGTAACACCAGTTCCAACTAGCTACATTAAAAATTTGCTTCTCAAGCTTACACCATGATCCCCATCCACTGATAACCTGCCATCTCTCTTTCTTAAGGCTGCCGCAAACTCAATAGCATATCCAGTTTCTATCTTCAAACTGTTCTTTAAATGAATTCACAGCCCCTTCCCTCTGGAAATAATAATATATCATACCTGTCCATAAAGGTGGAAACTCCACTCAGCTCTCAAATTTTCGACCTATAGCTATACTTTCTCCACTCTCTAAAATCCTAGAAAAATGTGTTTATAAACAAATCATGGCCTATCTCACGCATGGAAAGCTACTCACCCCAAACCAACATGGTTTCCACCCCCACCACAGTACCACTACAACCCTCATTTCCTTTACCCACTATCTCCCTAGCCACAGACAATAATTAACTAGTTTCTCACCTTAACCTTTCTTCAACTATCTCTTGATATAACAGCTACCTCTCTGACAGACTGAAATCGTTAAATGGCTCTCTGTTCTTTCTCCCTTCCTCTCCATCAAAATGGGAGTCCAGCAAGGCTCAATACTAGGTCCCCTTCTCTTCAATATCTTCACTAACCAACTTTACACATCTTGTCCTCAAGTCATCCCTCATACAGTAAGCTGATGACTCCACAATAAATCACTGTTGCTGACAACCCCTCTGACCTGCTCACCCTGACACAAAAATCTTTCAACCACACTGAAAAATGGCTCGTTAACTCATACTGAACCCCAAAAAGACAAAACATCTACTCTTCCTCCCTAAATCACTCTCCCACCTTAAATCCACTGTCATCATTTCTTCCCTTAATAACACTAACATCATACCAGAAACCCACACTAAGCTTTTTGGTGTAATCATTAGACGACCAACTTAAATTTGAACTCCACGTGCTACACTGCATCAAGAAAGGCCACTAAAAGCTCAGCCTACTATATAGAAACAAAATGTTCTTCACAACTGACTCCAGAATCTCTCTTACCCATGCTTCCCTCCTCCCCAACCTCTTCTACAACTTACAGTCTTCACTCCTTTCCAAACTTGTAACCACCTACAACAAAACTGCTAGATTTGCTGCAAATCTGCCTTCTAAATCTCACCACTGTCTTGCTCTTAGGACACTCAAATGGCTTGAGATTACCCACCAACTTCTGTTTGCAAAACTACTCATCATCCATTCTGTCCTGTACAAGTCCTTCTCCTGCCCTAACATCTCTTCCTCTATTGTCTATCTCCACCCCACCCCATCCTCAGAGAACCCTCAGACCCAGAAAATCCAGTGGCCACAATCTCTACAGCTATAATCATGCCCTTTCATGAAACAACCTTCCTATGACCCTAAGACATATTTCTCAGGTCTACGTTTTCAAAAAAGCTCTCAAATTACATAAGCAGTACCTGGCCTTGTCAGTGTAATCAACCCCACTTGAACCCCATCCTTTCCCCCCCTTACTGTTCACCTTTTCTCTTTTTACTACACTGCGTCCTTCACCACCTGTAGCTTTTAGACAGTATCCTCTTCATACGATAAGACGGACAGTCTCCGTCTAACATCTATGCTCCCTCTTTTCTTAAAACTCAAAACTTGCTCCCTATATCCTACTGTCATTTGCCTTTTAATATAAATATATACACTTCATGTAACTAAAATGACTAGCAGCATTTTGTAATTTACTTAGGATTACTGATGACGATATGCGTTATTACCTGCTACTGTTTACTGCTTTGTATTAATGCAGTTTAAATGTTTTTTCTCACTAGTACTGTAATGCCTGTTTACCTATTTTATTTTAATTGTGCTAATCTTACTTAGTTCTACTTGTGGAGCTTTTCTCCCCAGGTCTCTGCTGAAAAAGGGCAATAGCTCATTCGCACTATCCTGGTCAACAAATGTCACATAAATAAATAAATAAAATAAATAAATAAATAAATAAATAAGCATCCTAGGTGATGTAATATTCTTTAGTCATACAATGGTCTGTGGGATACCTAGAGGTAGAGTAAAAACTCAAAATTACATCAAGATGCTAGACAGATGTGGGAAGATTGTGGCATGACATAGAAAAATAAACAGAAGTATATACAGTGTCAGAGTGGTGTTAAAACACGATTAATCAGACATGCTTTTTTTTTTTTTTTTTTTTGGGGTGGGGGGGGGGGTTCTCCTTTAAACATAACCTGGACAAATGAATGGGCAATTGTTAAAAACAACATCCCAGGTCTGACCCTTCAAGCCATCATGGAAAGGCATCAAAACTAGACATGAATTAGTCATGGCAAATGGTACCTACAGTTTTGGGTTTTATAGCTAGGCTACTAATGGTCCTCTGAATCAACAGCCGAGTATTGATCTGGAAACCTATAATTACGCCCCTATACAAAACAATGTCTAATGCCTTAGCAAGCTCAGGATAAACAGTATGTACTGTTAGTCCCTCATCGAGAGTGATGCTGCTCTTCAAAAAATTGCACAAGACTCAAAAGGTAAGACAAGTACCTCCATTGACAAAAACCATACTGAACATAATGGCATCTGTCATTTTGAAAAAGCTTCACTATGACTTTCATGATTTTGCACTTAACATCATAACATAGACTGATGGTTCTAAAATTTTATGAGTATTATGACCAGCCTTTTGGGAACTCACCATTATGAAATATAAATTCTATGAATGATAACTGATTTATGATCAATTTTGATTTCAGTTTAAAAGATGATGGTATCATGATCTGTGTAAATTACAGAGAGCATAACCATGAGTGGGGAGCAAAAAGATCCTAATTTGGTCAGAATGGTATCTAGAATATTCTCATCCTTAGTTGGATTTCACTCTGCTTTGTTCCAAATTGTTTCACCTAATGCAGTCAGACATTATTTGGGCATATTATGTGACACTATGCAGTCTATCTAGGCAGTGTATGGATAGTTATAATCCCCCATAAGGACATACTTTTCTCAGAGTTTTACATCCTGAAGTTTATAAGGAAACCCTTGGGACAAGCATGGTGTACAGTAGATTCTTACAAAATTATATTCAGCACCACTGATGACATCACCAATTTCTGCTGTCAATTTATTTCCTTGTTTCTAGCTTTTGGGAGTTTGTTTACAAACAAGACACTGACATCTATCCCACTGCATCTACAGCAATGAAAAAGAGGTACATCCTGTAATACACGATATGCATTTTTGGATCTTTAAACCATGTTTCATTAACAGTACAATTATCAATATCCTCCAAGCAGACTAAAGGTTCTAATTCATACATATCCACTGCTAAAAATTCTGGCCTTCAACAAAGCCACCTTCATGTATGAACATTTTTATCCTGTATATATTTTTCATTTCTTTAGAGGTCTAAAAAGACACTACAAGGATGGTAGATCAGTAAAATGACAAAGGGAAAGAGGTGAAGTCCACTGCATGTAAAGCACTCCATTTGGTTGCATATCTCACTCCGGTTTGAGAGCTCTAATTCTTCTTCTTCTATGACACCTACCCTTTAACACTGACCGAATGCCAGAGTGTTTATTCAGATTCAACAGAAGATGGTAGAAGGACTTCT
Source organism: Protopterus annectens (assembly GCF_019279795.1). NCBI lineage: Eukaryota > Metazoa > Chordata > Ceratodontiformes > Protopteridae > Protopterus > Protopterus annectens. The sequence goes on from NC_056731.1 coordinate 1,165,904,019, forward strand.
CTAAAAAAGATGTGTTTTTCTATGCTTGCTAGGATATTTGATAAAAATCCCCATACCCTATTACATACTTAAAAGAAAGGTCATGTCAAAATGACTTTTAATCCTTTCGAGCCGAGGCTTTTCCAAGTATGGCTTCAACCAGACATGCATCCATAAATTCTTGCAAAGTCCATTGAGTTAAATGTCTGCTAATATGCACACTGAAATCAACACACAATAGGATGTTTTGAGGGCTGCCAGGTCATAGTGCTAGCTTATGGGCAACTGAATCTGGTCTTTTTTTTTTTTAAATTGTTACAGAATGGTGACCTGTCTATTGTGATTTACTCTACTACGAGATCTGTATAATGATACATGTATGACAGTCTAGTTTAGTTGAGCTTAAAGATAAATTTCCTAAGATACCACCGAGGCTTTTGTGGTTGGAGCCTTTAACCTCTGTGCATTTCTATATATTCACAAAGTACGTCTGCTGGTGAGAGTTTAGCCTCCACATGCTGCATACATTAACACCTATGACGGATATTGAAGATCATGTCAAAAATGAATACACTGTCATTGTAAGGATATAGCATGAATTGATGAACATTAAACTGGCCGACAGAACCTACGTAGTTAAAGCAGCAGGTGCTGCCTCAGGCAAGAAAAGGGTGACTAGTACTATTCCACAGGAATCAGTATCAACATCATTCTGTCCAGCATCTACTTCTCATATTTCCAAATCACTAACCAAGACATATGATTAACAAAATTTGCTAATGACTGCAAAATAGGTGTCGTCACCTGCTCAGCATCCAATGCCGTATTTCTAATAGCACAGGCTAAACCATACAAAAATCAATAGTGCGTTACAAACAAGCTTAAAATAAATGCAAAGAAGTGTTTCACTGTCACCTTTGGTAAATGAAGTTTGAGAGCAGCTTACAGTACAGACAGCACGCCACTCCGGAATGAAAGGTCATCAGTGATTTTGACACCTTTAAAGACAACTCCTTATCCTTTGACCACCAGATAACAGTAGTCAGAAAATATTCTCTCTAGTCCAATTAATAAAGTTCAGTTGTGCAAGTTGCACTTATTGTAACAGTAGATGTTCAAAGTCAACACTTCTGCAGCAGTCTTGCATTTATCATAACAGTAGATGTTCAAAGTCATCACTTCTGCAGTAGTCTAAAGCTACGTTGGATACATCCTATCCAAGCTATATTGGACAGCCAGTCTACAGAAATCTCTAAATCCACTCCACTAGTGGCCAAACTGCTGTGGCATGAGCTACAAAGGGAAAACAGCAGCTTGGATGCCAAAAAGTACTAAGGAATTTCTCACCCCCAAAAGGGAGACAATCTACTTTATTGAAAAAAACAAACAGAAATATTTACGAACACATAACTTCTATCAAAAGCATAACTATATACAGAAAAGGGGAAAATACAGCAGCTGATGCGGAAGTGATGACTTTGAACATCTACTTTTATGTTAAGTGTGACCTACACATCTGTACTACATTCAATCAGTATCACTGTTGCAGCAGCCTAAAGCTGTAGCTTATCCAGCCTGAGAGGAGGAAGGCTTAAGATCCAGCAGCCACTAGAGTATGTCCCTAAGAAAGGCCTGTTCCGGACCTGGGAATCCAGTTTATATTGCTTTGTAAATGTACAGAGGACCAAGTAGCTGCTTCCAGAGTTCACCCCTTTCAGTATGTCACTGGAGAAGATAAGGCTTTAACAGAATGTGCCCCAATTCTGACTGGGAGACATCTACCATGGTGGAAATAAAAAAAAAAAAGCAATAGCAAGGGAAAAACATCTGGAAACAGTCTGTGCCAACAGAGATTTACAGGCAAGTACTAAGCTACCTGCCCTAACTGTGGTGGTGTAGCGTTGTCGCCTCACAGTAAGACGATGTCCTGTTCGATTCTCAGCTTGAGGGTCTTGTGTGTGTAGACATGCGTGAATGGGCGTACCTTCGTTGAAGGTTGTGCGTCAGGGCTGGCAACTCGGCACATAAAAAATCTACTGCCAATCATTAGAGGACCGGAGTTATGCTGTGGCGACTCCTAACCGGGAAAAGCCGAAAGACGCAACAACTAAGCTACCTGCCCTCACGGGCTATTTTAAGACTAGCTAATTTCCCTTTTTTGTCCTCAAAATAACCTATTCCATTTGGCTACAGATTGGCCTTACCCGTCCCATGGTCAATAACTATATGTTTCCCCAAATGAGAACAACTGTGATCACACCATAAATAATTTGAGGGGACCCATGCATGGGATAAATCATTTAGGAGCTGCCTCTGTCCATCAGTAGTACAGGGGGAGTCCTAGAGTAAACTTTCTGTTTTTACAGACAAGGATGAACTTTGCTGCACATCAGTGGTGTCCTCAGAGATATAAATGTCTCTTCAAACCATTCTGCTGATACCGAAGATGTTTAGATCGGAGTACTTCTGATGCCATTAGACTTGCTGATGTGCAGTAAATCCATTAATAATGGGTCAGAGAATGCCTTGTATGACAGGTCACCTCTTAGCAGTCTGCAGGATACAGAGTATAGTAACATGATTTTGAGTCGGTCGATGTAGGACATGTTGTTTAGGCCTTGTAACCTTTAAGTGAGTAAGATATCTCTGTAAGCGTTCCAGCTATTGCATGTGTCTGGACAGATACATGCCAAAGGGGGCTTTATATTCAAAGGCTGGACTAATGATAGCTGAGTAAAGTGGGACAATGACATCCCTAGATCTAGACACAATCCCTTTGTTTATAAGCTGCGCAATACAGAAGGACTTTCTTACAACAATAGACACGTGTTGGTCAAAAGTTAGGTCACTGTCTACATAAGTTCCCAAATCCCAAACAAATGGGTCAACTCTTAGGGGTGTAATGGGTCAACTCTTAGGGGTGTATTGTCAATGTGGTAGTTCCCTGGAGTAGGTGACTTCTCAAAGGGTACAATAATGCATTTTTTGGCATTTAGTTTCAGTCCATGATTTTGGCACCAGTTATTTGAGATGAACCTTCCAGTGGGAGGGCAAAGTCATTAGGGGATTCAATAACTGCTCCTAGTTTGCAGTCAGCCAGAGCCCTTTGGTATTGGCTTTTACATCAGAAAAGTGGATGCCAACCAGGAGATGTCCCAGCACAGAACCTCAGGGGGCACCACTGGTGACTTTTCTCTTTGTGGAGGCAACTTCCCCTATTTTGATTATCTGTGTTCTGTGAACCAGTTGGCAATCCATCAGATAACATAGGGTGACATATATCATAGGAGATAAAAGAGCTGCTCAACTTCTTAGTTCTGTCACAGTAATGTCCGGGCTGCCTGTGCATGCCCAGAATATAAAGAATCCTCTCTCTGATTTTTAGGATCTGGATAGAAAACAGGGAAACTGATGGTTTGATTCGAAGCAAATTCTGAAACAAATTTTTGCATGAATAAAGATTATTTTCTTAAACTAACACTATCTTTATGAAATACTACAAAGGATTCACCCTCCATAAGAGCTTGCACTCAGATACTCTTCTTGCATATGTCAGAGCAATAAGTAACAAAGCCTTCCACATCAAGAACAAGTCCAGTTTTTCCTGGGTTAGGAATGATTTTCCAGGGAAGAGTCTAGAAGGCATCCTAGAAAAAGTATCTTGTGAGATGGACTTAAGAAGGATTTTTGACTGCTGTTTGAAAATCAAGGCTTAGAATGAAATTTGTTAACACATGTAAGAAGCTCATGAAACAGGAAAAAAAATACTTATCTTTGCAAAGTTTTATCTAAATAAGGAAATATGTCAATGCCTTACAATCTGCAATGGGCTATCCCTGCAGCTAAACACTTTTTGGAACAGACACAGACTTAGGAGTAATGCAGAAAACTGTTAATGTGACCCAGGCATAGACAATTTCAGGAAACCTCTGAATTCTACAGCAATAAGAATGTGATAAGCATCTGGACAAAGAATGACAAAATGGGGGGACAAAGGCCCAAAAATAGGGACAGATTTTAAATATTGCTCTTATAAACTGCAACTCCAATGTATGGCATTATTTGGTGACTTCAGTCCTCAGATCATCCCAGTGATTTGCCAGAAAACCATAAGTTTTAGGAGGAACAGACCAAAAATATGAGGCAAAAATCTGGAGAGTTGAGAGGTATGCTCCAAAGAGGAATGAGACTTTGACACTTTCCATAAGTAAGCTGAGAAAGGCCATGTCCAGAACTTGTCTCTAGGAAGCATCCCTCTTTGGCACAAAAAACATTCTGGAATAAAATCCTTTTCTCTTTTTCTCAACTGATTTTGGAGCACTGGTTGTATGCCTCCCCCCACTACCACCAAAAAAGTATACGATTTAAAACCAGAGGACACAGTTTTGTCAGCTTTGGAGGATGAGGAGGAATGCCCTGAAAAGGAGGAAGGTTTTTTTCAATGCCATCAGAACCCTCCTGGACTACTTTCAGAACACAATTATCAGAAATAATCTGCTGCCACAGGAACACAACAGAGAAGAAGTGTTGGGGAAATTCTGAAGTGGGGGTCTGTCCTTTTTTCTGAAAGAATGCCTGCTTTTTATCAAATCCTGCCTGCCACTTTTTCTTATAGCCTTGTTTAGCAGAAACTTGTCAGAATTGCTTATTTTGCTTTCTGAAAAACAGAACCAAGGGGTTTAGCAAAGTTAGGAAGAGGGGACTGAAATCTTTGTTGTTGGTCTTTTCGGCTTTTCCCAGTTAGGAGTCGTCACAGCGGAACTCCGGTCCGCTAATGACTGGCAGTCGATTTTTATGGTGCCGAGTTGCCAGCCCGACGCCCAACCTTCAGCGAAGGCACGCCCATTCACGCATGTCTTTCGGAGGCCACTCGACCGCGAGGAGGACATGCAAACTCCACACAGAAAGCACTCCAGCTGAGAATCGAACAGGAGAACCTCTTGCTGTGAGGCAACAACACTACCACTGTACCACCGCCTATTGAAATCTTAGTAACCCCCCCTGAATCCTTTGCTTCTTTTAAACGGTTTGCTCCTTCTGTTAGCCAAGCACTCAAACAAATACTCTTTAAAGAAAGGAGAAAAATTCTACAGATAAAGTAGAAGAAAACATATTTATAAACCTGTCGATGAATTTATCATCCTTTTCAGAAAGAAAAGAAATGGCATTGACCAAAAGCTTGTTAGCAGCTGGAGAAGAAACAGAAACACTGGTTGGGTCACACCTGGAATGATAAAGCAAATTAGTCTGCTTTTTTAGGGACGGAGGATAGACTATTGGGATTAATGCAGGCTTAGTTAAATGTATCATGCAAGTCTGGCATAGCAGGGAATAAGAGTGAGGCATTTTCACTCGCAAGATGTCATAATATCTTAGAACAGAAAACATTCACCTGTTCCAAATGAAATAAAATTATCCATTCTGATGCAGTCTCAGCAAAAGAAAATTCCCTACAAGAGAAATTAAGGAATCACTCTCCTCAGAATCACTATACAAGGGACATGCAAAGAAAAAAAGACAAATCCCTGTCTCTCTCCTTATCAGAATTGTCTGAGAATAGTGGAACTATGAATTTAAACTCAGATTACTCTGCTGTTACACAATTCAAAAACTGTAATAAGGTCTTAGCCAAAGTAATTAATTCATCTTTATTAAAAGTAGCACTGTTTTCAGAAAAATTATGCATATTTTTTCTTTTTTTCTAGGGACATGCTAAATGGAGACTTACTGAGGGATGGCAGTTCTGCCCGGGGAAAAGGGTCACTTACCTCAGCCACCCAGAGAAGAACCTCTCAGAGAAACTCTTATGACCAAAGAAAGTGGTTCTCTCATACCTGGAATGGACTCTGGAAAAGTCACAGAAAGTGTGGCGAACCCTGGTCCATGATGGCAGTAATGACTACACCAGAGAGTCCCAAACACACTACCGAGTGGTCTAAGGAACAAACTGTGGTCACTGCAAAGTAGGTAAGGGCTCCTTAGTATATTTTTCTTTTTAGGTACAGCTAGGAAAGGCGCAAACCAAAAAAGAACTCACACAACAGGCAGGTGCACGGCCAAAATAGATAGCTCAAAGTGAAAAAAGGCAGCCAGCACCCAGAATGAATGTTTCCAATAACCATTTATTCATATGTTCTGACCCAAACAAACAGACAGGTTTCGGCACAAAGCCTTCTTCAGTGATAGCACAACACTACCATCAACTGACTTAAAATAGCCATAAGATAATTGGCTAATAAGTAAATAAGTGAGGACAATTACATATTTAAAAATATCATACCAAAAAATAAAAATGAAAAAAATAAATAAATAAAAAATAAAATAAAAAAAATGTTTTTATGAAAACATACTGAAAACAGAAAAATTAATCATATCTAGATAGCTTGATATTTACACTGTAAAAACAAGCTAGCCTGATTAAACAACTTGTAAGTATATATCATCTTATAAATGATCATTAAGACCTGGGTTAAATAACCCCCCCTAGTCTAATAATCCAAGCCTTTTCTTTGCTGTTCGTGCCATCCAAATTTATTAATATTGTCACCCCTGATGGCATCAATGATTTGAAACTGAAACTTTGCGCTGGTATGACACAATACATGTTTATATAAAGCACTAGATAGACGTTTGTTCCTAATGTCACTAAAATGTTCCGACATCCTGATTCTCAATGGTCTTGAAGTCTGCCCAATATAAAAGGCAGAACAGGAACAAGTGGCAAGATATATGACCCAACTGGTTCCACAATTGCCAAAACATCTAATCTTAAAAACCTGTATTCCTGCTAGAAAATTCTTTAGATTTCCTCATATATACACAAAATGAACAATGGCCACAGAGAAAGGAACCCCTTAGTTGGTCACCAGAAAGTGTGAGTTGTACATCACCCATGTTCATCTGTTTTCCCTTTTTATGTAGATTCAGATATGATCCCAAAGTACGACCTCTCCTATATGAAAACTGACACTCTGAAGCAAGAATATTGGCCAAAGCTGAATTAGCTAGTAGGATATTCCAATGACTTTTAATCACATTTCTAATAACATTAATATTCCTATGTCTCATACCAGCGCAAAGTTTCAGTTTCAAATCATTGATGCCATCAGGGGTGACAATATTAACAAATTTGGATGGCACGATATGCTCAACAGCAAAGAAAAGGCTTGGATTATTAGACTGGGGGCGTTATTTAACCCAGGTCGTAATGATCATTTATAAGATGATATATACTTACAAGTTGTTTAATCAGGCTAGCTTGTTTTTACAGTTTAAATATCAAGATATCTAGATATGATAAATTTTTCTGTTTTCAGTATGTTTATATAAAAAAATTTTAGATTTTTATGTTCATTTTTATTTTTTGGTATATCTTTAAATATGTAATTGTCCTCACTTATTTACTTATTAGCCAATTAGCTTATGGCTATATTAAGTCAGTTGATGGAGTGTTATGCTATCACTGAAGAAGGCTTTGTGCTGAAACCGGTCTGTTTGTTTCGGTCAGAATATATGAATGAATGGTTATTGGAACCATTCATTCTGGGTGCTGGCTGCCTTTTTGATTTACAGCTAGGAAGAAACCATTGGACCAGTAAGGAAAACCATGATCCTGCCATGATAGAAGCCTGATCACCAGTTAGCACAGGAGGGAGCAATTGGTAGGAAGAGTAAGTATTAATTCAAGTGTTTACAAGCACTACTTACACTTCCCCACAACAGTCCCAATAGTCACAAACGTAAATGTACAGGCAGTACACTTCTATACCCCAAATATCAAGGAATACCTTTCCCTGGTAAGCACAGCTGAAAGAATAATGTCAGAAGGCAGGTTTTCCTGAAGTGTAAACAAAAAAAAAAAAACCCACTAAAGACACTTATTTTCTCTTACAAATGGATATGTCCTTCAACTAAAAATGCCAAAGTCCTTTAAAAAATACAAAGTACCAAAGCAGCACATTTTTACAACAAAAACATTCCAAAAGCAGAGGTAATCACTCCCAGCTACAAATATTCTGTGTAATGAGATCTTTCCAGTAAAAAGTAAACATGCACACACAAATACCAGTCTGGTTAGAGACCTGGTACCATTTTAATCAGAAATAGAGAAAAATTAAAACTGTGTGTGGAACGGTTCCCCAAAAAGGACTTGCCTGCAAGAAATGGAAGATCATAGTCGACAATCATTCCTGTGAAGCCCAAGAGAGCTCTCAAGGATGGCAAGAAAGTACTGGGTATTTCTGGCATGGCTTTCTCACTTTGGGGCTCATGCTACAGCATCTTGGGGGCATGTGAGAAGGGGACCCAGAGACAGAATGGACAGCTTACATACTTCAAATACTAAATATTAATCTTCTTTTGAACTGGATGGATGCTTCCCTTGGGAGGCTTGGGATATGGAGTCCATCAGTGAACACTTCTACTGTCCTTTACAGCAACAAATAAGTAAGACAGGCTGGATTTATTATTCCAGATATGGGGGAAGTGATGACTAACTTTTGTGTGTAAAAATAAAAATAAAAAAAATAAGAGAGTAAACCGTTACTTTGTTTAAGACAAACCATGACAACTGGACTCATGCAAACACATTAATCCCCAGTCCGATAAGTTTATCCTTCCTGGGGGCAGGAGATTCCCTATGAGGTGGGTAATGGCAAGGAGATTTTGGTCAGTGGACTGACTCTGCCTTGTAAACTCTGAATCTAACAAAGGCAGTTATATGGACTACATACATTCTGCATTACGGCCTAAAACCATCTAGGAATGCAGATTGCACCAAGCTAACAGAGAATTTTCTGTCACTATCCAAGTCATCTAAACATTTCTTAAAATGATCCAGAAAGTTACTACATTTTACACATGATGATATGCGATTCCACAGTGCACCTCAGATTAAGCCAGAAGGCTCTCTCTCTTCCCTGTCTGGTTTACAAACTGATGAATGTTCCCATTTGTATATTTACTACTGCAATGATTATCTATAATCATTATTACTATCATGAATGCAGAATGAAACATTATTTATATAGCACCTATAGCCAAAATATATTAAACCTTAGAAATCTGTAAGGAATACCGAACAAGTTTACTTTTGTAGTCTCTCAGTATAACTATAAAAATACTAGCTATTCTAGGTCTACACTTACGTTGGACAAACTCTTAAACACAGTTGTTTGTTCTTATAGCCAAACAGATATAAATACGTCACATTCTAAGAGAAGACATACTAAGGATTTCGAAGTTACACAATAAAATAGACACACAAGATAAAAAACATTTTCATTTTAAATCCCAACTTTTCCACAGCTCTAGATATGATCAATGATGTATTGTCAGAGAAAGACAACACTAAATAATAGCCAATACTAAAGATCTTTTACAGTTACTACTTCAATTACAAAGCTGCCAACCAAGAAATAAAGGTCTGACAAATTGAGGAAGCAAAGTATAAGGCACTGTATTTCTTATGGCTAAACCTTAATCTTCATTCAGCAATCTGTGTGAGATACCAATTTAAACTGTCAGTCATTTTGTTGTTATTAAAACTCCCACCTTACATTCATCATCCTATCAACACCCACACTCCACTAAATTAAAAAAATGTATAAATAATATGCCAAACACAGAACTCGGTGGAAAACTGGAAGGAATACTAGCCCACTCACATGATCTTACGAATACAGTTACCCTTTTTTAGCGATTACAGAGCCAAGACTGTATTCAAGACACTATGTATGAATCGATGCCAGAGATTTACAAAATGTATGTCAGAGTGTAGCAGTACAACAAATGTCTCAGTTAAGTAGAAACACTGCTGTAACTGAAAGTCCCACATCAAGAACCATGCTAATCACCGCATAAAAATCAATACGATATGAAAGCCACACTTGTAACCATCCATGAGTAGTATTTATGAGCCAACACTAACTACTCAATAATTCGGTTATGTAACATTCAAAGCATTGCCCTAGAAAGCAAGTTAGGCTAAAAGACTTATAGTTCTGTATGAATTTAAGGATATTGATTTTAGTGACTGGTATCACTGTGGCAAGCTTCTAATCCTTTAGCAACAAACCCTGACTTTAAATTGTTAAATACTGTCATTAAGGGATTAACCAAGGCATCTCCTAACCTTGATATTCGGTGTCCTGGAAGCCGATATGGACCCATGCTACACATAGATTATCCTTTTCAAGGAGGTTTTACCCCTACAGCTAGAGATGACAGGACAATGGTCTAAAACTTATACACACTTTCCAGTATCCACTGGAGTATGACAGCTTGGCATGAGATAAAAGAAAGACTTAGGCATATATACCATCTCTGCTGGGTGCCTCACTAACATTCTTCTACGCTGCAATGGGCAAGCTTTTGACTCTCTTCTCATTACTGAGCTGACATACTTAAAAATTACTTCTTATTACCAGTTCACATAACTACATTTCCCCCATAAATCATTCTACATTCTTTCATATCATACTTTTTTTCTGGTCACCATAATCAATCTTTTCTTAGCATATTTTTCACCAATCCTTTATACAGGTTCTCTCCCCCTTTTTCTTCTTACCAGCTTTTCTAATTTCTTATTCCACCAAGGCTGACTGATGATTATTTCTGGTTCCTTTTTATACATATGGAGTAAAAACTACAACATGCATTTGCTTTAGCCTGATCCACACATTCACTAAGCTCAAAAGCACTCAATGGTATCCAGCCTGCATTTCTAATTCTATCACCTAAAGTACCATAATTTATATTTAAAAACAGTATACATACACAGTTACTGTACTAGTATTAACAGCTAAACAGCTGAAGTAGAGATTTAAAGATACCTGACTACAACTTCCCATGGTTCACAAAATTTTGCAGTATTAAGTCAAGTCATCCCTGCTAGTTAGCAGCAGATCTAAAATATTACTCACTAAGATAATGAAACTACTGAAGAATATTCTCTTGAGAGTAAATCCAGAAATCCAGATTCCACAGTACGAACACCAATATGTGTACTTCAATTTAAGCCTAAATCATGTCCCCAATTACGACAGTAGGTTTATCAGAAATTAATGATAAACTTTGCCTTTATGTTCACTGTAAAGAACCAGTAACAAACCATAGGATGATTTATAAAATCTGAAATTTCAACTACCAATATCTAATTTTATTTATCAAACTGCATTAATATACGAGTGACACAACTGTGCAGAAATACAGCCACTCTCCTGACTCTTCTATCCCGATAATCTCAGATAAAGTCGGTACAGCTAACAGTCTTTCCTGAGAATTAATGCCTTTAGATTATATTCACTTGCCCAACTCCTAGCAATAGCATAGTACATTTCTACAGTGAAATGAACTCTAGTTGGAGAGATGAAAAAATGCCTTGATAAGGTGATTCTAAATCAGACTGCACTAGAGGCCTCAAAAATCGGTTAAGAACTTTCACCCTCGACAGTTAAACTATATGCTGTCTTTGCAAAACATACCTGAATCCACAGTGGTTCTCTTTCAATGTTTAGAATTTAATAGAAGAGATTATGATCAGGTCACCAATCATTAACCGCTTAATATACATTTTCGACACGAGCTTCGCTCTCGAGGTGAATTTCATGACATTCAAGAGGTGAATTTTGGCATGCATGAGGAGAACATATAACCAAGAATTTTGAAAGGAGACATGATCATAATTCTTCATACCACATGGAGCTGTATCTGGTCCATGTACAATCAGCTACAGAAAAAAATGCACCATTTTGCCAGCTTTCAAAGCCACTGCAAACAATGTCAGAAAGGCAGTAACACACTGTGTTATGCTGGATTCGTATCACTTCACTGAAGGACCATTTCACTGACACTCATTTCACTGAAAAGGAGTACTCTAAGGCAAGTCAAAGGTATATGTCCTTTACTCGACTGTAGTATGATCCTGGTGTTAGTATATATAGTTAGGGGGGTGGGTGGGGGGGGCACAGCCCCGCACATGGGGGGGGGATGCTGGGTGTAGCCCCCCACTTAATCTGGCTTTGTCTGGTTTTGTTTTACATTATTTGGTAAAACCCAACTAGGCGAGGGGCTATGCCCCCAACACCGCTCAATGTGGGGGGGGGGCTGTGCCCCCCACCCTAACTATATATATATATATATATATATATATATATATATATATATATATATCTATATACACAAACACCAGGATCGCACTACAGTGGGGAAAAGGACATATACCTTTGACTTGACTTAGAGTACTACTTGTCAGTGAAATGAACTTTAGGTGATGAAATGGGTGTAAGTGAAATTGTCTTTCAGTGAAGTGATATGAATCCGTTATGTTATACAAAGTCAGGGGCACATGAGCAGGACAGACAGCAAGCAGAAACAAATCTGTTTATGATGATGCCACTGTTTTTTGCTGGTCAGTACTAGCAGATTTAACTGCCTAGTACGATACCCAATCTTGACAAATGAAACAGGCAGTGCTTAACATTTGTT
>NC_056731.1:1165921483-1165923983 GCF_019279795.1 Protopterus annectens
CATCTAGGGAAACCAAAATATACTCAGCATGGTCGTCTAATGTCTTAGTATATTCATACAGCTGGATCAAAAACTGTTTGCTGTCCTTTAAAATGTGTGTAGTTGCATCAACAAGGGGTCTAGCATAATGTTCTACAAAAATGGACATCGGTTCTGTTAACCAACCTTGGGCAGCCACAATTGGCCTCATTGGTGGTGTTAACAGGGATTTGTGGACCTTGGGAAGGCCTTGAATCACCGGTATTCGTGGGTTACTAACTTTCAAGTAAGAATATAACTCATAAGTAATGTCTTCAGACATTAACAGGTCATCTAACATTCCATACACTTGGAAGACCTTCTCTGTAACCTGGGGCATTGTAACCTTCTCATAATATTTATCATCACATAACAGATTCATCATACTAACTCTGTACCAGTCTAGGTCCATCACTACTACAGGACCTCCTTTGTCTGCAGGCCTGATCATAATAGTGGGATCAGACCTCAAAGATGTTAGTGCCTTCCTTTGATTAAAAATCAAATTACCCGTTCTCCTCTTATAAGAAGCTTTATTCAAATCGGAGTGGGCATGTATACCCTTCTCCACTAATAGTGAAAATGTTTCTAAGAGTGGATGCAGCTGGGGTGTATAAATACTATTACATCGAAACACCGGATTAGACGGATTCACTGCATAGCCACCAAAGTCTAGCTTTAATTGCACATTCCTAACAAACATTCGGACATCTAGTATTGACTCAACTGGATCACTATATGTAGTCGGAATGAAGCTTAAGCCCATATTTAACATGTGGTTATGTGATGATAAATATTATGAGAAGGTTACAATGCCCCAGGTTACAGAGAAGGTCTTCCAAGTGTATGGAATGTTAGATGACCTGTTAATGTCTGAAGACATTACTTATGAGTTATATTCTTACTTGAAAGTTAGTAACCCACGAATACCGGTGATTCAAGGCCTTCCCAAGGTCCACAAATCCCTGTTAACACTACCAATGAGGCCAATTGTGGCTGCCCAAGGTTGGTTAACAGAACCGATGTCCATTTTTGTAGAACATTATGCTAGACCCCTTGTTGATGCAACTACACACATTTTAAAGGACAGCAAACAGTTTTTGATCCAGCTGTATGAATATACTAAGACATTAGACGACCATGCTGAGTATATTTTGGTTTCCCTAGATGTGGTTAGTCTTTTTACGACAATACCCAATGATACAGGGGTGACATGGTTTCAAAATTTTGTAAGATCCAGTTCTGGATTAACTGTCAAAATGGTTGAGTTGATTTCTTTGTTTATGGAAACGATCTTACATAATAATGTATTTATGTTTGGGGACTTAATATTCTCCCAAAGGGATGGTGTGGCAATGGGAACACCCTGCGCCAACAGTTATGCAAATGCAGTGATGGCGCAGTGGGAGGACTCATTTCTGTTTAGATCTAGGTTTTTTAGAGAGCATGTTGGCTTTTATAAAAGGTTTGTAGACGACCTCTTCCTGATTTGGCATGGGAATATGGAGGAGTTGAGTTCGTTTGTGGATGCAATAAATGCTTCAACTGAGTTCTTGAGGTTTACGTATACTTCTTCATTAGAACAGATATCTTTTTTAGATGTTAATATAGTCAGACTCCCTTCGGGATTACTGAATACCTCTATTCATCGTAAATTGTGTTTTAAGAACACGTTTTTACATAGGTGTAGCATGCACCCTCGTCACGTGTTCAGTAATGTAATGAAGGGTCAACTTATGCGAGCCTCGAGGTTGAACCCCAGTGATACTGGGTTCGAAGAAGAGGTTGTCTGGTTACGGATCATGTTCTTAGAGAGGGGGTATGATGAACAAATGTTTGATATGGCAGTGGATGAAGTGTATAGGCTTAGGTCCACCACTGCTAGACCTTATTTTTCTAACAACACACTTGAGATGGATCACCAGGAGGCTGTTGCCCCAGGCTTTATTAGGGCACCTATCTTTTATACGAAAGACGCGTCCTTCTTGAAAGAATTAATGAGTAAACATTGGGAGATCCTGAGCTTGGACCAAGAAATAAGCAAGTTAGTGGGACCGGCTCCCTTAGTTGTATATAAGAATAAGTCTAACCTGAAAAGTTTGTTGTGTTACAAGGGAACATCAACGTTCAAGGGAGATAGTATGGGAGGCTACAACACTAGAGATTGTGGTAGCTGCAATCAATGCATTTTTATAGACACCAGAATGAGCTTTGTCAACCCACATAATAACCATGTCTTTAGGTTTGAAACATGTACCAATTGCATGAGTAGAAATGTGGTTTATTTGGCTAGGTGTACGGCATGTACATCATTTTACATAGGTAAAACCAACAGGACCCTACGTGAAAGGATTAGGGAACATCAATATCATATAAGATTGGGAACAGATGTTAATTCACTGGCCAAACATGTGAAATTGTATGGCCCTCAACATAGCTTTCTCTTCTGTGTGATACAGGAGGTTTTCCCAAGCCCACGGGG
>NC_056731.1:1166329193-1166501693 GCF_019279795.1 Protopterus annectens
TCTTCTGACCAGGGCTATTCCCTCCCTCCCTATGAGGACTCTGATGCTGAAGAGTCAATTCCTTCAGCCTCACCGCCTGAGGATTACTCTTTTTGGGGAAACCCTGCACACCATGAGGGAGCATTTCCATTGGGAGAGCCAGGATTACTCAGAATCCAAGAAAAGGCTCAGAGATTTCCTTCTATTGCCTCAGCACAGGCCCTTGGCTATCCCCCCTGTGCTTGATATTGTTGATGTTTTTTCTGAATCCAGTCTGTCCCCAGATTCTTTACCCCCTGCACCAGTAAAGCCAGACAGGTACTACAGGGTCCCTGACTCTCATAAATTTCTTTACAAAAACCCCGCTGTGGACCCAGAAACTATTTCTCAGGGTCCAAAAGGGGTTAAAGCTTCCACTGCCAAAAATCCTGTCCCCTCAGATAGGGATTCCAGAGCTCTGGACAGATGGGGGAAAAAAGTTTACACTTCTGCTACTTTAGCTGTAAGAGCTGTAAACTGTCAGTTTCACATGCTTAAATATCAGCAGTATCTCATGTCATTGTTAAAGCAGAAAATGGTTACAAATACAGAAGGTCCTGACTAAAGAAATGCAGGATTTATTGCATGCAGTTGAACAAGTGGGAAAGCATACTCTGCAATGTGGTTTTGATTCATTAGAGGCTTCTTGTAGAGCCGCAGTTACAGGCCACAGTTACAAGCTCAGTTATTCGAAGACATGCTTGGTTGAAACAACAAAGTTTACCTGACCATGTTAAAATTAAATTATTGGATGCTCCACTACAGCATGATACTTTGTTTGGTGTTAAGGCAGAAGAGGTTTTAAAGAAAATGGAGGATAAAGCAAAGTCCATGCAAACTGTGAAAGATTTCTTACAGGTTCAACCACCTAGATTTAGCATGAACTGGCCTTCAAAAAATTGGTCCTTTCTAGTGTCAGGCCACAAAGTGGCAGATACAGATGCCCAAGAGGCAGATCTCAGTCCCAAGGCTCCTACAGACCTAAACAATGGGGTGCTTCAGCCCCCAAAGGAGGAGAAGACAAATCACAACCTTATAGGAAACAGTCACAATGACTTCCCTCTGCAGATACCAAGCTCTTACCAGTTGACAGCACCCCTAGGGGGAAAGCTAGCACTTTTCTCAAAAAATTGGCACATGATCACCCAAGACCAATGGGTGTTGAATATAGTTTCGCAAGGATACAGGTTCCACTTCCACATGCTTCCAAAACCAAAAGGTATGCCAAACCTGCCACCAAACCAATGGGCAGAGGCACAAAAACAGATTGCAGCTCTTATGGATATGGGAGCTATTCAAAATGTTCCACAAGAAGAACAGGGCCAAGGATTTTACTCAAGACTTTTCCTAGTACCCAGAAAGGACAAAGCATGGAGACCAATGCTGGACCTGTCAATCCTAAATACTTTCCTGGATGTTCCAAAATTCAAAATGTTAACACTACAACAACTCTTGCCCATGCTGGGCAAAGAGGCTTGGCTAGTTACGTTGGATCTCAAGGAGGCATACCTGCACGTCCCAGTCAGACAATTGTGCAGAAAATACCTCAGATTTATAGCAGGCTCAATGCATTATCAATTCTCTGCACTGTCCTTTGGCTTATCTACTGCGCCCAGGGTCTTCACAAAATGCCTGGCACCAGTAATTGCATTTTGCAGACAAAAAGGAATTCAAATATATCCCTACTTGGACGACTGCCTTATTCAAGCAGAGAGCAAGGACATTCTTCTAAAGCACCTGGAGTTTGTAAAAAGATTACTAATTTGCCTAGGGTACACAGTAAACGAAAAGAAATCAAAACTAGTGCCCTCTCAAGAGATAATATACCTGAGTGCAAGCTGAAATACAACTACCCAGATGGCTTATCTCACGCCAGACAAACAAAGGCAACTGACTGTTTACTTTCAAATGATGGCAACAAAGACCCAGCTCCCTGCAAGAAAAATTCTGCAGGCCCTGGGTTTCATGGCATCTTGCATTCTACTAATTCCATATGACAAACTGCATATGAGGAAACTACAGTGGTATCTAAAAAGTGTTTGGACTCAGCATTGTCACAGTCTAGAGACAATCATAGCCTTGATTCCCTGCCTACAACAGGAGTTTCGATGGTGGTCCCAGGCCTGTCACCACAACAAGGGACAGCCTTTCACCTTACCTACAGCCAGGCAGACAATTACAACGGATGCATCGGATTACGCCTGGGGAGCACATATGGCAGGAAAATGTATTCAGGGCACGTGGCCCAAGGAACAAATGCATCTTCACATCAATCAAAAAGAGATGCTAGTTGTACAGAATGCCCTGACAGCCTTCAAGGACCTAATACATCCAGGACAATTATTAATAAAGATGGACAATACCACAGTTATGTGGTACATAAACAAGTAAGGGGGCACACATTCCTACCCCCTATGCAGACAAGCCATGACTTTGTGGAACACAGCACTGACTTACCAGGTACATCTGCAAGCACAATTCCTGCAAGGAACAAAAAATACACAGGCAGACGAACTAAGCAGAAATCTCATGGATCCTCACGAATGGAAGCTAAATCCACAAGTGTTCAACATGATAACAAGGGAATGGGGACACCCAGACATAGATCTATTTGCCTCCACTCACAACTGCCAATTACAGAAATTTTGCACAAGGACTTATCACTATCACTCTCAAGCATGGAAAGTGGATGCTCTATCTTTCAACTGGAAAAACCTGACAGTCTATGCTTTCCCTCCGATGCCTCTTCTCACCAAGATGCTTCTAAAAGTCAGACGAGAGGCCAAAAATGATCCTGATTGCACCAGACTTGCCATGCCAGCACTGGTACCCAATCCTAAAGATTTTGTCCCAAGGCCCGCCTTGGCCTCTACCTCAAATCCCTCATCTTCTGACACAGCAAAACAATCAGATTCTGCACATCGTGAGGATCCATGAGATTTCTGCTTAGTTTGTCTGCCAGTGTATTTTTTGTTCCTGGCAGGAACTGTGCTTACCTGGTAAGTCAGTGCTGTGTTCCACAAAGTCATGGCTTGTTTGCATAGGGGCTAGGAATGGCAGCATGGCAGATAATGTAGCCACTCAGACTGCACCTCTCTCTAAAGCTGTTATGGATGTAATTTTGGAAGCCAGGAGACCCAGCACTAGGAAATCTTATGTGGAAAAATGGAAGAGATTATGTGCTTGGAACCAGGCACAAGGGCTCGACCCACTGGTCCCAAAAATGCCTCAGCTTTTACAATACCTGACTGAGATGTTGGACAAAGGCCTATCTTTTTCTTCTATTAAAATCCATGCCTCTGCCATTTCAGCTGATTACAACACGGATCCTCCTATTTTTTCACATCCTCTACTACGACAGTACCTCAGAGGGGCAAAGAATATAAGACCCCCTAGGAGAGCACCAGTACCTACTTGGGACCTCAACTTTGTTTTAGAAAAACTAACACTGCCTCCTTTTTAACCAGCCAGGACAACTGATCTAAAATTCTTGTCATGGAAAACTGCTCTGCTCCTAGCAATAACTTCAGCAAGAAGAGTTTCAGAGTTACAGGCATTGATGGCTGTGGAACCTTTCCTCATTTTTTACCAGGACAGGGTTTCTCTAAGGATGAACCCAACATTCATGCCAAAAGTGGTCTCCAATGTGGCTTTAAACCAAACTATTAATTTGCCTACTTTCTACCCAAATCCCCAGAATAAAGGGAAAGACTTCTGCACTCTTTGGATATACACAGGCAGCTACGTTTTTACTTGAACAAAACAAAAGCTTTCAGAAAAACTGAGCAACTGTTTGTAGCATATGCTGCAGGATCACAAGGAAAACCTATTACAAAGCAGACAATCTCCAAATGGATAGGACACTGCATCCGCTTCTGTTATGCACAACATGACAAATCTGTGCCTAAGGGCATTAGGCCTCATTCTACCAGAGCAGCAGCCACTTCAGCAGCTTTCCTCAAAGGGGTACCAACCAAAGACATTTTAGAAGCTGCAACCTGAAGCTCAGTGCACACTTTTACCAAGCACTACCACCTACCTCTCTACTCCAAATCCAGAGCAGGCTTTGCTACTGCAGTTCTGCAGGGCTTGTTAGCCTGCCAAATCCAATCTAGACCCAGGCACCCTACCTCAGCTTTGGGATTCTACCCAAGTGTAATGACTGCAACAGTGAAACATGATGAACATAGTACAGTTGTGTACCTACCATAAATGTAGTGTTAGAGTGTATTCAGTGTTGCAGTCCTGGTTACCCACCCACCATCCTCCTCTTTGCTGGGTCTATTCTTACTTCTCAACTCTATACAACCTATGTGGTGTATTTGCTTTTAGAAGAAAATGTTTTTAGTGATATATGCATGGTTGTTTGGCATATTATCTTTACAGCCTACATTTCTGGGGGCACCTGACATCTGGGGCAAGAAAAACTGAAGAAAATGGCGTCTGTTGCAACTTTTATACCCCTGGCGCACTGACGTCAGGGATGAGGCGACAGCAACCGATGCCGGACCAAGACTTTGGAACTCTGGCCGACTACGGGTCACCTGCCAGCAGGATAACCCAAGTGTAATGACTGCAGCAGTGAATACACTCGAACATCTACATTTATGGTGGGTACACAACTTTACTTTCCCAATACCTTGGTTCTTTTTCCAGTTTTCTCCAATACATTCCAGCCCCCTCTTTCCTATTCTTTGTAACCCTAATTGCAGTCATCCCTATTGGCAAAATCTCCTTTCTCCGTTCTCGTGTTGGCTTAGTTCGTAGAATACTTTACCGTACAAATTTGTATGGCTGTTGTTCTCCTAAGAGTCTGCATCCAAAATCACACTCTCTTCCCTCTATTTCATCATCATCCCTTTCCACTTTGCTTTATAGCTATCTGCTTGTGTTATGTATATGAGCCTTAACTGTGTAGCTCTAAAATATCCCTTCAAATCAGGAAATCCTAAATCACCTTGTTCTTTTGGAAGGATTAACATGTCCCCTCTTCCCCAACCAGATAAATTCCTTCAAATCTTTATTAATTATTGTTCACAACTTCTGTGGTTGATAAAAAAATATGCTTGACCTCTATATTAAACTGAAGGGACTAAAACCTTTTTACTGTGTGTATCTTGCTGTCCATATCCATAAACAAGAGCTTCCACTTTCTCAGTTCTTGTATTATCTTTTTAGTCTTTTCCCACATATCTTTGGCTACCATAACAGAATCCTTTATAATCCATTCTCTTAAATACTTCACTTTATTGTGACCCTGTAAATACAGGTATTGCTGGACCAATTCATGTGTCAGTACATAGTTTACAGCTAAAGTCCTTTTTTATTTTCATTAATTTTATATTCTAAAAAGACTTGAAACTGTCTCAAGATTTTCCACAGCACTGAGATGTCCTTTTTCTGTTTTTATCAGGTACAAAATAATATTGTCTGCAAATAAAGCAAATTTTTCTTGATTACCATGCCAATTATTTCCTTGAATTTCTGAGTCCCTTATATTTAGAACCATTGGCAAAGACAATAATGCAAATAATTGAGTGAGAGGACACCCCTGCCTGGTTCCTCTGTTCAGACATAACTTGCCAGGGGGGAACCCTCCCACTTTAATTTTTTTTTTGCTTCCAGTCCCTTGTATATCCTCCTTATTAACCTTATTATTGTATTAGGGAATGCAAATGCTTCCTTTGCCCTACTTATAAAATCCCAGTTTACTCTGTTGAATGCTTTCTCTGCATCAAGACCCACCAACAACAGCTGTATTTTCTTACACTCTGCTTCCCTCTGGGTCATCATTGTTTTATTCACATTGTCAAATGTTTGCTTGCCCTCCACAAAACCACATTGATCCATATCTGTCAATTTTCGTATAAACATTGCCATTATTTTAGCCACTATAGACCTAAACACTTTAGAATTTAAATGGACCTATATGAAACTGGATCTGATGGGTCCTTACCATCTTTAGGTATTACAGCCACCACAGCTTTCTTCCAGGATGTTGGTGCTTCTCCTCATTTTAAAATACTGTTAAATCCTTCCAGATCTTTATCACTTTCTTCCCTCCTAGTGTCCAAACTTCCACAGGAATACCATCTATTTCTGGAGTCTGTCCGGTAGCTTGGTTGTACATCACCATTTTTTATCTCTTCTCCTGTCCTAACTCTTAATAATTGACGCTCGTCTGCCTCTAACCTTGGCATATTTAATTCATTCATAAACATTTCCATTTGTACTTTATTTCTACATATTTCTGCTTTATACAGATTTTCATAAAACTTCCAAAATATTTCTAATACCTTTACAAGATCTCAGGTTATTTTCCTTGTTATAGGCTCCCTAAGCTTGGCAATAACCCTTTCTGCTTTCTGTTGCTTGAGCCATTGCGCTAAAAGCTTTTGTGCTCTGGAGTTATTATCAAAAAACAATTGCTTAACAGCAGTAAACTAATGCATATTATTGAGGTAGTCCCATATTTTCCCTTTAACAGTCTGTAGTTGTGCCTCTTTATTTTCTGTGCTCCTCCCCTGTTCTGCAATACTTTATTTTATTTATTTAACTGGGTTGGTCCAACTGAGCCAAGGGCTCATTTTCAGTGGAGACCCAAGGAGCAAAGCTCCAAACAATATACAGACATGCAAAATATGTACAGTAAAAATAATGATGAAATGTACAATAAAATAGCACGAGGAGATGAGTTCTAGTGTATAGCACAGAAACTCCTTAATACAATTAAAATTCCATTACAAAGTATACAATGTGAAAGAGGTACACAAGTGTCATAGCATTGTAATAAGTTCCATCCTTTTGATGCAAGAGGGTAAAATCACTGAATTACATATCCAAGAGTAAATGAAATTGGAGGAGGTAATTCTAGTAGAATAGAAGAGGAGTAAGTCCAAAAGAGAGGATATAGAGACAGTAGTGATGTCATGTTGGGACTTGGCATGGGCAGGACCAAGTCTTTTGGAGATGGTGTGTTAATTCTGTCTTAAACTGGTGTTTTGGGAGATATTTCTTATATAGAGGGGGGTGTGTTCCAGACAAGAGCTACTGAGTACTTGTAAAGGGACTTTTCTGTGTTCTTTTTGGGCTTGTAGATGTCAGAAAGGTGTTTGTCAGTTGTGTGGAGGTGTCAGAGGGGGGTATAGTAAGATACTAGGTTGGAGAGGGAGGGGCAGGAAGTGGGATTGTAGAGAACAGATTGTGTGATATGTAATTGAGGAATTAGTAGTTGATGAGAAAATTCAGGCCATTGAAGTTTCTTTAGGGTAAGACAGTGATGAGAATTGTGA
This sequence comes from Protopterus annectens, assembly GCF_019279795.1. Lineage (NCBI taxonomy): Eukaryota > Metazoa > Chordata > Ceratodontiformes > Protopteridae > Protopterus > Protopterus annectens. The sequence continues at coordinate 1,166,336,504 of NC_056731.1, forward strand.
GGTAGGTTAGTGGCAAACCTGGCTATTTTATTGTATGTTTGGTATGGTTTGGTCAACAGAGTAGACTGAATATTAGTAAGGGTAGGGTCAGCATAAAGTAGACATGGTAGTGGAGTGACTGAGCCAGAGAAAGTTTGGAGATACCTATTCCACGTTTCTTATACATTGTTGGATGTGTAGATTATGGTGCCAAGTAGTTTGGTATGAGGTTCACCTTTAATGATGGTATTGTTGAGGGAGGTGATGGCAAAGGAGTATTTCTGTTGTGCCATTGTTCTAGGAAAGAACAGGAGGAGTTTATTTTTTTTTTTAGGATTTAGTACTAGCTGATTATCGGAGAGCCATGTTTCGACAGATGAGAAGGTGTCCTGAGTGAATGTTAAGAGATTAGGAATACTGTGGGTGGTGGTGATAAGTGTAGAATCATCGTCGTATTATAATAAAGTTGAGTTTGGTAGTGAAAATATTGAACAAGAGAGGGCCCAGGATTGATCCTTGAACTCCTGTGTTGACCGGGAAGAAGGGGAAGAAGACATTTTGCCAGTGAACAGATTGTTGCCTATTACAGAGGTAGCTAGTGAACCAGTTTACTGAGGAGCTAGAGAGGTTGAGGTCTGAGAGTTTATTTGGAAGTTTAGAGTGAGAAACAGTATCAAAAGCCTAGAGAGTTTGAGGAATAAGCAGGAGATCAGCATGTTGTTGTCGCAGGTTTCCGTTACTGTTTAGGTGAAAGAAAATTATGCAGTGAATGTACTGTGGTGGGGCCTGAAACCATGTTTGGTCGAAGCTTTGTTATTGTCAAGCAGGTGTTTGAGTAACTGGGTGTGTATGCATTTCTCAAGAATATTGGAGACAGGGAACAGGATGGCAATGTGTCTGTAATTAGAAGAGTCTGTAGACTTTCCATCCTTACGTAGTGGTGATTTCCATATGGTAGGGAAGCAGTCTTCATTAATGGATCTGTTTGAGTATAGAGACAGTTGATGTAGGTGGTGGGAACTGGTATAAAGGAGAAGCTGTTGGAAGGTGTTGTTTTGTTGGGGGATGGAGGAGGGGTAGAGGAAGTGTTATTATTTTGAGTTAGTTTTTGGATTGTTTTTATGAAATAGTTGATCTGATGCTATCTATGTTATTATTCATCCTGGATGAGTCTGGGATCCGACCTCTGATCCGAGCTGGCAACTGTTGGACAGATCTAGAGCTCAAGTTCCTCCCCTTCCCATAATCCCCTGCTGACATGTAACCCTCAGATCTCGTTTGCTATGGAAACACTAGGATGCGATTCCAGTGCTCAGCTCATTCAGATAAGTGTTTATTCCTTTTTCAGGGTTTTTTTAGTTCCTTTTGGCCCTATAGTCATTTTTGTAGTGCTTTAGGTTCTTCTTGGTCTAATTAGTGCTAGGTTCATCCCTTCCCAGTACTTTTAATAAGTTTGTTGGTTGTGTTCCCTCCCTTTTTATCTAGAGTCCTTCCTTTCCCTGTAGCTAGTTTTTAAGTTTACTTTTCTTCTTTTTTAAAAAAAAAAAAAAAAAGAGGTATTAGTAGTTGTAGATTTAAGGGTTGGTTAGTGACTTTTTCTGTATAAAGGGGGTAGTCTGTGTGTACGACTCAATCCAAGGGCTTCCATGGAGCACAGAAACAAACTTTTCTTGAAGGGGTTAGCTAAGTGTGACACCCTGACTTTGGGTTCCCCCTCCTCAGCTTCTCAAGATCCTCAAAAGAGGTCCTTATCCCCCCTAAGGGTCTCCTTCTAAAAAGCTAAGGCTCTTGGATCACAGATCCCGGGATCCAAGTCCAGCCTCTCTGGCTTCAGATCCTGGTTCTTCCACTCTAATGGTCTTGGATCAGCCCGTCTGGTCTGAGACATCTACGCCTCAGAGATCTTTGGAGCCGACTCTGCATAAACCTTCCCCAGGTCCATCCCATTCATTGGATCCATCTAACACTCTGGCTAAGGCTTCAGATCCAATTGTTATCTTAGATCCGATGATCATAGATAGCTCTCTCTCCAGATTTAGGTCTTTGGATCTGAGGCGCCAGAGTCAGTCTCCTTCCAGGGATTGCAGGACATTGTCTAGGTCTCCAGCTAGGTTTTGGGCATTCTTACTTGTCTTCCAAATCTTAGAGGAGTTTAGGATGATGAGGAGTTTCTTCAAAGCCCAGATTGAGCTGGGCTTGTTACCCTCCCCAACTCAGTAGCCTAGAGGTCCCTCTCCTTCAAAGGAACTTCACTGTCCTCTTCTGACCTGTTTGGGTTCGGAATGCCAGGATCAGAGCATTCCCTCTGTGAGGCTGATAGTGTCTAGTATCCCTCCCTTCCTGACATAGTCAGGGTCCCTGGTGAGTTCTTTTCCATTGCCAGGAAACAAGCTCTGCGTCGATCCCATGAGGTCAATGCTGGTTCCTTGAGGGTGGAGTCGGACCCAGAGTTTTTGGACCGTTCCCTTCCCCTGCAGGCTTTGGCACTAGACAGCTTTGGGCTGGTATTGTCTGGGGGTCTCAGTACTGTGTATGGGTCCCCTCCTTCCCTCCAGGGTGGCTATGGCCACAGGAGAGGACAGGGGGATTTGTCCAGTCCTTCTGCCTTCTAGGCAGTAGAGAGGACCTTTTCCAGCTTGGCTTTCCCTTCTCCTTCATCTCTGGGTCCTTCCCAGCCCTTCTCGGCTTTGGGGGATGAGGCCTCATCATCCATCCAGGATCAACCTTCCTGTGAGTACTTTCAGACGTGCACTACCCTGCTAGGGGTTCTGGTTTCTTCCAAGTCCTCTCCAGAGCCCTCTGTGGAGGAACCCCCCTCAGAAGAGAACGTGCAAGAGGAGGCACATGGACTCCCCTAGGGAGTCCCTCACTGATGACATGGATTTGGAGGAAGGAGACTAGTCCCCCAGACTTCTGCCTGAGGAAGTGACCTTTGGGGACATCCTCAAAATTCTCAAACAAAAAAAGTGGTTGTCCCCCCCCCCTCCCCTCCCTGTCTTTGGAGAAGTCAGTGTACCTGAAGGCCTTGGGGATGGGCTTGTCTTCTACCTGGACATCACTGCCTACTGATGAGCTTGTGGAATTAATCACCAGCAGGGGCTGGAAGGAGCTGGACATAGTGGAACTGGTACATAAAAAGGTAGACAAATTCCTCAGTCCCCCCAAAGATTAAGCTTTTTAGAGTAAGGGTGTCCTTGTTGATGCCATTGTGGTTGCCACTGCTACTAAAAATGGAGCTAGTGGAACAGAGCTGCTTGGTTACTCCCCCGAATAGAGAGTCTCCGGCGATCGAGTCTTAAGCTGGTCTCTCCTAAGCTAGCCAGTCAGACATCCCTGTCTAATGCTTCAATGAGGTTGATCTCCAATGTAGCGGAGGCCACCTCTCAAGCGTTGGGCAGAGGAATTGCTGTTAGACGGCATGCCTGGCTTCGCCTTTGTGGGTTTGCTGAACCCTTCAAACATCTTTTACCAATGCTCCCTTTGACAGTTCAACCTTGTTTAGTCCATCCGTCAAGGAAACATTAACCCACAGCAAGCAGGAGGGAAAGACCGTTTCCTCTGTCTGAATCAAGTTTTGTACCCCTCAACGATTGTTTCCTAAGACTCTGAGGTAGTTAGAAGTTTTGGTTATGCAGGAACCAGTCCTCCTTCCAGGATGCTCCCTTAGAATCCTTTTCCACAGGCCGGGATAGGTTATTCAGTGGTAGATGCAGAATCAGGGCTTCCAAGAACCCTTCTTGGAACCCCCCCCCCCAGCACTCCTGAAGCACTGCTCAGCTGTCCTGCCCTGGAGGCAGTTTGGGGTACCCACTAGCTAGCCTGGACAAATATCACCTCAGATCAATGGGTATTAAAGGATTATTTCCAGGAGTTACTTCATTCCCTTTTTTCAGTCCCCCCCCCAAATGTCATAATTTCTCCCGGACGTTCCACCCCACCAATGGGAGTTGGCCCACCTTGAGGTCCTAGACCTTCTTCGAAAATGAGCTATCCAAGAGTTCCCAAAAGGACAGTTAGGATCAATACTTACTCTAGTTTCTTTTTTGGTGCTAAAAAAGACCGGGAACCTGTGTCCAATTTTGGACCTCAGTGAACTAAACCTGTCAGTTTAGAAGGCCAAGTTTGGAATGGTCACTGTTCCGTCCATTCTGCTTCTCTTGTGCAAGGACGGTTGGATGTGCACAGTGGGTCTCAAGGATGCATACTATCATATCAGGATCTACAGATGCTCCAGGAGCTACCTGCGCTTTTGATTAAGGGCCAGTCATTACCAGTTCAGAGCCCTGCTCTTTGGACTCACCACATCCCCCCCCAGGTGTTTACAAAATGTGTGGCAGTTAATCTCAGGCTGCAAGGCTTCCAGGTTTTTTCCATACCTGTATGATTTGCTCATCACAGCCCCCACGAGGCATCAACTGTCAATGGCCAGCAACTATACCCTCAATCTTTTTCAGGAGCTCGGCATCATGGGCAGTCTGCCTAAATCCCATCTTTCTCCATGCCAGAATGTGAAGTTTATTGGTGTTCAACTGAACACTGTGTCAGAGACTGCAGCATTATCCCTGTGCAGAGTTCAACAACTTCAATTTCAGGTATCTCCCTTGCTGGCTGTGGGGCATCCAACAGCTCATCTAATTCTACAGGTGTTAGGCTCAATGGCAGCCACCATACAAGTAGTCCCACTTGCCACGTATCATATGCAGGTTTTGCACTGGACCCTAGCTGCGCCGTGGTCCGCTCTGGTTCATCCCATGTCCACACCCATTAGGATGACTGTGGTATACAGAAGTCACTTTGGTAGCTTCTGTCTCAGGATCTATTTCTCAGCAGGCCCATTTGTCTTCCCCCACCCAAGGCCAGAGACCAGTTGGCATAATGGTTAAGGTCTTCTCCTCCCATGCACAAGGTACAAGGTTTAATTCTGACCTCCGACCAATGCCTGTTTGGAGTTTGCATGTTCTCCCTGTGTCTCTGTGGGATTTCTCCCACGTCCAAAAAACATGTTGAGTGTTTCCATCTCAAACTCACCAATGAATAGAGCAGTGGGCAGCGGCACAGACTCTACTTGGTGCCCTGTAAGGGGGGGGGGGAGTTGTACAGACCAACTACTTTAGGCATCTACTGTAGTGCGCAGTATCCTCAAGATAGGAGAACACAGATCACAGACTGCACACTGTGGCAGGGCTAGCCACTCGATGGTGTAAAATATGGCTCTAGGTGATTCGGTCCTGTTGACTAATGTTGTCAAAATGGGCAGGGGTAGTTACCGGTGATAAGTGGGTTGAGGATCGACTTATGCCACGGACCCTTGCTAATGGTGGGAGGAGTATATGTGCCCCTGTTGGCCAGTGTGTGCCTGCCATAAAGCCCAGCAGCCCTGGGTCAGTAAGCTACTGGCGGTCTGGTGTCTAGTTGCCCAGCCTGGGTTACCTGGGATAGCTCTGTTGAGTGAAAGCTGGACGTAAAACCAACTTACCTGCCAAACATGAACTGGGAATTGCTACGCTTAATGTAGGTTCACTGACAGGACACAGCTTGGAAGTGGATGACATGATGATTCAGAGGAGGCTGGATATCCTATGTATCCAACAGATGAGATGGAAGGGCAGTGCAGCAAAGCCACTTGGCTTGGGATCCAGACTCTACTACTCAGGAGGGGAACAGGCTAGAAATGGTGTAGGAATTGTGGTGAGAGAGAAGCTTCAGAAGGTAGTGAGAGATATCATCAGAATTAATGACAGACTCATGGCAGTCAGACTCCAGTGTAATGATAGGGCAGTATTCATAATCTCAACCTATGCCCCACAGCAGGGTTGTGATAGTGAGGAAAAGAGTGCATTCAGACAGGAGTTGCAGGACCTAGTAGATAAAGCAGGATAACATAAATCGGTGTTGATGATGGTGACCTGAATGCCCATATTGGGACAGATAGAACAGGATATGAGGACTGCCTGGGTCCACATGGGTGGGGCAACAGGAATAAAGGAGTAGCCACTCCAAACTTCTCTGACACATGGCCTGATAGTAGCCAACACATGGTTCAGAAAGAGAGACAGTCACAAGATCACATACAAGAGTAGCCAACATGTAACTCAGGTAGACTTCCTTCTAGTAAGGAAAATGCACTGGGGTAGAATCCATAATTTCAAAGTCATCCCCAGTGAAACCATTGGCCCACAGCATAAACCACTAGTTGCCACAATCAGCTGCAAGCAGTGGTCAGAAAAGGCTCTAAGGTCAGCAGAGACCAGGCTGAAGACCTGGAAGTTGTCTGGAGAGAAAGTACAACAGTTCAAGGAATTACTCAGGGCATTAGCACCCCAAGAAGATGAGGAAATAGGTGTTGTTGAACAAGAATGGCAGTGCCTAAAAACAGCATTTGTTAGGACTACAGAAAAGATATGTGTCCGAGCCAGGTATGGAAATAAGGTACATAAGGAAAGCTGGTGGTGGAATGCAGAAGTTCAGGAAGTCGTTAAAAGAAAGGAGGAGTGCAGGAAAAAGTGGGAGATAGAAAAGACTGACCAGGCTAGGAAGGACTACTGGTTGGCTAACAAAGAAGCTAACAAAGAAGTTGCAGTAGCAAAGAATAGGGCATCAGAGGCACTCTACCAGCTTCTGGAAAGTGACTCATTAGGTGGCACAAAAACTATATTGGGTTGAAAGGCAAAGACAGAAAGATAAAAAAGATAATCGGACGCCTTTCGTAAGGGATGCCAGCAACAACCTGCTCACCAGTCCACAGGACATCAAAGGCAGATGGAAGGAGCATTTCCAGTACCTTCTAAATGAAGAAAACACCACAGAAGCTGTACTGCCCCAGAAACAGCCTACGATGAGAGAAAAAGAGGAGTCCACCGTAGAAGTAAGAACAGCTCTAAGGAAAATGAAGTCAGGGAAAGCAGCAGGCTCAGGTGAGGTCACAGCAGATATGATAAAGATGCTAGGTGAGATAGGGGTGAAATGGCTCCTGAGGGTACTAATAGCAATGTGGAGAGAAAGGCGTATCATGGATGACTGGAGAATAAGCATACTCGTGCTAGTGTGTACAAGAAAAAGGGTGACATCCGCAACTGTGGGCAGTACAGAGGCATCAAACTCCTATCACATTGTATGAAAGTTCTGGAGAGAGTGATAAACAGATACACATAGTAGCAGAATGTAAGATGGGAGATGAGCAGTTTGGATTCAGAGCAGGATGCAGCACAACTGACCTGATGTTTGCAGTGAGAGAGAAAAACTTTAGAAGAAGTTAGAGATGAGGAGAGAGTCCAACTTGGGTATTCCTAGACTTGGTGAAAGCATATGACAAGGTCCCAAGAAAGCTGATCTGGGCAGTACTGCGGTGGTTTGAAGTCCCAGAAACATTGGTAGAATTAGTGCAGGCTATGTACAAGGACACACTGACTCAAGTACAAACAGTGTTTTGCCTCACAGAGGAGTTCCCAATGAGAGTGGGTGTAACTGGGTTCAGCACTGACATGGATAGCATCAGTACATACCATAACTTGGAATTTGTGGTATCCAGTGTCATTATTCATCACGGTCCCACCCTCCTTCCCCCTTCCTTCTGAGGACCTGGGGATATTGGAGGAATATTCCCTTTGGCTACAGTATGCCTCTGGGACAAACTATGATGTACCTTTTCTTTATCTAGCAAACTTGATTTGAGGGTTACTGGTCAGCAGGGCATTATAGGAGGGGGAGGAGCTTGAACTCTGGATCTGTGCAACAGCTGCCGAATGGGATCTGGGGTCGGATCCAAGACCCATCCGTGATGAATAATGACACTGGATAGCACAGATTCCATTATGGTAAGTACATAACTCCTTTATTAGGAAAGTGGCTGTTTCTTTAGCAGTGTTGTGTGGGAAGGGGTTGGGAGTGGTAGAGTTGCCAGGATAAAGATTATTAATGGTTGCCCAGATTTTTTTTAGATTGTTCTGTGGGTTTGATTGGGTGCAACAAAAGAAATTGTTCTTATCAGTGTTAACCAGTTATTCAGAAAGGTTTCTGAGCTCATTGTTCTTTTGAAGTAGGGGAGGGGATTTGTTTCTGATCCATGCTTTCCAGACACCATCTATTTTATGCATAATGGAGCAGGTATGTTTAATGAGCCAAGGGGCAAAGGTAGATTTTATTCAGATTTTTCTGGTAGATGCTAGTGAATTAAGTATGTCTAGGAAAATCTAATTGATTTAACAGCCTCGTTGAGAGGGAGTTGATGAAGGAAATACCAATTTATGCCGGACAATTTAGAGTTAAAAGTATTCAGACTGAAGATAGTGAGTTTACGGCATTCTGTATAACTGTGGTCTTTAGGTGGCTGCTGGGAGTATCTTTGGATATAGGTAGAAAATGGTCAGTCCCTCTACATAGTTCTTGTTACTTTTTAACCATGCCTCTTTTTCCTTTATTTCTGCCCTATTTTTAAACTCACTTTTATTCTTATCCCACTCCCTAGCTATATTTTCTGAAGAAATTCTATCTTTCCTAATAACTCCCAATTAACTTCATTACCCATTCCTTAAATTTCTCTAACAGATGGGATTAGAAAGCACCAGTGTCTCATTTTTTATTTCACTATCCTGCATTTTTATTTTACCTGTTATTGGCGTGTGATCTGAATTAGTTATTGGATGCAAATCAAAACTTTCAATTAAATGCACATTCCTGTGAAATACAATTTCTGTCTACCCTAGCCCAGTTTTTGTACCTTAGGAATTATGTAAACTCTCTCTGAAAGTCTGAATTCACATCTTCCATATCAAATATTTTCATAAATCTTTTCAAATATCTACCATCTTTTGTTATATTTTCTTTTCTAGGTCCCCCAGAGACATCCTCACTGTTACAAACCAAATTCCAGTCCTCACCTATAAGTAATATTCCCTGTTGAAATGTGATTATTTCTCCCAGAATTTTCTTAGGTTCCATTGTAGCATTTTTCGGTGTAATATAAATACATGCCAGTTTAATCCTCCTCCCTTGTCACTTAGGTGGAATATAACTACATGCCAGATTAATCCTCCTTCCTTGCCACTAGATTCTTACTACAGTTGTACTTTTATTGTCTTTTTCCCTCTTTTGTCACTGTTTGAGCTCCTCTAGCAGTTAATGTAAGTACTCCCCTTTTCCTTTTTCTCAGATATTCCACTGAATGACCATTCTGAAATTCTTTCTTTATCAAATTTACATGTTCATTTCTTTTCAAATGGGTCTCCTGTAGCTTAGCTATTTGCACTCTGCATTTCTTTTTATAGTTCACTGCTCTTTCTTTTTTGTTTATTCTTGTGAGACCATTCATGTTCATAGATAACTTCTTATAATGGCAACACTTTCCATATTGTTATTCCCACCTGTTTTGTATAAGTTTTTTTTTTTTTTTTTTAAGTATGTATAATTTCAGCTTTTGTGTTACATGCGTACACTGATGTTTGGCCGAGTGATATTTTTATTCTGTTGTTTCTTGTTATATCCATTTGAACCCATGTCATATCTTACAGGCCTTTATATTTTTATTGAAAACAGTATCTGAAGTAGTTTACCTCATTTGGTCTTCAACCTTTGGGCTTTGGATCTGGCATGGCTCCAACATGGCCGCTTAGCTAGCATCATTGATCCAAGCTGTCAGCTCCTCCCACCTACCCATAATGCCCCCTGTCTACTTCCTCCCTTCAGATCTCATTTGCTGCTGATACAGCCTGCAATGTGGTCCGAGCTCTTGGCAGCGAGGTGTGTTTTTTTTTATCTAATTCACGTGAGTTAAAGTTTTTGTCCTTTCTAATCTTCTGTGCTGTCCTCCCCTTGCACTTAGCGTCAGTAACAAAAATTCCCTTTTCTGCTTTTCTTTCCCTAGTGTGTGTGTGTGTGTGTGTGTGTGTGTGTGTGTGTGTGTGTGTGTGTGTATATATCTTGGGCCTTATCTAGGGGACTATGTCTGAAGCCCCTAAATCTGACTTCAAACGCTGTTCTGAGTTTGGCCATAAGCTTTCCCCTGCTGATGGCCACACTTGGTGCGTTGTGTGCTTGGGTGCCTCTCACCTTGATACCTCCTATCCTATCTGCACTGGGTTTAACCCCAGAGCACTTCAGAACAGGAAGAACAAACTAATAGTTAAGGACCTTTTGCCCACTTCGGGAGCGGCTGTTCCCACCCCCTTTACTGGATCTTCATCTGCAGCAGTATCTTCCCCTTCCCAGGCCTCAGGGACTCGAACTCCCGCCAAGAGATCTAGGGAAGGAGAAAAGACAAAAAAGGATAGGCCCCACAACCGGTCTCCCAACTGCTCTGTCTCGGCTAGTCCATCCTCCAAGATTCTGACTTCTAGGCCCGGTTCTCCCCGGCTCTGCTCCCCTAGATTTTCTCTCGAGCTGGAGGAGGTCAGAATGTGGCTTCCGGTTTCCCCTCAGTGCCATTCTAGACCTGTTTCCGTGGCCTCTTCTTCCCTCTCCACCCGGTCCCTTAGTGAACCGGAGATGGACAAAATGATGCAGAAATTCATCTGCACTCAAGTTCAGAAGGGGGGTCTTGCCTGCACCCTCTCCCTCCGGAGGGGGTGCCTAATAAACCTTTTTCCTCTCCAATTTCTCCTTCTAAGATCCAACCTGTGGTATCGAAGCCCTTAGATCCGTGGACCCTCTGGGTTGAGGGATCGATGCTAATGGTACCTAGTACCTCAACGCTGACCGTTGCTTTGAGTTTGTTGGATCCAAGCTCTTGGGGACTGATCCGAGGGGGTTGGTCCACAGTATCTACCGCGGTATCTTAGCTCCTAGAGTGTCTGCTCAGATTCCCCTGTCAGATCAGAAGGGAATGGCTCCACTGGGGTCCACTTTGGAGGTCCGTTCTTCATCTGCTTTCGACGTGGTGGAGAGGGTTCTCCTTGGGCTGTCGAGACCCTTGACTCTCTCGTCCTCAGACTCCCCCCTGACTCTCTCTGGATTTGGTATGGTTCCGACCATTTCATCCTCTCAGGGACAGCCCATGCCTGTAATGCCTCAAGCTGCTCCAGTCAGGGAGCACGTGGATGTTTGCGAGTCCTCCCCAGAGTGCCACCCTGAGGAGGTCCCTCGCAGACGGACATGTAAGATGAGACACCTGGACTCCCCTTTGGAGTCCGTGACTTCAGACACTGATTTGGAGGAAGGGAAAGGTCCCCCCCCCCGAGGATGTTTCCTTTGGAGACATCATGGAAATGCTGTGCCAGGAGGGGGGAGGGGTGGTCTACCCAGAAACCGACCCCGACGAAACAGTGTTTCTTGAGGCATTCAGCATGGGACCATCTACTTCCTGGGTATCCCCTCCCATGGGTCCCTTGGTGGATCTAATAATAATCTTGGGCATTGAAGGAGCTGGATACATAGGAGCCTATCCTGAAATGTCCTAACAAGGTCCGCAGTCCCCCAGCAGACAGGATGCACTGGTTCAAAGGATCGCCAGTAGATGCTATGGTCATGGCAGCGGCCACAAAGAGCTAGCTCAGGAGAGGTCTACGGTCCACCCTCCTGACTGTGAGTCACAGACTTTGGACTATTTTGGGAAGAGGGTGTATGCTTCAGTGACCTTTGCCATCTGGGCACTGAACTGTATGCCACACCCGACTCTATTACAGCATGACCTAATCAAGGAGGTTGCTGAATTGACCCCAGAGATCATGTCGGAGGAGGACAAAAAGATGTTCTCTACCTGAATGGCCACTTTAAAGCCATTTTTAATATGTCCATGCGCCTCTTCTCCCATGCCACGGAAGGAGCTGCTAGGGCTGCTGGTTCAGAAATCACTATCAGGCACCATTCCTGGCTCTGGCTGTGTCAGTTCTCCGACCCCTTTAAGACGTCTTTTACCAGCGCCCCTTTTGATCGTTCTTCCCTTTTTGGGAAGTCCGTGAGAGAGACACTTGTCCAGAGTGAGAAGGATGGGGAAGACTGTGCCATTGGGATCCGCGTCTCCTCCCCTCAAAGATCCTTTTCCAGGAATCAGCGAGGGACGAAGATTATGTGGTTCTGAAAATCTCAGGTGTTTTCCTGGGACACTCAGGACAATTCATCTCCAGAGGCAGAGGGGGGTTACAATAGACACTGACCCAAAGGGAGAGGGGTTATGAGAAATACTGGGTCCCAGGAACCTTTCCTGGACAGGCCTGGGCAGAAGCCAGAGATCAGCAGTCGGGAGTCACCTTTCGCTATACCCGGCGGCATGGGAGTCAATTACAAAAGCTTGCTGGGTGCTGTGTAGATCATATCCAGAGGCTATTCAGTTCCCTTCAACCAACCGTTTCCTCTTCCCAGGCACCTCCCAGCTTTTCCACTCGCTCAATGGGAGGCAGTAGCCTTAGAAGTAAACAAGCTGCTAAGCAAACGAGTCATCTATAGAGTCCCCCAGACCACTCCGGATTGGGGTTTTATTCCAGGTTTTTTTTTAGTGCCATAGAAGATGGGGGACCCAAGACCCATCTTGGATCTTTCCACCCTAAATCTGGCAGTAACCAAGACATGATTTTGCATAGTCAGTCTTCTCTCTGTCCTGCCCTATCTGCAGACGAATGACTGGATGTGCTCGATCGACTTCCAAGACTCCTACTACCATATCAAGATGGACCGATGATCCCAGAGGTTTCTCCACTTCCGGCTAGGAGCCAATCGCTTTCAATTCAGAGCCCTTCCCTTTGGTTTCTCCACTTTTGGCTAGGAGCCAATCGCTTTTCAAATCAGCACCGACTCCGGTTCAGAGCCTGGACTTCATTGGAGCTCGGTTAGATACGATTCAAATGCAGATCTTTTTTACCCCAGAGAGAATACACAAACTGAAGGTACATGTCTTGCAGGTTCTTCATACAGAGATTCCAATGGCGGTAACAGTTCTCAGGGTCTTGGGTTCCATGGCAGCTACAATTCAACTATTGCCCTTAGCACGCCTTCACATGCACATTCTACAGTGGACTCTTGCTGCCCAATGGTCTCTTCTGGACCAACCCTTGTCTTATCCTGTTTAAATATCATGGGTGTGTAGGGACTCTGTTTTGTGGTGGATTCAGTCTCCGGACATAATGAAGGGTCGCCCCTTTCTTCCACCCTTGCCCAAAGCCACAGTGACCATGGATGCCTGCCTGCTCGGGTGGGGGGGCATTGCTCGGGGTGGATGGTCCAAGGCACATGGTCCCTTCCCATAACCAGTGTGCATGTCAGTGTGCTAGAGATGAGGGCGGTGCTTCTAGCGTTACAAGCTCTTCATGCCCATCTGCCTCTAAGGAGGATTGCCATCCAGATGGACAACATGTCAGTAGTCTGGTACATCAACAAACAGGGAGGACCCAGATCCTACCTCCTTTGTCGCGAAGCCACGATAGTGTGGGAATGGGCAATCTCCACTGCTTGTTTTCTGGTAGCAAAGCACATTCCGGTTCGATCCAACATTCTAGCGGCCAGGCTCAGCAAGTCCATTCTGATGCCTTACGAGTGGTCTCAAAACCCTTCAATGGCGGAGCAGATCTTCCTCAGGTGGGGTCGTCCTTACTGCGATCTCTTCCCATCTCCTTCCAATGTGAAGAGCAATGACTTCTTCGCCCTGTGCCCCCCTCAGGGGGAAGTCCCCAGAGATGCTCTCATTCATGCTTGGCCACCCGGTGTACTCTATGCCTATCCTCCTATGCCCTTGATCTCCAAGTTTCTGCTGAAAGCTCAAAGGCTGGGGAGCACAGTCATCCACATTGCACCATTCTGGCCTCGCCAGGTCTGGTTCTCATCCCTATGGTCTCTCACAGTAGTTCCACCATGGACTCTGGATCCAGTTCCAGATCTTATTTCTCACCCCTTGGGGATACCGCATCTACATCCAGATCTGGTCCGTCTGAAGCTCACGGCTTGGCTGCTCCAGTTCCCATTATCCTCAGGACTCCCGGTTTATCTTCCTCGGTCAAGGAGATATTCTTGCTGTGGCTCACAGGTCATCAACTAGAAGAGTCTACCATAGCAAATGGAAACATTTTTTGGTTTGGGCTTCGCAGCATGCCTTAGACCCTTTTACGGCTCCAGTCTTGGCAGCTTTAGATTTCTTAGCAGGTCTTTTTCAACAGGGCGCCAGTTCGTCCACTGTTAAAGTACAACAGGCTGCTATTTCTACTTTTCACATAGGGGACAATATGACTTGCTTGGCGTCTTCGAAACTCTGCAAGGCTTTCCAAAGGGTACCTTTCTACCACATCCTCCGGTGAAAGATCCTATGCCTCCGTGGGATGTTACCTTGGATCTCCAGGCTCCTCTTTCACCCCCTTTTGAACCTGCAGCTACATTTGAGTTACAGTATCTATCCTGGAAGACTGCTTTCTTGGTAGCCATCACTTCTGCTAGGAGGGTGTCAGAACTCCAAGCTTTTTCTGTCAAAGTGCCTTACATGATCTTCCACAAGGATAGAGTGTCTCTATGCACCAGTCCTTCTTTTTTGCCAAAGGTGGCCTCTGAAGCAAACATAAACCAAACTATTAACCTGACAGTATTTTTTCCAAATTTTCAAAATAGGGGAGAATAGAAATTGTATTTGTTAGATGTACATAGACAACTACATTTCTACCTTCACAGGACTAAATCCTTTAGAAAATCCTGTCCAATTGATTGTTTCTTATGCTAATCCCTTTTTGGGCAAACCAATTTCCAAAATTACAATTGCCAGATGGATAACCAAATGCATTACCAGGGCCTATTTAGCTAAGGGGCTCTCTCTGCCATGTCAGGTAAAAGCACACTCTTCCAGGTCTATGGCTATCTCGGCGGCATTCTGGTCCACGGTCTCTCTGGATGACATTTGTTCTGCTGCTACGTGGTCCTCATCTCATACCTTCATTTCCCACTATAAGTTGGAAATCATTTCCAGAGATAGGGCTTCATTTGGCTTCACCGTACTCTCGAATATCCTTCTATGAGGGCCTCCCAGGTGTGAGTTGCTGGGGACTCTGTCCCAAAGGTTGAAGACCAAATGAAGTAAACTACTTCAGATAAAGAAGTTATGTACTCACCATAACATTCCATCTGAGTAGTTGTACTTCATTTGTCTTCAGCCATCCTCCCCTCCTTCCCCCTGCCTTGTCACTATTATTCTGACCATGTGTAAGGAAGTGTTTGTCACAAAACGCTCCTTATGTTCCTTGGCTCAGGAATTTTTTGAACAGTTAGCAGTGGTAAGGACTTGTTGGGTCGGGGGTGTGTTTGTCAGCAGGAAACTCGATCTGAAGGGAGGAAGGAGACGGGGGGCATTATGGGTAGGGGACAGAGCTGAAAGCTCTGATCAATTATGCTAGCCAAGCAGCCGTGTCGGATCCATGCTGGATCCGAAGCTCAAAGGTTGAAGACACGTGAAGTACAATGGTGAGTACATAACTTCTTTGTTGTTGACAAACACACCCATAACCTATTAATTTAATACAGGCACACAAAATTATGTGCATCTTCAAATAATGAAGTTTAACCGTAGTAATTGAAACCATTGTCCCGGATTGACAGATGCACTCACAGGCTTTAATTGACCTATAGTGAAGGTTATCCATACTAAGAAATATGGCACAGTCTGTGCTTCTACTTTAAGTGCGGTCTGTTTTTGTGTCTTACCTTTATTTCTGTCCCAGCTGTAAAAAATAACTTGAATGCCTTCAGAATACATTATATTTTACCATTGAAAGAAAAAAATGATTCTGTCTTTATTGCTTTATCAGCTCATGTCCATAAAAACATGAGAACCAGATGCACAGTTGCCTGTGAACTTTTGTTTGCTAAAGGAAAAATTTTCATTGCATTCAGTATTCTTTTATTTACTTGCTTCCACTTAAAACATGTTGTTCGATCAAGTAAAGGGCCTTAATCCAATTATTCCCACATGCAAAAGAAAGAAAAAGCTCATCAGTTTTACTAGTATCATGTTCTGTATACTTTTATAATCCATCCTTCACCTCAACAACCTAAGATTACAGCCTATTATTTTAAACATGCTTCTGTCCAGGCTTTCTTCTCTTTCTACATTGTAGAGCCTACATTTTTAAAACTAAACAAGAAAGAAAGAGAGAAGGGAAAAAGGGCACCTGCTTACTTTAGTATCCCTATTACATGCAAAATTAACTGGAAACACTTTACTGTATAATATGCAGTATGTCATTTTATAAAAATACCATTAAGAACAAAAATTGTTTTACGTGTAGTTACCCCACCCCCCCAAAGTTCTTCCAAACTTTAATGACATGAAGTAGGGCATATGGTTTGAGTTTCCTAAAAGTTAACAAAGTAAAATAATTCCAGTATTCCACGTGTTCCTTTTACACTATATTTCACAAATGTAATTTCCGAGTTAGTGTATTTCTTCCTGTTGATCTGTCATCTCCAGTCTCTGGTTTATGTTCGGCTTTCTCCTGGTTCTTCCAATTGGCTTCTGTGCTTTCCTCAATCTCTCACCCATTTTCCTTTGGAACATTGGAAAAAGTTTCACTGGCATAGTCTGTCTTTGAGCATTATTATCAGAAAAAAAAGCAGAGTCCCGCTCTGTTTGTAGTTCACTTTTTGTTGGACAAACCTTTGTACTTCTGCATCAAAAGATGGCTTTGACTGTCCAGAAAAAGTATTCTGGAGATAGCTGGATACAATAGCTTGAATCTCGTACCTGCTTTCGACATTTCCAGATTGTTGGAATAGATTTACTCCTCTTCTGCCTGGTATACAGTGAGTAATCATTTTCCACAAACACTTTGTTTCCACCATTTAGTACTTTTTCCTTCTGCCACAGTTTTGACAGAATCAACTCTTTCTGTTGGTAGGATTCCATCTTTACTATTAGTTCTTGGCTGCTTTCTCATGGCCAAGTTTGGAGCATACAAATTCATGTGCCCTTTCAGTTAACAACTCCTGCTGTGGAAGACCATTCCAGCTGCTTAGTTGTGCTTTCATAAAATTATTACAGTCTGCTCCTTCCAGTTTCTCTGGTACAGCAGAAAATCTCAGGTTTTATCTTGCGCTGTCATTCATAGGTTCATAGGTTCATACTAGGCTATCTGCCCAAGGGCATTTTATAAGCCTAGACAGAGTTTTGTGGCTTTCGCCACCCCCTTAGTTTGGAGGATACTATGCCCATTATTTTGCTGTGCCTCTGTCAAGCAGTGACACTGAGATAATCCCTGGGGTATATCTGCGATCTCCCATCCATCGGTCAAGATTTCTCTTGAACAAAGCCAGCGAGGTGCTCTGCCTCACATGTACCGGGATTTTGTTCCACAGCATAGGGAGTCTCTGGGTGATGAATCTGTCCCTCCAGCATGTCCTATTAATAACCGTGTCAAGGTTTAAGTCTCCCACCCTTGTAGTTCTGAGGGATCTAGATTTTTTGAGGTGAAGCATGTTCATCAATTCTGGGTTGGACATGGCCTTGTATGTCAGGCACAGGTCACCTCTGAGCAGACGGTGTTTACTGAGTAGAGCTGTAGTTCCTTCAGTCGGGCAGCATAGGACATATTTTTGAGACCCTTTATCCTTTTGGTGAGGAACTTTTGGGGCCTTTCCAGTTGCTGCAGGTGTCGTGTCAGATACATTCTGAATGGGGCATTATACTCAATCATTGGCCTGATGAGTGATGAGTACAGGGGGACGATGACTTCCCTTGATCTAGATGTGAATCCCTTCATGATCAGGTGGGCAATGTAGAAGGTCTTCCTAACTACTTTGGCAACATGAGTATCAAATGAAAGGTTACTGTCATTTTTAAATATCTCTTCTTGAGCAGTCTTATACTCAGCCAGACTTTCCTTCATTTTGATCTCTTTTTGCAGTTTTAGCAGCTCATCTGAATATCTGTTTAAAACTTCTTCCATTTTTTCCAGCCTTTTGTTATTTGAGTTGATATACTGTTTCAGTATTTTTTTATTTTAATTACCTCTGAGCATATTTGACTTATTTTTTCCCTCTAGATTACCTTGAAGTCATGTTTTGCACCAAAGCAGGCACTTGAACTGCTTTTTGCTGAACAGCTGCAGGATTCTTCCCAGCCAGTGTTTTCTCCTCACCTTCTGTGGTTGATTTTCTTTCAGGTTCTCTAAATTTCTTCTTTGCTGGCATCCAGGTAGTGCAGTTACTAACCAGTAATTGAAATTTTCCCAAAATGACAAATTCACTGGCTTTGTTTTCTGAGTTTCTGTTTTCACACTGGGAAAGTTGAAATTAAGCTGTTTGTCAGTATGCAGCCATCTTAGAAGTTGTCTAAAGAAATCTATCTTGATCCCATCTCATAACCAGATTTTCTGAGTTTGCAGGATTAATCTCTGTGGCAGCCTTCCGATTCTGTTTCTGACAGAGTTCTTTCGGAGCCTTCTCCCCTTGCAAGTGACCTCAGCAAGAAGGATATTGAGAGCCCTGGGTTTTTTTGCATCCACTATTCCTGTAACTCCATTTGCTAAACTCCACATGAGGAAGTTGCAGTGGTACGTTAAGTCCATATGACTTCAACATTGTTACCCATTACAGTTCCAGATTTTTCTCATGCCTTGCATTAAGAAGAAAAAATGTTGGCAGATCAACCAGATTTCCCTCAAGCTGGGCCTTCTTTTTCATTTTTTTCTTCCAGTTCAAGTACTGTACATTGATGCTTCAGAAATGGCATGGAGAACTTGTTCCAGCAGTATCAGGGTGGAGAGGGTTTGTCCTTTTAGGGGCAGAAAAAAATCCCATAAACATCAAGGAGATGAAGGCCCCAATTCTGCCCTTCAGTCTCTGAATTATCTCTGTTCCCTAGGCCCCCAACAACACCACAGTCCTGTGGTACCTAATCAAGCAAGTGGGTACCAAGTCTTGGCTATATTACATAATCAAACTTTTAAAAGTCTGAACGTCATATGGTCGACACCATATGATCGAATGTTTAAAAGTTCGAAAATGTAATAAAAAAAATAAACCAAAGAAAAAACCTACCGTTAAGCAGGGGGGAGGGCAAGCCCCTCTGCACCCCCCACACCCCCTGCTCTTTAAATATACCAACACCAAATTTGCACTATAGTGCAGAAAAGGGAAAGCTTCCCATTCCGCACTGTATGGAGATTTCCATTGAAACGTTCAAACTTTTAAAAGTTTGATCATGTGGTGTCGACCATATGACTTTCGAACTTTTAAGAGTTCAACAACGTGATGTAGACCCACCAAATGTTATCACCTTTGCCAACTAGCATCAATGGCATTGGAGATTGCCATCCAACACTGTCTTGTTCTTCTTGTAGTTTATATTCCTTCAGGGAGGATCATAGTGGTAGACATCTTCAGCAGGTCAATTCAGACCCTCACAAATGGATGTGAAACAGGTCTTCCTGGACATTATTCATAAGTGGGGTACTCCGCAGATAGACCATTTTTGTCTCCCCCAGAACAGACAACTGATAAAGTTCTGTTCTAGGTACCCATGCCCACTGGCATGGAAGATGGATGCTATATCCTTTTTATGGAAAGGGAGATTCATCTGTATCTGCCCTCCACTTCCTCTTCCAAAAGTTCTTAAAAAGATTATTAAGGACAAGCCAAAAATCTCATTGGTGACTCCCTTTTGGCCAGATAGCACTGGATTCTCCCCTTTTTTTTTTCACCTGTCCAGGGACAGTCATACACAGGTTACCCCAGAGGATGGACTTGCTCACATAGAACAATGACTTTGTCTCATTTACTCTCATCTCCAGGCTCTACACTTAACTCTTTGTGTGACAGTTTTAATTCCTTTTAGGCACCATGTTTCTGAAGTGCTTCTGGTTTTACAGATGTCTATAAAACCTACTGCCAGAAAGTCTTGTGTAGCTAAATGGAAGAGGTTTTCTTTGTGGTGCAAAAAGAAGAACCCGAGCCACTTTACAGTGGGAATTCGTACTTTCATTCTTATTTGTGTGAGTTGCTCATCTCTGGGCTGGCATACTCTTTTTAGTAAACCTCATTTGTCAGCCATTTCTGCTTCTTTCTTTGCCTATAGATCCACCCCTTTCATCTTGATTTGAGGTCAAATTAATTTTTGAAGGCGTACTTCACATTAAGCCACCAAGAAGGTCTATTACTTCTCCTTGTGACCTGAATTATGTTCTGGAAAAAATGACCTTTGCACCCTTTGAGACAGCTGCCAGTTCTTCACTAAAACTTTGCACTTGAAAAACTGTGTTGTTAATGGCTCTGAAGTCTGCCGAGAGAGTTTCTGAACTGCAAGTTGTTATTGCATTACTCCATTCTTGGTCTTCTGTAACAAGAGGGTTACACTTAGAGCTGATCATTCCTTTTTGATCAAAATAGTCAATGAGCAATCCTTGAATCAATTCATCAAGCTTCCTTCTTTCTTTCCCTCTCCCCAAAATAGAGGTGAGAGGATTCCTTATTCTTTGGATGCTCATAGGCATCTTAGAGTTTATTTAAACATGAGAAAGAATATTAGAAAATCCAACTAACTTTTTGTATCTTTTCAAGATAAGAAACTAGTTTGCTAGTCTCTAAGCAAACCTTTTCTTCCTAGATTTCCAAAGCTGTTTCCCATGATGAAAACAACAAAGGAAAAGTATAGTTTTGTACCTACCATAAATGTAGATGTTCGAGTGTTCACCCTGCTGCAGTCGTCACACTTGGGTTATCCTGCCGTCAGGCGGTCCCGCAGTCGGCCTGAGTTCCAAAGTCTTGGTCCGGCGTAGGTTGCTGTCGCTTCTTCCCTGACGTCAGTGCGCCAGGGGTATATAAGAAGCATCCAACAACATTTTCTTCAGTTTTTCTTGTCCCAGATGTCAGGTGCCCCAATAAGTAGGCAATATATATATAGCTATATAAAAAAATACATATAAAAATAAAACCATACCTTCAGGCACAAGCAAATACACCACAGAGGTTGTATAGGATAGAATGGTATAGATAAGTCCAGCTAGTTCAGAGGGGATGGAGGGAGGGTAACCTGTATTGCAGCAGGGTGAACACTTAAACTTCTACATTTATGGTAGGTACAAAACTGTACTATGTTCATCATGTTACCCTGCTGCAGTCATCACACTTGGGTTGAATCCCAAAGCTAAGGATGGGTGGTGGAGTTGAACAGGGTTAGAAGAAGCTAGTAGGCCCTGCAAAACTGCAGTGGGAAAACCAGCTCTAGTCTTAGAATAAAGAGGTAAGTGATAGTGTTTGGTGAAGGTGTGCACTGAACTCCAAGTTGCAGCTTCCAGAATATCCTTGGTTGGCACCCCGCTGAGAAAGGCTGCTGATGTAGCTGTAGCCCTGGTGGAGTGGGACCTAATGTTAACGGGTACTGGTTTCCCATGATGCGTGTAGCAGAAACGTATGCAATGTCCTATCCATTTTGAAATGGTCTGTTTTGAGAGGGCTTTTCCTTGTGATCCTGCAGCATAGGCTACAAAGAACTGGCCAGATTTTCTGAAAGCCTTAGTTTTATCCAAGTAGTAACGTAATTGCCTGTGAATGTTGAAAGAATGCAGGAGTCTTTCTCCTTTGTTCTGGGGATTTGGGAAAAAGGTGGACAAATGAATGGTTTGGTTTAGGGCCACACTGGATACCACCATTGGCATAAAGGAAGGGTTAGTTCGTAGAGAGACTCTGTCTTGATGAAAAATGAGGAAAGTTTCCACTGCCATTAGTGCCTGTAGCTCTGAGACTCTTCTAGCTGAAGTTATCGCTAGTAGCAGGGCAGTTTTCCATGAAAGGAATTTTAAATCAGCTGAAAAAGCTGGTTCAAAGGGCGGCAGTATAGGCTTTTCCAGAACAAAGTTGAGATCCCAAGTAGGTGTTGGTGCTCTTCTGGGCGGTCTTATGGGCGGTCTTATGTTCTTAGCCCCTCTGAGGTACTATCTTAGGAGTGGATGTGAAAATAAAGGAGGATCCGTGTTGTAATGAGCTGAAATTGCTGAGGCGTGGATCTTAATAGATGAAAAGGAAAGTCCTTTGTGCAACATCTCAGTTAAATATTGTAGAATCTGAGGAATGTTTGGATCAAGGGGATTTTGGCCTTTAGCCTGGTTCCAGGCGCAAAATCTTTTCCATTTGTCTGAATAGGTTTTCCTGGTGCTGGGCCTCCTGGCCTCCAGAATGACATCCATAACAGCTTTGGATAGAGGTGTTGGCTGTTTGTTTAGGTAATTTGCCATGCAGCCAGGTTTAAATTCTTGAGCTGGCTGTGTAGAATCCGATTGCCTCACTGGGTGAGCAGGTGAGGAATTTGTGGTAAAATCCATGGTGGGCCGTGGGCCATGTTCCTTAGAATTGGATACCAGTGCTGGCGTGACCAGTCTGGTGCAGTGAGTATCATTTGTGGCCTCTCTAATCTGACTTTCAGCAGTACCTTTGCTAGAAGAGGCAGTGGAGGAAAGGCATACACTGTTGATGTTTTCCAACTGAATGAGAGGGCGTCCACTTTCCAAGCTTGTGGATGGAGTGTCCTTGTGCAAATTTTTTGAAGTTGGTAGTTTTGGGGGTTGGCAAACAGATCTATGTCTGGGCGTCCCCATTTTTGAGTTATCATTGCAAATACTTGTGGATCTAGTTTCCACTCGTGGAGATACATGATGTTTCTGCTTAGGTCATCTGCCAATGTGTTTTTCTTTCCTGGCAGGAATTGTGCTTGTAATTGAACTTGGTAAGACAGTGCTGTGTTCCATAATGTCATTGCTTCCCTGCATAGAGGGTAGGAATGTGTGCCCCCTTGCTTATGTACCAGATTACTGTGGTATTGTCCGTCTTTATTATTAGCTGTCCTGGGTGTAAGAGGTCCTTGAAAGCTGTTAGGGCATCCTGTACTGCTAGCATTTCTTTTTGATTGATATGCAGATGCCTTTGATCCATAGTCCATTTGCCCTGAATGCACTGTCCTGCCATGTGTGCTCCCCAGGCATAGTCCGATGCATCTGTTGTCATAGTTTGCCTGGCTGTGGGTAAGGTGAAAGGCTGACCCTTGTTGAGGTGACATGCCTGTGCCCACCATAGAAACTCCTGTTGAAGGCAGGGAATGAGTGATATCATTGTTTCCAAGCTGTGGCTGTGCTGAGCCCTTACGCTATTCGGGTACCATTGTAATTTCGTCATATGCAGTTTTGCAAATGGTATCAGTAGTATGCAAGATGCCATGAATCCCAAGGCCTGCAGAATTTTTCTTGCAGGGAGTTGGGTTTTTGTTGACATTATTTTGAAGTATTGAGTCAGCTGTTGTTGCTTGTCTGGTGTGAGATAAGCCATCTGGGCCGTTGTATTCAAGCTGGCACCCAGGAATATTATGTTTTGTGAGGGCACTAGTTTTGATTTCTTTTCATTTACTATGTATCCTAGGCAACTTAGAAGGTGTTTGAAAAATGCCAGATGCTTTAAAAGAACGTCCTTGCTTTCTGCTTTAATAAGGCAGTCATACAGGTATGCGTATATTTGAATTCCTCTTTGTTTGCAGTATGCAGTTACCGGTGCCAGGCATTTTGTGAAGACCCTGGGCGCAGTAGATAAGCCAAAGGGCAGTGCATAAAATTGATAATGGGTTGAATCTGCAATGAAGCGGAGGTATCTTCTGCAATTTTGTCTGATAGGGACATGCAGGTATGCCTCTTTGAGGTCCAACGTTACTAGCAAAGCATTCTTGCCCAGCATGGGACGAAGCTGCTGTATTGTTAGTATCTTGAATTTTGGTACTTGTAGATAGGTGTTCAGAATTGAAAGATCCAGAATGGGTCTCCATGCTTTGCCTTTTCTTGGGACTAGAAAGAGTCTTGAGTAAAATCCTTGTCCTTGCTCCTGTGTAGGTACCTGTTCAATGGCTCTCATGTCCATGAGAGCTGTAATTTGTTTTTGTGCTTCTGCCCATTGATTTGGTGGCAGGTTTGGCATTCCTTTTATCATTAAAACAAACCAAAAGGTTCTGAACCAGCAGGTGTAAAACTCCAAAGGTTTATTAGAAAATGTAAAGATAAAGCGCTTTTCGTCTCCCTTAGTTGGAAGACTTCTTCAGACAAAGGAAAAAAAAATCATCAAATAATTTAAAACCCAAAAAAGGGGTGTGTGTTACAAAATTACAAACAGCTGCCTTAATTGAACCCACTGACATACCTTCACATTTAAAGTTGTATTACATTAAAAGCATAAATAAATGTCCACTTAGTGTAGACAGGTCAAACATAAAAAAGTTTTCAAAAAAGAAACATGAACTTGATAAAAGTAACCAAGAATGTCTTAGTGAAGATTCATGAACCTAATCAAGTGTAAATACTGTACACAGTACAAACTCATTTGCAGAACAATGTGCTGTATTCATGGGCACGATTGTGAACTGATTTTTCATTTGTTTGGCTATCCGCCTTTTTCGCATGCTTAGTACCTGCATGGTTCTTGAATGAAGTACCGTCTTGTGAATCCGGCGGTTCATTTGTTTTGATTTAGACGTGTCTTTCACGCAATGCCTTGCCATATTTTTTCTGAAACGGCTGCATTTTGATTTGTTTTGGCTGCTACAACTGCGCATACTAAAGCTTAGAAAGTGTTCTCATCGCAGCTTGGTGCTTTACCCATTGCTCAAGGAACATTTAAAAAAAAAATGCTTTTTCATATACTGTTGTTGCATTCTGTTGGCATTGAAATGACAAGCAATTTCTGTGTTAGATTTTTAACACAGAAATAAACATATTCGGTTATTTAATATTAGAAATAACATTTCTTTTATTGGAAACGCCTTTGAAATTCCGCTTATTGCAGACTCCTAGTTGAGTTTCACTGTTTATTTATTCATTTATTATTGATTCTTCATTATGCATTAGAGATGTGTACTCCTTACTACCTTTTCTGTTAAGGAATGGATATTATATTTGGTTGCAAGCATTACTTCATTTTATTTTATTTTTAATCACAAGATTCTGTATGATTTTTGTTTTACCCTATGAAAAGTTGTTTGCTAAAATGTATTTTAAGGGAAACAAACTGTATTTACACTTGATTAGGTTCATGAATCTTCACTAAGACATTCTTGGTTACTTTTATCAAGTTCATGTTTCTTTTTTGAAAACTTTTTTATGTTTGACACCCTGTCTACTACCTTTTCTGTTAAGGAATGGATATTATATTTGGTTGCAAGCATTACTTCATTTTATTTTCTTTTTAATCACAAGATTCTGTATGAGTTTTGTTTTACCCTATGAAAAGTTGTTTGCTAAAATGTATTTTAAGGGAAACAAACAGTATTTACACTTGATTAGGTTCATGAATCTTCACTAAGACATTCTTGGTTACTTTTATCAAGTTCATGTTTCTTTTTTGAAAACTTTTTTATGTTTGACACCCTGTCTACACTAAGTGGACATTTATTTATGCTTTTAATGTAATACAACTTTAAATGTGAAGGTATGTCAGTGGGTTCAATTAAGGCAGCTGTTTGTAATTTTGTAACACCCCCCCCCCTTTTTTTGGGTTTTAAATTATGTTTGATGATTTTTCCTTTGTCTGAAGAAGTCTTCCTACTAAGGGAGACGAAAAGCGCTTTACCTTTACATTTTCTAATAAACCTTTGTAGTTTTACACCTGCTGGTTCGGAACCTTTTGGTTTGTTTTTTGACAATTTGTTTTTCTTCAGTTTTGGAATTCCTTTTATCCTTGGCAAGGTATGAAAGTGGAATCTGTAACCTTGTGAAACAATGTTTAGGACCCATTTGTCTTTTGTGATGATGTGCCAGTTGTCTGCAGAAAGTGCTAATTTTCCTCCCAAGGGAGCTGCCAAGAGAGATTTGCTTGGTAGTTTGAGGATTGAGTCATTGTGTTTGTCTTCTGCTAGCTTGGGGCCTGTCTTCTCCTCCTTTCTGGGTAGCAGTACCCCATTGGCGTGGTTTGTAAGGGCCTTGTGACTGACCTCTGCCCCTTGGGCGTCTGTATTTGCCCCTCTGTGATCTGTCAGAAGCTGGAAAGGACCAGTTTTTTGTTGGCCAATTTCTGCTGAAACAAGGGGGTTGTATCTGTAAAAAATCTTTGACCGTCTGCATAGGCTTTGCCTTATCCTCCATTTTCTGTAAAACCTCTTCTTTTTGACACCAAATAATACATCCTGCTGTAAAGGTGCATCCAATAATTTTGCTTTAACATGATCAGGTAGAGTTTGTTCTTTTAACCAAGTATGTCTACGTAGAACAGAGCCAGTAACAGCTGCTCTATAGGAAGCTTCCAATGAATCAAATCCACATTGTAAAGTATGTTTGCTCACCTGTTCAGCTGCATGCAACAGATCCTGCATTTCCTTGAATTCAGACTGTTCAGAAAGTGTGCTCATTTTTTGTTTTAATTGAGACATTAGGAATTGCTGATATTTCAGCATGTGAAACTAACAATTTAATGCTGTCATAGCCAGAGTAGCTGAGGTGTATAGCTTTGGAATAACTTTCAGAGGGCACAGGACTTTTAGCCATAGAAGCTTTAGCCCCTTTGGGACCCTGGGAAATTGTTTCTGGGTCAGCCACAGGGCTTTTATAAAGGAATTTGTGTGAGTCAGGTACTCAGTAGTATCTGTCTTGTTTGGCTGGAGCAGGAGGTAGAGAGTCTGGATTTAGACTAGACTCCAAGTAAACATCATCCACAATGTCTAAAACTGGAGGGATAGCAAGTGGTCTGTGCTGGGGTAGTAAAAGGAACTCTCGGAGCCTTTTCTTAGAATCGGAGTAGTCCTGGCCTTCCCAGTGGAAATGTTCCCTCACGGTATGTAAAGTTTCCCCAAAGGAGTAGTCTTCAGGGGGAGATGCTGAGGGAATAGAGTCTTCAGCATCAGAGTCTTCATAAGGGGGAAAAGTGTAATCCTGTTCCACAGAAGAATCTGAGGAAATTGAAACCTGGTCAGAGGAAGCATAATCCTCCTCTTGTCTTGGTCTTTTATCTGGAGGGGGATGGGAACCCCTGATTAGGGTAATCAAATCTTCAGCGATCTTAAGCATCTGTTTCTTAGGCATGGGGCCTTGAACTGTAGACTGATGTACAGTCTTTTTTGGTTTCAAGTTGAGTTTTAAGCTTAGCATAAGATTTAATGGTGAGCGTAGTCTGTCTGAAGACACCTTCAGCAACCGAAGGTGCTTTTACTGCACCGGGATCTCCTTCTGCTCCTGTGTCGGAACGGCCTAATGAAGATGGCTGCAACAGCCTAGTGCACTCCGCTTGAGAATCTGCAGCTGTCTGGGGTTCCAATTCTGCGGTCGTCAGGGGCTGCGTAGGCGCCTCACTGAAAACCGGAGAACCGGCGACAGGCCCAGCAGAGGCCTCAGAATCTGGCTTGTTCCTAGGCTGCCTGTCCTTATCCTTACATTTTTTATGCATGCTGGTCGTTGGCTGCTCCGATGGCATGATATAATTAAATTTCCTACCAAAGTAAAGTCGTGCGAAGTCAAAACGGCATTTGATAGTTCATTTATTAAACCTAGCACAAAACCGACAACCTGTGATGTTGTGGTCCTGGGCCTAGGCAAGGAATACAATAAGAATGGAAGTCCTTATGAGGTATTTGCTTCCCACAAGAAATGCAATTGTTAAATTTTTCTGACATTGGACTGAGGCAAGAAAAGGTTCCCCAATGGGGTACTTAGCTTTATTGAAGACTTCGGACTGAAATTCGATTCGGAAATCTCAGGTGTCGGCCGACCGGCATTTACGAACTGCCTCTGCTTCGGGCACCGCGTGGCAAGAAAGACTGGGGAAAATGGCATCGGATGCCTCTTATATACCCCTGGCACACTGATGTCAGGGAAGAAGCTACAGCAACCGACGCCGGACCAAGACTTTGGAACTCAGGCCGACTGCGGGACCACCTGACGGCAGGATAACCCAAGTGTCTTGACTGCAGCAGGGTAACACGATGAACATCAGCTTCCTTCATCTGTTAAGGCTCATTCTACTAGACCTGTAGCTTTCCCTGGAGCCTTTTTAAGGGTCTGGATTCTAGTACTATTTTTGAGGCAGTTACCTGGTCTTCTGTTCATACTTTTACAAAATACGACAAGTTGGATGTGTTTTCTAGGACCAGAGTAGGTTTTGCCAGTTCCATCCTTCAGGGTTTGTTGGACCACAGTTCTCTTCCTTCGACATCCTCCCTTTTTCTTCAGTAGCTTTAGTAGACCATCACTTGTCAGAAATACTGCAACAGTGAACTTGAAAGAACAAAGTACAGTTGTGAAAGAACTTTCCATAACAGTAGATGTCTTAGTGAGCACTGTTTGCAGTGTTAAATCCCATCCTCCTTCCCCCTCTTTGATCTTGTTGCAACCCTCTGGCCGAGGTAAATGTCTTCGTTTTTCCTTTCCTTGGTGGGTATGTGCAGAAGTAGTTACCTCTCCTCCTTTTCATTGTTGTGTCCTGGGACAGGTAAGTTCTGATGTAATTCTCATCTGTACGTCCCTTTATATAGCTCCCACCTTTTGGCTTAGGTCATATGTCAGATGTATAGTCCATGAAAGGGCACAGGCTTTACTGTGCTGACTGGACATGTGGCTATCCTTTACAGGATATACCACTTGTCAGGAATACTGCAGTAGTTATCAGTAGGACATCTACTGTTGTGGTAAATTCTTACACAGTTGTGCTTTATGCTCTCTGTTGTCAGTTCCTTATGATTTAACTAGTAATTCCTTCCTCCTTCTCACTACTATCATTGTGGCCTTATCAGTACAGCAACCTATTAAAGATTACTTTCAGTCTGTCAGATACTCCCTCACCCACCAACATGCAACAATTGTAACATTCCAGGTGTTATAATATTTCCTGCTTCCTCCTTGCATTCTTCACATGGGTCTGTATTATAATATCAAATGGAACGAATGTCAAACGGCTGGAATATCGAAAGTGCCATTCAAATAACTTGGTTTTGTGGGGGGGCTGCGCCCACCACACCCCCCGCTAA
The DNA here is from genome assembly GCF_019279795.1 of Protopterus annectens. Classification (NCBI taxonomy): domain Eukaryota; kingdom Metazoa; phylum Chordata; order Ceratodontiformes; family Protopteridae; genus Protopterus; species Protopterus annectens. Next base: position 1,166,365,353 of record NC_056731.1, read on the forward strand.
TTGTATATGCCAACTCCGAGACTGCACTACAGTGAGGAAAGGGCAAAATTCCCGATCATCACTGCACCCCAGTCCCACAAACCAGAACTCGATGAACGACACTTTCGATATTTCGGCCATTCGACATTCATTCCATTCGATATTATAATATGTACAGTGAGACCTTGCTTGACCCTTGCAGAATGTTTGCCTCTTATGCGTACTTATTGCCTTAACCTCTTTGTGGTCTGCTACAACATCCTAACTGCTTCCTCCTCCTCTCCCATTAACGGCTAATATGATTCTCTGCATGATGGTCTTAGTTGCCCTTGCACAGTAGTTCAGGCCCAATTATCCAAGAATTGGACAAAATCCGTGCCTCTTTAGGAACCCACAGCCACAGGGCAAGGTGTGTCCCTTTTTCTGCTCCACACAGTGAGATCACCAATTACCTGAGTATAATATTTGACTGCTCATGTAATTATCAGTCTAATCAGTTCCTACTTGAGATAAAAAGGATGTTATCACCTTCTTTAAGCCTTTCAGATGATATCTAATTTCTGTTACCTATTGATTCGATGATGTTCTTTTCATTCTTCCTCACTAATGGGTTTGGATCCGATCCTTGGATCCAATTTGGCCACATACATTAGACTTCTGATCCAGCTCTCGAGCTTCCTATTCCATCACTAGTGCCTCAGATCTCATTTGCTGCCATTGTGGATAGATGTAGGTTCCGCTTTCAAGCATAGTAAGCATATTTTCTTCTAATTGATAATTGTTATTTACATAGTTCTTCTAAACCTTGTTACTTTTTTTCTTATAGCCTTCCTCTTGGTAGACCCACCAAATGTTATCACCTTTGCCAACTAGCATCAATGGCATTGGAGATTGCCATCCAACACTGTCTTGTTCTTCTTGTAGTTTATATTCCTTCAGGGAGGATCACAGTGGTAGACATCTTCAGCAGGTCAATTCAGACCCTCACAAATGGATGTGAAACAGGTCTTCCTGGACATTATTCATAAGTGGGGTACTCCGCAGATAGACCATTTTTGTCTCCCCCAGAACAGACGACTGATAAAGTTCTGTTCTAGGTACCCATGCCCACTGGCATGGAAGATGGATGCTATATTCTTTTTATGGAAAGGGAGATTCATCTGTATCTGCCCTCCACTTCCTCTTCCAAAAGTTCTTAAAAAGATTATTAAGGACAAGCCAAAAATCTCATTGGTGACTCCCTTTTGGCCAGATAGCACTGGAGTCCCCCCTTTTTTTTTCACCTGTCCAGGGACAGTCATACACAGGATTTTCTTGTACCTTTCTTTGACTTCTACTAAGTGTTGGTAGTCTTTGTACTTTTGTTGGTACTTTCCTTTACCTGTAGCTATTTCCTTAAATACTATAGCTATTATTTGTTTCCTTCTTTTCTTTTCTTCTTCCAGGCTGTTTTGGTTAATATTACCATTTTTTATTTGGTAGTTTCTGCCTCACAGTTACTTTTTTTCTTAGTTCAGGGTTTTTTCTCCTTTTAACTGTGTTAGAGAAACCAGCTTGATTTAAAAAGTATACAAGATCCTGAACTCAGATGCCCACAAGAAATGTGTTTATTTTCTAGGACTGGACCATCTTAACATGGCCTGTTCAGTTTGCTTTACATTACATTTAATCTGAGAGCTTTATCGGATAGGCGTAATAAGCTCATCCTTAAAGGGTTACTTCCAGCTTCTTATGAGGCTCATACTCCCTCAAAAACATCTAAGTCCGTTTCTTCGGATTCCAGGAAGAGATCTACTCCAAAGTTTGCAAGGGTTTCCTCAGAGCCAGTGGGAAAAAAAATCTGAAAAATCTCTGATTTGACCTCCTCGTATTCTAAACCTCTTGGCCTTTCCTCGGATCCAAAGCCATCATCTGATCCGAAAGGCAGGGCTCCTGTAGTTCTATCCCCCTTGCCATCTACTTTTTCTTTGAATGCAAGAACCAGTTCAGCTCACAGAAGCCATACCCCAGAGTACGGAATAAAACCTATTTCTCTTCCTCTGCCCACTCGGTTATTCCAGACTCTGAAGAAACATTCTCAACCCCTTCCACAATGTTTTCTAGGTCTTCCAGAAATCTGTCGGAGGTGAATGTGGATAGGATGATTCATAAATTCCTCAGAGCTCTGATCCAGATGGGGGTTCTTCCAGCTCCATCCTCTGCTGTATGTGTGTGTGCACCTACGAAGTCCATTGTTTCTCCCTCTCCAATTTGACCAGTGGTTTTAGAGTCCCAGGATCCTAGATCTTCGAGAGTTTTGGCGTCTGATCCAAGGAGAGCTCCTTCCTCCTCTCTGATGATGTCCCAGGCTGTCTCTGCTCCAAACCCCTCAGATCAGAGCAGGTCTCAGAGCCAAGATGCTGGTACGGGATTTGAGGGATTGGGTTTGGTGCTGTTTTTGTCAGATCCGTCCATTCCTCTTGGAGCATCAAGCCCTAGACAACTCAAATCCGATTCTCCCCTTGAGGCTTAGATCTGGGGGTGGATGTAACCTACCCCCTTTGGAAGCTTCGGCTCCAAGGAGGGAGGAAAGGATTTCCCCTTGTCCCTTGGTATTCAAGGTGGTAGGGCTTTCTCTCTCTATAGAGAACCATTGTCTCCAGTCTCAGATCCTATCCCCTATCCCTCTTTAGCTCCAAGTTCTGAGTCCATCAGACCTACTCCACAGGGACAGCCAATTCCAGTTAGTCTTCAGACAGTTCTAGTAGAGGAAGTCCTTCTCTCTCTTCTGATACCCCCCCTGAACATCCCATAGAAGAGGTCCCTTGGAAGGGGATGTGTAAGAGGAGATGCATATACTCCCCTATGGAGTCTTTCATGGAAGACACTGATTTTGATGAGGGAGAAAAAGCCCCCAGATCACCACCTGATGACATCTCCTTTGGAAATATTCTAGAAATCCTTAAGCAGAAAGGTGGCTGGTCATTCCAAACTCTTCCTTCTGAAGAATCAATGTTGGTTTTTGATGTTGGACCATCTATGTCTTGGGTGACCCCCCCCACTTGCTCTCTGCAGACAAACTTATTGATCTGGTTTCCTGCTCCGCATGGAAGGAGCTGGACAATATTAAGCCCATGCGCCCAGATAAATTTTTGGCCTCTCCTTCATACTGTCCTTACTGGTGCAAAGGAGTCCCATTTGATGCTATGGTGGTGGTGGCAGACACTAAAAAAGAGCTAGCTGAGCAGTGCTCTTCTGTTCATCCACCAAACAGGAGTCCACAGCAGTGGACAGATTTGGAAAGCAAGTGTTTGCCTCAGCTACCTTCGCATTGAGGTCACTTAATTACTTGGCTCGTTTTTACTAGGCTGCAGAGAGATTTCACTAAAAAAATCTGTCCATGTGTGCTGAGGATTTCAAGAGGGCTTCCTCTCAGCTGGCCACTCTTGTCTATTTCAAACGCGTCGATAGGGTTAATATCTCAATTAGCTGAGAGTACCTCACGAGCAGCTGGTTCAGTTATCACCATAAGGAGACATGCCTGGATGTGGCTTTTCGATTTTGTGGAGCCCTTTAAGACATCTTTTGTTAATGCCCCATTTGATGGCACTTACTAGTTTGGGCCATCAATTAAGGATACTCTTACCCACAGTGAACAAGAAGGAAAGATCCTGTCTGCCATGGGAATCAAGTTTTCTACCCCTCAACAGACTTTTTTTAGAAACCAAAGAGGCAGTAAGAAGATGAGGCACTGTAAATCTCAGAGACATTCCCAGGATTCGCATGGAGATAATTCCTCCAGAGGCTGAGGAGGAAATTTTAATGGTAGACGCCACCCTAGAGGCAGAGGGGGCTCGCAGAACCAGGGCTTTAGAGATTCCTTTTCTGAAGCGCTGCCTGATTGTCCAACTCCGTAGACAGGGGTCGACTCTCTCTGCACCTAGATACCTGGACAAATATCATAACTCATTTATGGGTGCTAAGAATAATATCCAGAGGTTATTTCATACTCTCTTCCCTTCTTCCTTCTTGTTGGAGGAAGAAACTTCCTAACATTCCACCCAGTCAGAGGAAGGAAACAACAAAATAAATACATAAGTTGCTAAAAAAAAAGCCATCCAGAAGGTCCCTCCTGACCAGATAGGATTCTGAACTTACTCATTCTTCTTTTTAGTGCCAAAGAAAACAGGGGACCTCAGACCCATTTTGGATCTAAGTGGTTTGAACAAATATGTGAAGAAGGCAAAGTTCCGAATGGTCATGGTTCAATCCATCCTGCCTCTGCACAAGGATGACCAGATGTGTTCTGTAGACATTCAGGATCCATACTATCGTATAAAAACAGACAATTTAAAAGGCATCTTATCTTTCGGCTGGTATCCAGTCAGTACCAATTCAGAGCTCTGCCCTTTGGATTCACCAAAGCCCCCAGGGTGTTTACCAAATGCATGGCATTAGTGGCAGCTCACTTGAAGCTCAGAGGATTCTAGGTGTTTCCATATCTAGACGATTGGCTCCTTACTGCCCCCTCCAGGCATTAGCTTCAAAAAGCCAGGTACTGTTTGCTCCAGATTTGCAACACCTTGGCCATTTCTATCAATCTTGGGAAATCACAGCTTGCTCCAGTTCACAACCTGGCATTTATCAGAATGTTTTTGAACACTACGAGTCTGTGGCATCTTTACCTTTCCACCACATTGCTTCTTTAAGACATCAGGTACAGGATATCCTCTTTCATCCTTCTCCTCCAGCAAGGTTAGTGCTTTGAGCACTGGGGTCTCTGTCAACTGTCATAGTACTGCTTCCCCTAGCATGTTTCTTTATGTGAATTCTCCAATGGACTTTAGCTGTACTGTGGTCCATTCTACAGCAGTCCCCCCTCTTTTCAAATAAAATTCACCCCGATTTGCAAATGCCACATTCATTGGTGGATTCAGTCTGATGATCTATGATCTCTCTCTGGGCAGACCCTTTGTTCTTTGAATCCAGTTGCCACAGTGACCACACACGTTTCCCAGCTGGGGTGGGCAGAGCATTTTTGAGGAGGACAATCCAAGGCATGTGGTCCTCCCAAGAGACCAAATTGCATATCAATGTTCTAGAGGTGAGAGCAGCCCTTTTAGCGTTGTAGGTATTTCAAGAATGTCTCCCTCTGTGGGACTGTTGCAGTTCAGACAGGCATGTCAGCAGTCTGGTACATCAGCAAGCAAGGAGGAACCCAATTTTACCCCCTATGCAGAGAGGCCATGAGAATTTGGGAATGGGTGATCTCTTCAGACAGTTTTCTAATTAATTGTGATGCACATTATGGGGAAAACCAGTGTGCTGGCAGACAAACTAATCAGATCTCTTCTGATGCCTCACAAGTGGTCTCTCAGCCAGTCAGTAATGAATATGGTCTTCAGTTGTTGGGGCCAACCTTGCTGTGATCTATTTGCTTCCTCTGTTAACAAGTGCTCCAAATACTTTGCTCTGACTCCCCTTCAGGGGAGTCACCAAGAGATGCTCTGATTCATGCTTGGTCCTTGGGTCTCCTTTATGCTTATCCTCCCCTTCCACTCCTTCCAAAATTCTTACAGAAAGCAATCAGGATGAAGAGCTCCGTAATCCTCATTGCCCCTTTCTAGCCCCATCAAGTTTGGTTCCCCTTCCTATAGTCTCATCTTCATTATCCTTCATGGATACTGGAGCCTCGTCAGGATCTCCTGTCTCACCCATCAGGGATTCAACACCTCAAACTTCTAGCCCTTAGGTTAACTGCATGGTTTCTCTACTTCCAGTAATACTCAGTCCAGGCTCTCTTCCTCAGTTCAGGAAATTATTTTGGTGTCACAAATGGAAAAGGTTTTCAGTTTGGGCTTCTGACCAAAATGACCCTTTTTTGACCTCAGCTTCTGCAGTTCTTTTTCTTACAACCCTTTTTAATGAAGGGGCCAATTTTCTACAACTAGACTTCCTTTGGCAGCAAACTCTAATTTCCATTCAGGAAATAAATCTTTCTCCCTGGCTTTTTTTAGATTGTGTAAAGCTTTTATGAGGGGCATTTTTCTCCTCGGGCCCCTGGTAAAGGATCCTTCACCACCTTGGGATCTTAAGGTAGTTCTTCAGGGTTTAACTCAGAAACCTTTTGAAATGTGAACTAAAATTTCTGAACTAAAATTTCTATCACTGAAAACAGTTTTCCTGGTAGCTATATCTTCAGCGAAAAAGATTTCTGAACTCCAGGGTCTATCAGCGAAACCCCCTTACATTATTGTTAATAAAGTCAGAGTTTCTGTATGAACTATCCCTTCCTTTTGTGCCTAAAGTGGCTTCTGAAAATAACATCAACAATCCATTAATTTACCAGTCTTTTTTCCAAATTTTTCCATTAAGGAAGAGTACATGCTACATCTACTTGATGTACATAGACACCTATGTTTTTGTCTTAACAGGACAAAGAAGTTTAGAAAGTCAGATAGCTTTTCGTATCCTTTTCCTCAAATTGTCTGGGTCAGTCAGTTTCTAAACTTACCCTATCTAAATGGATTATAGTCTACATTTCATTGATTTATTCTCAAAAAGGCTTAGTATTACAAAAACCTCCTCGAGCTCATTCAGCTCGATCCTTGGCTACTAAACCAGCTGTTTGGCCAAGGACCTCAATTGATGACATTTGTGTAGCAGCCACATGGTCCAAGGTTCATAAATTTATTTCACACTACAAATTGGACATCCATGTCACGAAATAGAAACTCCTTTGGTTCAGCAGTGCTCTGGAATATCCTTTCACGAGGGCCCCCCAAGGTTTACATAGTTGGGGACTCTCTCCCATTAGTGAGGAAGAATGAAAAAGACAACATCAGATTCAGAAGTTATGTATTCACCATAACTAGGCATCTGTGTTGTCCATTTTCATTCTTCTTCACCTTCCCTCCCAGCCATCTCCATTCCTTGTTTTCTTCTGGAAGAACCTGTTGGACTGTGTTTGGAAAGTACTGTTCAGGTTTGAGCCCTATCATTGTTTCTGTCTATCTTTTCTCTCTTGGATCAGGGAGAGATTAGGCAGCAGACTCTATCTGAGGCAGTGGGGGTGGAATAGAGCATTATGGGTAGAGGGAGGAACTCAAAACCTGGATCTGAAGTCTCGTGCATGTGGCAGAGTCAGATCTGAGGATTGAATCCAAAACCATTAGTGAGGAAGAATGAAAATGGACAACACAGATGCCTAGTTATGGTGATTACATAACGTATAAATTTCGAAAGTTTGATAAGGAGGTGACTTTTTTGTGACCAGGAACATCCTGGCCTATCACAGATGCTTTGATGAAATTCCTCAGTCTCATGATGCTGTCCTGGGGTTTCTTGTTGATACCCATTCCTTCCCTTTCAGCATTATATTGTTTCCCCACCTGTGTACTTTTACGCCCTGTTCACTGTGCCATAAAGCAGTGCCAGTTTAACTCTTTTACCATTCCTTAGTTTCTTTTTTATCCTATCACCAGCCTTTAAATTATCCCCCATAAAGAAACTGAAACAGATTGTTCATTCTGTTGTGAAGGGACAGTAGGAAATAAAGAAAATCTTATATCCATAAGAAAAGGGAGGAAGCAGTAAGGAAAGAAACACGTCATTACATTTACCCCATGTGGAATTATTTGTCATAGGTTTGTAGTTAAATACTATTCTATCATTCTACAGACTACTATAAACCTAGGGCCCTCGAAAGAGGTCACAATCAAACCCTGTACCTTTAATCTATGGGGTTACAACCTTAACCATTATACTAACCTCCTACATAAGCCAGTTTCTGGGTATTGAACCCACACACACCATTAAGCTGATTAACTCATTACCTAATGCACTAAACAAGAATTATTGGAGCAGGCTAAATGCAGTAGCATAACTTGCTGACATCTTGCTTTGTAAAATGGAGGCTATAAATTTATATCTCACATGTGGTGTCCATGTTTTGCTTGTTCCCAATACCCTCCCCAACCTGACCTCTACTTCGATCCTTGCCACAAGCTCCAATGCATCATCTTCCTCCGATCTGCCTTTCAAATCTTTAGAACCTGCCAGTTCGCCTACTTGGTTTATCTGTAGTTGGTTCTCACTATTCAGGCTGATTTATCATGACCTTTGGGTGGAGTGGTTAGTGTTACCGCCTTCCCCAGTTTGGTTGGAACATTCCTTTCCTGGAATGGCCCTATATCACTCTCATGTCTTATGTTGGTTCTGTAAGCTCTGCTTCTTAACCAGTAAAAAAGTTGTACCTCAAAGCACGAAGAAAATGAAAAGTGCGGCTAACCGCAACCAGTCCAGTGTCAGTAGATGCTCAAACAAATCGTTCAATAAAGTACTGTCAGAATACCACTTATTCTTTGGTTTAAAGAGTACAAATGCACCACCGAAATAAAATCAACGAACAACTTTATTCCACCAAAAATTACCACAAGCGCTTTCGCCCGGTGCGGCGGCTGTGGTGGAATAAAGTTGTTCGTTGATTTTATTTCGGTGGTGCATTTGTACTCTTTAAACCAAAGAATAAGTGGTATTCTGACAGTACTTTATTGAACGATTTGTTTGAGCATCTACTGACTCTGGACTGGTTGCAGTTAGCCACACTTTTCATTTTCTTCAAGCTCTGCTTCTTACTAACATTAATTATACAGAGGAGACTTTGCATGACTTTGTGTCTTAATCAGCCTTTTGTAGGCTTTTTTTGTATAATCCATGGCCTCTTCCTGTGTGAGACCATGTTGCAGGTTCCTATACTTAAGGCCTGGACACCTTTTGTGCCCCAGAGTCCTTTTTGTTTCTTTTTTCTGTTGCTTCTTTTTGCTTTTTGGCTCCCCACAGCTTATCCCAGTACCTCCATTTTTTTATGTTAGATGTACTGGATCCATCTTAACCTCTCCTGAGCTAGGCCTGACCCATATCTGAGGTAAGTAAGGAAATTGAGGATACTGGGGCAGCATCACACTGCTGCCAGGGAGTGTTTTATTCTGTTTTCCCCAGCCTTGAGCATGAGCAGTAACACCACAAGGTTGAGATACCGAATGGGCATTAGTGCTGAACTGCTTCTCATTTCCACAAGGGGCTGACATTAGCAGGATGCACCACATACCTTCAGGTGGCACCTGATGCTTGAAGGTGGCACCTGATGCTTGATTTCCCAGGTGGAAACCAGGGGAAACAAACTGCAACAATGTGAACAGTGTGTGCATGTACTTCCTTCCTCTTCCACATGATGGACTTTCTCATTCTTCCTGCCATGCCTCAGGCACTAGCCATTAATTGAACCCGGGTTGTCTGGACCATAGTTAGGGCATTCTCCTTTTGTGCAACAACACTAGCTGAGGTTCCAGGACAATTTTTACTTCACCAGCATGGACAATAAAGTCTTACCTCCATAGTCTTTAAATTACAGAAAAATGGGCCAAGTAGGGCACCCAGTTAATGACTCTTAGTTTACTGAATTGCAGGAGGACATCCAGGAATGTACTTCAGCTCGAATATAATTCCTTAAAGGAGTCTCAGACTACTTTAACTTGGCCTTCTTTAGCTGCAACCCTGTTTTGATCTGTTACTCTGTTCAGGAGCCCTTTCTTCTCTACATAAAGATGTAAGTAACTTAAGAGCTGTGATGCTAGTCTCTTAGACTGTCCCACCATATTGATGAAATTGATTGGTGAATGAAGCTCTGCCAGCAACCACTCGCTCTTAAAACACTTCCTCAGTTTAGATGTTCTTCGTGTTTCATTGTTGCAGTCATTACATTTGGGTAATCTGCTGGCAGGTTGCCCTCAGTCGGCCTGATTAACGAAGTCTTTGGTCCTGCGTCGGTTGCTGTCCCTTCTTCCATGATGTCAGGTCATCAGGGGTATAAAACATGCAGCCGATGCCATTACATCAGTCTTTCTTGCCGTGCGGTAGCAGACGCAGTTCACAAGTGCCGGTCGGCTGACTCCTGAAATTTTCATTTTCGAGTTTCAGAACCAAAGTCTTCCAACTAAAAGCTAAGTACCCCATTGGGGAAACTTTTTCTTGCTCCTTACCGAGGTCAGTAAATGTTAATAATTGCATTACTTGTGGGAAGCAAATACCTCATAAGGGTTTTCATTTGTACTGTATTCCTTGCCTAGGCCCTGACCACAACATACCTTGCTGTCAGTTTTGTGCTAAATTTAATTAATGCACAATTAAACTTCAGTATATTTTTGCTTCTAAATATTTTGGTTCAAGACTTAACTATCCAGAAATGTCGTCAGTTAGCAATCTGACTACCGGAATACCTAAAAAACACAAAAAAAAAGACAGAGACAGACCGTCGAGGTCCAAAACCGACGAAGACGCTTCTCCTAAGCCAGTCGCCGGTTCGCTGGTACTCAATGAGGCGCTTTCGCAGCCCCTGAGACCCGCTACTTCTGATTCGCAGGCCTCTACCGGTATGCCGCGAGATGCTTCAATTATGGAACCCGCTGAGGTCTCTACCTTAGATGGGTCCGGAGCCGCTGTGCAGGCACTGGCTTCTGAGGGTGTTTTCAGGCCTACAGATTTGTATATTAGACCAATGCCATCTTCAAAACTAAGGCCAAAATCTAAATCTGTCTAAAAAAATGCCTGGGCCACATGTGCAGGCCCCTATGCCTAAAAACCAAATGATCAAAATGGCTGAAGATTTAATTATTTTGATCAGGGGTAGCTAGCCCCCTCCTTCTAAGAGGCCTAGGCAAGACATTGATTATGAATCTTCTGAACAGGATTCTATTTCTTCTGACTCTTCTAATGAACAGGATTTGTCTATTCCTACTTATGAGGACTCTGATGCAGAGGATTCCATCCCTTCTGCCTCTCCCCCTGAGGATTTTTCTTTTGGGAAAACTTTACATGCCTTAAGGGAACATTTCCACTGGGAAAGTCAGGATTTCTCTGAATCTAAAAAGAGACTTTGGGATTTTCTTCTACTTCCTCAGCATAGGCCTTTGGCTATACCTCCTGTTCTAGACATTGTTGATGATGTATTTTCAGAATGTAGTATGACTCCTGATTCTCTGCCTCCGGCTCCTAGTAAGCCAGACAGATACTACAGGGTTCCGGACTCCCACAAATTCCTTTTCAAAAACCCTATTGCTGATCTTGAAACCATTTCTCAGGGTTCCAAGGGCATTAAGGCCTCTACTGCCAAAAATCCCACCCCTTCTGATAGAGACTCCAGGGTGCTGGATACATGGGGTGAGAAGGTTTACACGTCTGCAACCTTGGCAATCAGGGCTTTAAACTGCCAATTTAATATGCTTAAATATCAGCAGCATATCATGGGACTACTTAAACAGAAAATTATGTTAATCTCTGACCGTGTGGAAAATAAAGAATTGCAGGATTTATTGCATTCAGCTGAACAAGTTGGAAAACATACTTGGCAATGTGGTTTTGATTCCTTGGAAGCCTCTTGCAGGGTTGCTGTAACTGGATCTGTGCTAAAAAGGCATGCTTGGCTCAAAGAGCAAACTCTGCCTGACCACATTAAAGCAAAATTGTTGGATGCTCCTTTACAACAGGACCGTCTCGTCTCTTTGGTAATAAGGCTGAAGAAGTGTTAAAAAAAAGATGGAAGATAAAGCTAAATCTATATAAACTGTGAAAGATTTCTTACAATTGCAACCTCCAAGATTTAGTAGGCACTGGCCTACTAAGAACTGGTCCTTTCTAGTCCCCTCGAGAGCCACTCAAGTCAAATCAAGACATTCCAAAGGCTCCAGGTTTCAGTCACAAGGAACTTTTAGAACAAAACAATGGGGTGCCTCAACCTCCAAATCTGGAAGCAACAAGGCACCTGCCTATGGAAAACAGTCTCAATGACTTCTCTCTACAATCACTAAGCACCTCTTAGCCGCCCCTTTGGGGGGAAAACTAGCACTTCATGCATGAAACTGGCAAATTATTACCCAGGACAAATAGGTTTTAAATATAGTATCCCAGGGATACAGATTTCGCTTCCACACATTGCCAATCCCAATCGGATGGTCAGATCTTTCCCCAAATCAGTGGGCAGAGGCCCAGAAACAAGTTCTGTCCCTCATGATCATTGGGACTATTCAACCAGTACCAGAAGAGGAAAAGGGACAAGGTTTCTTTTCCAGACTTTTCCTGGTACCCCGAAAAGACACATCATGGCATCCAATTCTGGACTTATCCACTCTAAACACATTTCTGGACATTCCAAAATTCAAGATGCTGACACTTCAACAGTTACTACCTATGCTAGACAACGATGCCTGGTTGGTAACTCTAGATTTAAGAGGCTTACCTGCATATCCCAATCAGGGAATCTTGCAGAAGATACCTCCGCTTCAAAGCAGGCTACTTGCATTACCAGTTCGCTGCACTGCCCTTTGGCTTATCTACTGCGCCCAGGGTCTTCACAAAGTTCTGACTCTGCTGCATACTAAAGTTCGAGAGTTTTCACTGACTCGAGGCTACACCCTGTCCCAAGATGCCTAGTGACGGTTACCCAGATCTCGTTTGCCACTTGAAGCTTCAGGATTGCTTTTTTCGCTGGCTCAGGCTAAGTATGGTCTTTTACCATCATATTAAGGTATTTCTTGTCAAACTTAGTATTTTAACCTTTTTGTGGTAGCTTAATCTTCTGGGGTGTCTTGAGTGTTGTTGGTTTTCCGCTTTTTTTCTGCTGTTTCTGTGTGGGCTGTCGTTCCCTCTCAGGCCGTTCTCCCCTTCCTGGCTGAATTTTGCTTCCCCCTTTTTCTAAGAATCCATTTAGGTTAGATGATTATTTGTTTTTAGCCTGTTTTAGTTAGAGGGTTCTCCTTTCCCTTCCTTTCTTATTATCTTTATAAGGGCTCACCATTTAAGTTAGAGGCATCTCCTCGGGTTAGAGGTGACCGTTGTTTAACTTAGACACCTCTCTTAACCTATTCTTTAAAAAAAAAAAAACACTTTTTTTCCTGCTGTGTGTGTTGTTACCTTTAGTGTAGAGTTACATTTGAATTGTGCTTTCTTCATAACACTAGTGATTGGCCATGACAGTTTTTTCGCTATAATGTCTAAGGATTCAACCAAAGAGACTAAACAGTCTGGGTTTAAGAAGTGTGATTCTTGCACACAAAAAATGAACTTAACAGACGGCACATGAGTTGTGTGTATTGTTTAGGAGCTGTTCACCTGCAGGATTCCTGTTCTATTTGCCATTGCTTAAGCTCAAGGGTCCTGCAGGAATGGGGAAACAAGTGGATAGTCAGGGGTTTATTGAAAGGGCTTTTTGAGACGGCTGTGGAGGGGAATCGTGCTTCAAACCCCACTGATAGGTCCTCAAAAAATCAACTTTGTTGGTTCCAAGTTCTAAGCCGATGAAGAGACATGAAAAATAAGTATCTTAGGATCCGAAGTCTATTGGGTCAGAGAAGTCTAACTTTCCTTCGGTTCCTTCTGTGCCTTCGGAACCATCTCTGAGCCAAAAAAGGAGCTGGTCTACTTGGTGCCACAGTCTCCTTTGCTGGAGTCTGTGGCTGGTAGCCACAGATCATCCACCCAATCCTCTCGGTCTTCTAGGTGCTTATCGGATGACAATGTGTAGCGGGTGGTTAGGAATTTGCTTCGGACGCCGGCTCTTGCAAAAATTCTCTCAAGCCCAGCCGGATGTGGAGCCTACTACTGAATCTGCTTAGTCTTCCATTCCTCCTCCAACTCGGACGAGTTTGTAGCCAGAGTGCCTGGAGGTTGTTGTGGTGGAACCATCGGAGCCAGTAATCACCTCCAGTATCTTGGTTACGACGTCTGCTCTGATTTGTCGATGTTGTCTTCCATCGAGGGATATGGGAGCCAACACTCCCTCATCAGTTCCGGGTGGGGGGAGAGTCGAATTAGACCCTTGTCGGACCAGACTCTCCCACTCGGAGCTTTGGCTCAGATGAGTTTGGTGCCCACATCAGCATTGGAGCCATCCTCCTTGGTGCAGGGGCGGTCTCCTGGTTCCTTGGAGCCAGAGACTCTCTTGACCCAGGATCTTGGTGCCTTCAAGGTGATGAGTGTGCTTTCCTCAGACTGCTCCACCCTCTGCTTCAGCTACTCTGCTTCAGCTACTCTTCCCCCAAAAGTGCTAGTGTCAACCTCTACACCATCCCTCCAGCCCCAGCTTAGAGGACCAATGCCCCGGGATGCCCCAATGTGTGAGACCCTCTCTTCTGTAACCTCCCTGGAGCATCCCTCCAAGGAGGTCCCTCGGAAGAGAACTTGTAAGAGGAAACACATAGACTCCCCTGAGTCTGTCACATCAGATACTGACTTAGAGTAAGAGTATTCAGAAGGGTCCCCACGGTCACCCTCTGAGGATGTCTCCTTTTCAGACATCTTAGAGATCCTGAAACCGAGAGGTGGCTGGAAGACCCTCTCCCCTTCTGAAGATGAGTTGGTATACCTGGAGACATTTGGTTCTCAACTCTTCACCTCTTGGGTGTCTCCGTCTTTCGACAAGCTCCTGGGTGTAGTCAGTCGAAAGGCATGGGGCTCTCCAGAGTCGATGGAAACAGTTCCAAGGAGGCCCAACAAATTCATTACAGCCCCGGAGGACAAGCACATTTTAACTAAAGGTGTCCCAGTAGATGCTATGGTGGTGGAGGCCACCAAGAAGGAATTAGCCGAAACATCATCTGTCCATCCACCGAATAAGGAGTCTCAAACAAGGGACAGATACAGGAAGAGTATGTTCTCTTCAGCGACCTTTACCCTTAGGTCGCTGAATTATTTATCCCTCTTTACTCGACTTCAGAGGGATCTCTTGAAGGAGCTAGGAGATACCATACAAGGTGCTACAGCTGGGGGGGTACCTGACAAGGTGAACTCTCAGCTTGCGACCTTAAACTCTATAACAAACTCCTCCATGCGCCTCATTTCTTATGTGGCCGATGGAGTGAGCAGGGCAACAGGTACAGGAATAGCTCTGAGGAGACATTCCTGGATGCGTCTTTGTGAGTTGGCTGAACCCATCAAGTTTTCCTTTATTCATGCTCCTTTTAACAACCCGTCCTTGTTCAGGCCAAAAGTGAAAGACTCTTACCAGGTGCGAACAAAATGGCAAAACTCTATCTGCCATGGGAGTACGTTTCTCCATCCATACCAGACCTTGTCCCAAAGGTCAGAAGGGCGGAAAAATGTGGTTCCAGAAATCCAAAGAAACTTTGCCGGATGCATGTGGTGAATTTTCCCCCAGGGCAGAGGGGGAAATAATGGAAGACGCCGCCTTCACAGCAGAGGGGGTCCACAGAATCAGGGTGACAGAGGTACATTCTTTAGCAGGCCCTTCCAGTGCTCCAGACAGGAGGCCTGCTGTCCACCTCTAGAGGCAGTCGAGGGGGAGATTATCACTGTACCCAAAAGCCTGGCTGGACATCACTCGAGACAAATGGGTACGGTCTGTGATTTCCAGGGGATAAAACATTCCTTTTTTTTTTCCACCCCTTTATACCAAGATCTGTCCCGGACACATCACCCAGTCAAAGGGATCAAGCAACCCTAGAAAGAAAGAATCATCCAAAAAGTCCCCGCAGACCAAATCGGATCTGGAACTTACTCAAGGTTCTTTTTAGTTCTAAAGAAGACGGGACTGGAGGCCCATTTTGGATCTCAGCAGACTGAGCAAGTCTGTCAAGAAAACAAAGTTCCAGATGGTGACACTGCAGTCCATACTCCTTTTTCTGGGAAAGGACAATTGGTTGTGCTACATTGATGTTCAGAATGCGTACTACCATTTAAAGATGGACAGGCGATCCAGGAGATATCTACGCTTCCAGCTGGGAACCAGTCATTACCAATTTAGAGCTCTGCCCTTTGGTCTCACTACAGCCCCCAGAGTGTTTACCAAATGCCTGGCAGTAGTTATGGCTCACCTGAGACATCTAGGATTCCAGGTATTTCCATACTTAGATGACTGGCTCCTGACTGCCACCACCGAGCATCTACTAACCAGGGCAAGAGACACCACCATTCATCTCTGCTCAGATCTAGGCATTACCACAAATTTCAAAAAATCTATCTTGTTGCCCTCACAGCATATTACCTTTATAGGGGCAGACTTAAACACAAAAGACATGGTTGAAAAATTGACTCACAAAAGAATTCAAACATTACACCATCAGGTGTCAATATTGCTCATGAAGACAGAAGTGCAGGCAAAATTTGTCCTCAAGGTTCTGGGTTCTATGGCAGCCGCAATAATAACATTAGTTCCACTGGCATGTCTACACATGAGAATATTACAGTGGCAACTTTTTGCTCAGTGGTCCATGCAGGGTTACCCATGTCACACAAGATTCTCATTATGAACACCTGCAAGAGGGACCTACGATGGTGGCTTCAGTCCACGCAAATAACTATAGACAGACCACCACCCCCCCCCCAACCAGTGGCTACAGTAACCACGGACACTTCCCAGATGGGGGGGGGGCATTATCTGCGGCAGACTGCCCAAGCAACTTGGCAAGAACACGAGAACCACTTGCACATCAATGTCCTAGAGATGAGTGGTGCTTCTGGCGTTGCAAGCTTTCCAGAGCTCCCTTTCAGTATGTATGATTGCAATACAAACAGGCAATATGTCCATGGTGTGGTACATCAACAAACAAGGCGGAACCAGATCCTACTCCCTCTGTCGAGAGGCTCAAAGAGTATGGCAATGGGCAATTTCTTCTCAATGTTTTCTAACTGCAATGCACATCCCGGGGAAATCCAACGTGATGGCGGACAAATTAAGCAGGGCAATTTTTATGCCTCACGAGTAGTCTCTGAAACAGGAAATTGCGATCCAAAGTTGTTGCAAGTAGAGCCAGCCTTGCTGCAACCTTTTTTTTTTGCCACGTCCATGAACTCCAAATGCAGCAGCTTCTTTGCCCTAATACCCCCTCCAAGAGAGTTATCAAGGGATGCACTTGTGCATGATTGGCCCCTGGGACTTCTTTATGCTTTCTCCCCCGTTTCCATTAATACACAAAGATGTTCTTCGTGTTTCACTGTTGCAGTCATAACTGTAGGGTGCTCCTGCCGGCAGGCAGCCCGAGGTCGGCCAGAATCCCAAAGTCTGGGTCCGGCGTCGGCTGTACAAGCTAGTACCCTGACGTCAGTAAGCTCTGGTACATAGCCCTCAGCCGACGCCATCTTCTCCAGTCTTTCTTGCCGTGCGGTGAAAAGCAGCTCGCAAGTCGTTGGTTGGCGATTTTCGAACAGCGTATTTTGTTGTTGTCGGTCCGAAGTTCTTACTTCTCTTCTCAAAGCTAAGTACCCCGTTGGGGAATCTTTTTTTCTTGTTCCTCCAATGTCAGAAAAAGTTAATAATTGTATAACGTGTGGGAAACAAATGCCTCATAAAGATTTCCACTCTTACTGTCTACCTTGCTTAGGCCCTGACCACGACGTTTCTTGTTGTCGGTTCTGTGCCAGGTTCAACTCTCGTACTATCAAGCGCAGGTACGATTGGGCTCTAAATTATTTTGGCAGACGCTTCAATTATAGAATGTCGTCGGACACTACCGGAATTCAAAAGAAGCGCATAGACAAAGACAGGCCTCCGAGGTCCAAACAGGATTCGTTGCAGCTGGAGCCAGCGTCCGGTTCGGCTGTCGTCAGTGAGGCGCTTTTGCAGCCCCTGTCGTCCGCCACTTCTGAACCGATGGCCGATACGGACTCCCATGGGGAGCCATCTAGGCCTACTATTTTAACTGCTGCAGGACCTTCGGACGTCGCTCCCTCAGATGGGTCCGGAACCGCTGTGCAGGTACTGGCTTCTGAGGGGGTTTTCAGGCCTACTCACATCACAATTTCAAAGGCAAAGACAAAGACTCCTGTTAAGTCTAAAGTTCCTGCTCAAGCTGCTTCTGAATCTACTCCCAGGACACAGAAGCAATTATTAAAGATGGCTGAAGATTTGCTTACAATGATTAGGGGTTCTCACCCCCCTCCTGAGAAAAGGCCTCGACAGGATGTTCCTCTGGATTCCTCTGATCAGGCTTCTGTATCTTCTGTCTCTTCCTCAGATCAGGACTATTCTTTTCCTCCTTATGAGGATTCGGATGCTGAGGACTCCTTACCCTTGGCCTCCCCGCCTGAAGATTTCTCTTTTGGGGAAACCTTACATGAGATGAGGGAACATTTTCATTGGGAGGGACAGGAATATTCTGCTTCCAAGAAGAGGCTTAGAGAATTTCTTCTTCTTCCTCAGCATAGGCCTTTAGCTATCCCTCCTGTTTTGGACATTGTAGATGATACTTTTTCTGAGGCTAATTTGAATCCTGATTCCATGCCTCCTGCTCCTTCTAAGCCTGATAGATTTTATAGGGTTCCTGACTCTCATTTATTCTTATTTAAGAACCCTTCTGCGGATCCTGAAACTATTTCTCAGGGCTCTAAGGCTGCTAAGGTTGCTACTTCTAAAAATCCTATTCCCTCTGAGAAGGATTCTCGTGCTTTAGACAGGTGGGGAAAAAGGTATACACTTCTGCTACCCTGTCTGTAAGGGCTTTAAATTGCCAGTTTCATATGTTTAAGTATCAGCAATTTCTTTTGTCTGTTTTAAAGCAAAAGCTTGCTTCCCTTCCTGCATTTGCAGAGGATAAGGAACTTCAGGATGTCTTGCATGCTACTGAACAAGTGAACAAACATAGTTTACATTGTGGTTTTGATGCTTTGGATGCTTCTTGCAGGGCTGCAGCCTCTGGTACTGTTATCAGGAGACATGCCTGGCTTCGTGAGCAAAGTTTACCTGAACAGGTTAAGGCTAAGTTATTAGATGCCCCTGTTCAACATGATCTTTTTGGATCTAAGGCTGAGGAAGTTATTAAAAAGATGGAAGAAAGGGCAAAATCTATGCAGACTGTAAAAGATTTCTTGCAAGTTCAGCCTCCTAGATTTTCCAGGAATTGGCCCTCTAAAAAATTGGTCCTTTCCCACATCTGACAGGCCTCAAAGGGGAAGATATAGACGCTCCAGAGGTCGTGGTCAAGGTCAGGCCTCTTACAGATCTAGACAATGGACTGCTTCTTCACCTAGAAGGGGAGAAGACAGATCCCAATCTCAAAGAAAGCAAACTCAATGACTCTCTCGGTTGGGCTACAGGACCTCTTCACCTGGATGCCCCTCTCGGAGGAAAACTGTCTCTTTTTTACAGAAATTGGACTCATATTACCCAGGACAGATGGGTATTGGACGTGATTTTAAAAGGTTACAAATTCCATTTTCATACTTTGCCAAGGGCTCACGGTTGGCCAGATCTGCCAAAACATCAATGGTCAGAGGCATTAAATCAAGTGGATGCTCTTCTGGCCATGAGAGCCATAGAGCCTGTTCCACTCTCGGAGATGGGAAAAGGTTTTTATTCAAGGCTGTTTCTGGTTCCAAGAAAACAAAACTCATGGAGACCTATTCTGGACCTTTCTGTGTTAAACACCTTTTTGGAGATTCCAAAATTCAAGATGCTTACTCTGCAGCAACTAATTCCAATGCTCTCTCAGGACGCCTGGATGGTGACATTGGACTTAAAGGAAGCCTACTTACACATTCCCATCAGGCAGGAACGCAGGAAATTCCTCAGGTTCAAGGCAGGTTCGAGGCACTTTCAATTCTCTGTACTGCCCTTTGGTTTATCTACTGCGCCCAGAGTTTTTACCAAGTGCCTGGCACCAGTAGTGGCTTATTGCAGACTTCAGGGGATCCAGATTTACCCCTGTTTGGATGACTGCCTTATTCAGGCAGACAGCAAAGATCTTCTACTTCAACATCTGGACTTGGTTCAACATCTTCTCCTCCTACTGGGATTCTCAGTGAACACAAAAAAGTCACATTTGATCCCTTCTCAACAAATGGTATTCTTGGGAGCCCTCTTAAATACAACCTTACAAAGGGCCTTCCTCACTCCAGAAAAACAAACACAGCTGGCTTCTATTTTCAACACCTTGGCAACTCTATCTCAGATCACTGCAAGGAAATTCCTGCAGACTCTGGGTTACATGGCTTCCTGCATTCTGTTGATTCCAAACGCAAGGCTTCATATGAGAAAGCTTCAATGGTATCTGAAAAGTGTATGGTCACAGCATTACCACGATCTGGATATTCTGATTCCTCTGATCCCCTGCCTCCAGAGGGAGTTCCTCTGGTGGTCCAGGGCATGTGCTTTAAACGAAGGAAAGCCTTTTCGTCTACCTCAACCTACTCAAATCCTAACCACGGACGCCTCGGATTATGCTTGGGGAGCACACTTTCTAGACAATTGCCAGCAGGGAACCTGGACAAAGGACCATCTTCACTGGCACATCAATCTGAAGGAAATGTTGGCAGTTCAAAATGCTCTTCTAGCCTTCAAGAATCTTTTGCAACCAGGGCCTCTGCTAATTCGCACAGACAACACCACGGTCATGTGGTACATCAACAAGCAGGGGGGTTCTCACTCGTACCTCCTTTGCAGACTAGCTATGGCTTTATGGGACACAGCTCTAAATTTGAATCTACATCTCCAGGCTCAATTCATTCCAGGGGAACAGAATCTCTTAGCAGACAGCCTGAGCAGAAACATTTCAGATCCTCACGAATGGATGCTAGACACCAACTTATTCAACAGGATTACTGCAGTTTGGGGATGTCCCCAGATAGATCTGTTTGCATCCCATCTCAATCATCAGCTGCCTCGCTTTTGCACCAGGTCCTTCCACAAAACAGCTTGGAAAGTGGATGCCCTGCCCTTCAGCTGGAGAAGCCTTTCAGGATATGCTTTCCCTCCTCTTCCTCTACTACCTCGGGTATTACTGAAGATAAAACAGGACAAGCCCAAGTTCCTCATCTTGATTACTCCAAATTGGCCTCGACAGTTTTGGTACCCAACTTTAAAGCACCTGTTCTTGGAGCCTCCTTGGATTCTCCCTCTGAACCCTTCTCTTCTGTCCCAGCATCAGGGTCAGTTACTACATTCCAATCTCAAGACCCTTTGCCTGGCAGCTTGGCTCTTCAAAGGAATTTGATTTCCTCTAGTCTTCCCAAACAAGTTTTGGATGTTCTTCTGGAAGCTAGACGGCCTAGCACTAGGAAATCCTATGCCTCTAAATGGAAGAGGTTTTGTATTTGGATGCAGGACCGAGGCTCGGATCCTCTGGTACCTGATCTCTCTCCTATTTTGCTTTACCTTTCGGATCTTTTATCTAAAGGACTTTCCTTTTCTTCCATTAAGATTCATGCTTCTGCTATTTCTGCTCATTTCAATTCTGATCCTCCTGTTTTTTCTCATCCTTTGGTGAGACAATTCTTGAGAGGGGCTAAAAATTTGCGACCTCCCAGGACCCCTCCTGTTCCTGCCTGGGATCTTAATTATGTTTTAGAAAAACTTACTTTGCCTCCTTTTGAGCCTGCTGCATCTTCAGATATTAAGTTTTTATCTTGGAAGACTGTTCTTTTATTAGCATTGACCTCTGCCAGAAGGGTCTCAGAGTTGCAAGCTCTCATGGCTGTGGAACCATACCTTATTTTCCATCAGGATAGAGTATCCTTGAGGACCAATCCTACTTTCATGCCTAAGGTGATTTCGAAAGTGGCTTTAAATCAGACAATTCACCTTCCTACTTTCTTTCCTAATCCTCAAAATAAAGGGGAAAGGATTTTACATTCATTGGATGTACACAGACAGTTACGATTTTACCTGGACAAGACTAAAGAGTTCAGAAAGTCTAATCAATTGTTTGTTTCTTTTGCCTCCAGTTCTCTTGGAAAACCTATTTCTAAACAAACTATTTCCAAATGGATTGCTTATGGAATCAGATTTTGTTACACTCATCATGGGAAACAGTTTCCAGGTACCATTAGAAGTCATTCTACTAGAGCAGCTGCCACTTCTACAGCTTTCCTAAGAGGAGTTCCTACCAAGGATATCTTGGAAGCTGCCACTTGGAGTTCTGTGCATACTTTTTCCAAGCACTACAATCTCCCACTGTATTCTAAGACCAGGGCAGGCTTTGCCTCTGCTGTTTTGCAGGGTATTCTTGCCTCCCCTTCTTCTGTCTAAAGCCTCCTCCCCTTTTTCACTGCTTTGGGATTCCACCCTACAGTTATGACTGCAACAGTGAAACACGAAGAACATAGTACAGTTGTGTACACCTACCATAAATGTAGATGTTCGAGTGTCTTCACTGTTGCAGTCGGGGTTTCCCTTCCTCCTATCCCCTCTTTTTTCTCTTTTGTGGTGTATTTGTGTTTCCTTGTTGGATTCATTTTTGTTTTATTGGGGACTTCTGACATCTAGGGCAAGAAAGGCTGGAGAAGATGGCGTCGGCTGAGGGCTATGTACCAGAGCGTATTGACGTCAGGGTACTAGCTTGTACAGCCGACGCCGGACCCAGACTTTGGGATTCTGGCCGACCTCGGGCTGCCTGCCGGCAGGAGCACCCTACAGTTATGACTGCAACAGTGAAGACACTCGAACATCTACATTTATGGTAGGTGTACACAACTGTACTTTCTTCGGAAAGCCAAATCATTGAGTTGCGGGGTAATTCTCATTGCTCAGTACTGGCCTCATCAGATATGGTTTCCCTTTCTATGGCCCCATGTTCAGGAGGAGCCTTGGATCCTTGACCCAGTGCCGAATCTTCTGACTCATCAGTCAGGAACGCTCCACCCCTCTCTTCAAAGCCTCAAGCTGAGCTTGGTTACTCCACTACCACCTTAGCCAGGCTTCCAGAACTATCTCCAGCAGTGCAACACATTCTGGTTTCGTCACACATGAACACAACTAGGAAACTTTATGCAAGCAAATGGAAGAGATTTTCTTGTTGGGCTGACAAAAAACATATAGACCCCTTTACACCCCTATGTCTGCAATCCTGGAATTTTTAACAGAAACCTTTAATTGGGGTGTAGCGCAGCCACAGTATGCGTACAACTAGCTGCCATATCAAACTACCGTGTAGGAAACATGGGATCCAATATAATGTCCCACAGATTATGCAAAACCTTTCTGAGGGGTACATTCCTTTAAGACCTCCCATAAGAGAACCTTCACCTCCTTGGGACCTCATCTTCTTTAATTCTCCCTGCTTTTGAACCAGCTTCCTCTTGCCCACTACAGTTCTTATCATGGAAGACTATCTTTTTAACAGCCATTACTTCCACTAGGAGGGTTTCAGAACTGTAAGCTCTGTCTATCCATCCTCCCTATTTGATTTTCCACAAAGACAGTCTCTCTTAGGACAAATCCTTTCTTTCTGCCAAAAGTATGTTCTGAGACCAATTTAAATCAGTCTTTGGTACTCCATCAAATCAAGCTTTGGTACTTCCCTACTGTAATGAATACTGCAGCATGAGAATAGAGGGACATAGAATAGTTGTGTAAGAACTTACCATAACCTTAGATGTCCTCTTCTTTCATGTTGCAGTATTCAGTCCCTCCCTCTTACCCCCTCTACTTTACCTGTCTAATATACTTTTATTTAACTGTGGGGACATAGTCACCCACTCCCTTAACTTCTCCACTACACAAAGCCTATCAAGTACCCTATGACCTAGTCTACATGCGAGTCTCAGGGGGGGGGGGGGGTCTCTCCAAATTATGACCCTCTCTAAACCTCCAGGAGTACTACTGTATGCGGCAGTCCATTCTGAAGAGGGTACTTGCAGACATCACTTTTATACCCTATGTCGGTTTATGGCTCTGACAGAGAACGTCACATATACCCTCCTGAACCAAAGACTTTGGTATACTGTCTGGATGTTGGCACGGCATTGCAGGCAACAACCTCCCTACTGTAATTATACCAGCACTCTGACACTTGACATTGGTTAGCGTACATCTCGCTGGGTAAGGATCATGAGATTTTTGTAGAGTGGCCAAACAGATATGGCATTTTCTGTGCAAATACCCCATGTTAAGAATACAGCAACAGTGATTTGTTCAAATATTTACAGTTATAACAAGTTATCTATATAACTGTAATTTCTCTGCAGAACTAGGGATTGTTCTCGGTATTTTTTGTAATTTATATATGTAAGTACTTTTATAGAAGTTCACCATTAAAGCCCTGTACCTTGCCCATTACAGATTTGTAGTCCATTTTATTGTACATTTATTGTGTTTAGTTTTTAATTCCCATACAGCCATTCACATTTTTTTTTGTTTGTTCCCCTCCTACATCAGATGATCAGCTGCTACTAACTCCTCTCCTTGTTCACTTGGGCTCAAGTCTACCCATATTCAGGTATGGTGAAGAGGTTGAAGATATTCATGCAGCATTATATTGCTGCTTGGGAGTATGTCGTAACCCTCTGTCACCCTGCAGAAGCCTTGCAAGATCTGTAATTGCTGCCTTGAGGAGGTACATGCACACACCTGCATTTGAGTAGTCTCTTGACAATATGGTATACTGCTTGCTGTGTGGAACCTGCCTAGCTCTAAATGCTGCTATTGCAGCAAGCCTAGGCTGCCTCAACCCCCCCCCCCTCCACAACGGAAGATTCGGTGTCAGCTGCTCAGTCCTGTTACTCGTATGTGGCCCCTCTATTGCACATGACACTACTTGAACACCGGTTGTCTGGTGAGCAGTAATGGCTTCATTCCTGTGTGCCATGGGGCTGGATGTTCCAATAAGTTTAAATGTATGGGTTTAAAGCTCTGTATCTGTTTGAATGAGTAGCTTCCCTTTATTATCTATTGCATTCAAGTACCCTCATTCTAGGATATGACATGAATTTTCTTTATGTTGGTGCATTTTTTATTATTCATTTTTCTTATGTTCAGGTAATAGAGATGTTTTATGTCCTGTTAACTTTAACTAATCGGACTTGGTTGACAGAGGCAGTCTATTAATCTAATAATAGTATTATACATACAATTATATATATTATGACATGGTGTTATTTTCCAACGTTAACATTGTAAAACGTGAGTTTTGTGTTTGATTGAAGGGAGTAGTGTGTCTACTCTGTAAGCTGTAATTAAGCTAGCTGTGTTAGCCTCAAGCTTTACCCTGTATGCAGAATACCAAAATATTAAATACTAAAGTCTTGTTCCTTCAGTAGGTTGGTAAAGATATTTGTCGGTGATTCATGTAATCATATAACTTTCAATCAAAACTTATCTACAAATATAGAAACATTGAGTATATGCCACAATTTTTTTTTTCTCAAAGTGAAATTTGCTTTTGCATCTGTTTGCTACCACAAATAGCTGATGGTGATCACTGAGTTTAGAAAATAGACATTTAGAATAACACATAAAAAGTCTATCTCACAAGTAAACTGAGATTCTGTTGAAGTTTCAGAGAAGCATGGTAAATCGTCAGAATCCAGTAACATAATCCAAGCATATCAGTTCATTGTTGATGTGGCTGTGATGCTGTAGCATTAATTTCTTAACTTTTTGAGTTGATTTGAAGTCGCCATTCAGTATTGTGTGCAGCAGATTTTATATTAGTAACATGGTAATAGTTTTTGCATACTTGTTAGATCTCTTAACTTTTATATGTTTTGTGTTTGTTTAGGTTCATGCAGTTCAGTGTGATGTCCGAGAACCTTCTTCTGTTGAAGCTGCTGTTAAACAGATGATTAGTATAGCTGGACTTCCTTCCGTAAGTCAACAGACTGTCCTTTTATATTACTTAATGTTACTGAAGTGTAGCAGTGAAGTATTTCAGAAAGGTTTTTACTGAATAAAGTAGTACCTGAGAGAAGGTGCTTAACATCTAATGACCTTCAGGAGAAACGCTGAGTAAAGGCTGCTCTCCTTTAATAGGGAGGGTGCCTGACTGGATTAGCTGTGGTATTTTCACGTCCAAAAAATGAACACTGAGTGACACAACTGAGTAACAAGTAGGGGTGGGAATTCTGAAGGCACTCATAACAGGGTGTCATGCAGTAGTGTCTCATGCTGTGTGTATAATCCGAAAGATATTGTAAAATAGAAATATGCCTTTGGACTCTGTATCACTTTTTGAACTACCTTACTTGTGGAGAGAGTATTTGTTTTTTTTTTGCGAGGGGAAAGGCAAGCAAATGACCTTCATATAAATATGTATTGCGTAGTTGGCAGGTTGTCACAGTGGTGTGCTGATTTAGACAAAGTAAAGAGTATACAGTAAAATAAAATGTTCAGAAATTGTAATGGTGGATGCTGGTCTTCACATTAAACTTTTATAGGACCTGTTTATTTAATTTCACCACTTAGATAAAATTCTGTTAATTCCTTTTGGTTTGCTGTCTGCATGTATGTTAGTGATCTGAACACAAAAGTATTGTTATTGCTACACTTTAGTTGTTGGAATAGAGTAACTTTTGTTTCCTTGGTTACTGATGATGATGCATTCCAGTAAATGCTCATTTAGCACTGCCAGTATAATTTTGATCTTGAAAGGACGCACTGATAAATGAAGCATTAAAATAAATCCTTTACTGAAATCAACAAAAGCCATACATACTAGTGCCTCTATTATAATGTGTTCTAGATTTGTGTTTCAGGTAAAAAAAAATTGTACTGGTTGTAGCAGATCATTCTAAAGAAACAGTCGGTGACTTGCAATCGTAAAAAAACAATAACATTTATAATTGTACTGAATAGGTAGTGAATTAATTTACAGTAAGAACCTGTCATTATGCTCAAGATTTAAGCCATTCGGCTGTAAAGTGTTCTATACAAAAATAAACTAAGGATGCTGTTCACTAACATCCAGAAAAAATTTAGGGTTTTTATAATGGTACAGTATACAAAATTTTAAACTTTCATAATCCTGGTTATGTAATGAGTGAAAGTAATTGGTGACACGATTGGTGAGAGAAGCATGCCTTGTATCTCTAATGTATTTCTCTATGTAAATGCGTACCTGTCTGCCAGTTTGGCTTGTGTAGAAAAGTTTACATAAACAGTATAACCCATATATTGTATATAACAGTTAAGCAAACAACTAGAGTTAAATCTTTGGCAACTAATCATAATTATTCTGATGTGCCCTTATAATTACATATTGAGCAACCTTTACATGTCCAAAAAAAAAACTAGGAGAGTTCCTGTATAATAACACAGCAATGTTTAATAGTAACACTGAATATCTGTCAAAACATGCAACTTATAGTGCAGAAAGTCAGTTTTCGTCAACATCATCTGAGGTTTCACCTAATGTCATGCAATAGTTTGTAAGTCACTTGTTTTTGAAGTTCCAAGCACGTATAGAAATATCTTAGTTTCATAATTACTAACAAACAACTAGCACTATTCCCAATATAGTGTGATATAAATCTACATTAACAATGAGCTATCCTGTCTCCCACATTGGTGTTTCACACCATGCACCTCAATAACACATAGATCTTAGTTATGAAAATATGAACTTAAATTTGAAAACATGAATAAATGGCAAACAAAGATTAATTTCTCCACTGCAGGGCACATCCTACACTAGCAATCAGTGCCATTTTGTTAATTACTCATTGTCTTTTCTAACACTGCCTATTATTAGCTGGTAAGTCACTTGGTTAAAGAATCCAGACCCAAAAATGTTCTGGTCGTCATAAGGTGGTTTGGATGTGATCTGGAAGTACACAAAAAAGATGTTTTAGGCTTGAGTGAGATAACTTGGAGCAAGCTTTGCTGTGATTTCAGTGATTCTCAATTTTTTAAAAACTTTTATTGAATTATCATTTAAGACAAAGGCAAACATACATTTATATAAAAGAAAACCAGCCATAGTAACATGTTCCCAGATGCAAACATATATCACATAATTTCTTTTCTTTAATTATCATTAGCTCAATATTGCATAAATTAATCAATTCCTGCCTTCCCTTAAACTTTGGTCCTCAAACATTATTCTGCATGTATTGTTCCCAAAATGTTCCATTTTTTCTATGTAATTTGCTCCTACCATTTTCTAAAGACACCACTTCCAGTTATTTTGTGTCTGTTACAATATTCAGTATTTCAAATATAGTTGGTTTAGACTTTGATTTCCATTTTCTAGTAATTGCTTTTTTTGGCAGTCACCAGAACTAAACATAACAAGGCAGTTCAGATCCTGTAGACCAACTCACGAAATTCTTTTCCTTATTTACATCCGTTTGCTCACCCAATATTTCTTAGAGTACTCTGCATGGAATTTTTCAAGTCTGCTAACTCATTACACTCCAGGAACGTATGTTGCCAATCACCAGCTTCTTCCCCATCACACCTCCAACATTTGCCATCTACCTGAGGAAAAATTCTTTGAAGTCTCCTTGGGTTATAAAAATACCTATGCAAATACTTCCAAGCAAAAATACTAAATTTTCTAGACTTTCTTGCATATTTGGAAGCCATAGAGATGTTCTCCTATTGTTTCCTTGTGAGTTGCTTATCCAGTCTCTTCCCAATTTTATCTAACCTCCTCTGATTGATTCTTATAATTATCCTGCAATGTTTTACATGTTCTAATGATCCATTTTTTAACAGCGGCTTCTGTTCTAGATTCAAGTAAAACCTATAACAGAGCAGGTCTTTTACCTTGGTATTCAAATATCCCTTTCTCTTTGCATATACTCTGATAACAATCCCTGATAGGGAAGGCTGTCTCTAGCCTGCAGTTTAAATGTCTTCTTGACCTCTTCCCATTCTATTACCTTTCCCTCTCTAGTTATTTTCTCCCAGTGCCTTGGTTCATTAGCCGGTTTTCTCCAGTAAATTTGAGCCCCTTCTTGGCTATTCTCTACCCCTAAGCATAGTTATTAGAATACTTTCTGCGAGTTTATGAATGTAACATTTTTTAATTTCTCCAAGTCTTTTGGGTTTCTAATACCATGACAGGAATGGACCCCATTCCTAACTAAAAGTACAGTTAAAGTTCATGAAATTAATATTGTTTCAATCTTTGATGTCCGCCAGAAGTGTTCTTCTCAGCACCTGCAATGTGTCCAGTAATGAGTCCTCCTGCAATTTGTATGGAGCTTATATGTATTGGTAACATATCTAAATACGATTGTAGATTCTTTTTTATAAGACCTGTTGCTCTTACTACTGTTGGAACAGTCTAGGTATCTTTCTTCTACATTGCTCTTGTTTCTGCCTGCAAATTCTGTTATTTTATGACCTTGTGTCTCTCCGTATGCAAGGCACTGTAGTCAGTAAGTGTAGCAATGTCAATGATCAAGTCTACTTTTTTGTTATTTTCATGGACTGGTTTTCTTGCATATATCTTATGAACTGTTGGCAATGGGTGATATAGACGTCATAATTTTCTGTGATGCTTTGTGGCTCATGTTTCCAGTGTTTTTTCAGCCACTTCAGTACCGTAATAATTGCACAATCCCGAGTGCAACAGTCTTGCCACATTATTATACCTTTCAGTATACAGTCCTTCTGCCATTAGTATGTCACAACCAGCAACAAGGTGTGTGGCTATTTCCAGTTTTGTTTTACAAAACCTACATTTGTCTGTTTCTCCCACATGTTCAAAGGAGTTTGTAAACCAACATGTATGTAGCCCACTGTCTTGGGCCACCAATATTAACCTTTCATTTTTGGTTTGAATTTGCCTCTCCATAACCATTCCTGTGTTCAGTCCTGATCAACATGAGGTTCCTCCAGGAGTTTTCGGTACTTGCAACTGTATTTATGCATTTTCCACATTTCTTGCCTTCTCATTTGATCCTTCACCTTATATTTTCTTTTGTTTTTTTTTTGCTGCCTGATTTTTATCTACATGCTTCTGTTAAGCTAAGCAGGGGAAGTCATGATAGATTTATTCTCCTCATGTTTCAAAACTTTCACTACGTTTGGGTCTTGTAAGGTCAGCAGATACATGTGCAGTCCCACGATTGCAGATCTATACAGGTAATCATTTTCAAGGAGGCCCATATCTCCTTCGGAACGGGGAATATATATAATCTTAGGGTGCACTGATTTTTATCAGTCATTTGATGAACATGAAGCATCCTTCTTCTTTTCCTGTCTAATCTATCCAACACCTTTTGGGGCCAGTCAGTCACTCCAAAAGTGTAAGGACAAGAAGAGGAAATTGGTTTATAGCTTGAATTTTTTCCCTAGATGCCAAAACTGTTTTCAGAATTTGTCAAGTTTTATTCACATTTGTTCATGTTTAATTGTTGATCCTTTATCAATTCCCAAATATTTATAAACTATGTCTTGCTCAAGTTCTTTTCTATCACTTTATTGTCCCAAACTGATGTTTCTTGTGCTGCAGCTTCCCTACTTTAAAGGCTGCTTTTGCACATTTATCAAGCCTGAATTACATCCTTATATCATCTGAAAAAGTTATTCCTACTTGCAAGTGTGCTTTCAGATCTGGTGTTGTCACTCTTTATTTATTCTGGAAGTATGGGACTCTGTTCCTATTCTTGGAACCGTCTCTGGCATTATAACAGCTCGAGAGAATCAAAACCTCTTGAGCTAAGTCAATACCCCTCTCTTGATTACCCCAGATGTCGCTTGCTGCTCTTCTACATAAGACACATCAGCCAAACTCTCTCTTGAGCCAAGTGTATTTTTCTTGTTTTATTATAAACCTAGATGTATCTTTTGCTCCTACTTGGCAAGTTAAACCTTTTATACTACCCGCTTAACTGTTTTACCCTTTGTTACTATCCCTCTCTTTTACACTTCGGTGTTCTTCACTACCGCAGTTGGTAGTGCTTTCTTTGTTATACGGATATTTCACTTATTGCTATAGTTGAATACTTCTAACTCTGTTTTTTGAGTGAGTGTGCTGTTTACCCTTTTTACCTTATAGTATCTGCTGTCATTGTTGGTAGCTCTATCTCTTTCTCCCTACCTCTTGGTAGTTCTGGCCTACCATTGTTGGTAGCTCTTTCCTCTTCCTATTATTTCTTTCCTTTGTGTGCGTGTGTGCGTCGCTATGAGAGTGTTTTTCCTGCCAGCTGATATTTGTTTTCTTTCTTGTCAGTATGGCAGACAAAAGCAAAGGGACAACTGGGTTTAAACAGTGTTGAGATTGTGGAAGAAAAATGTCCAATTCAGATGGTCATTTATTTTGTGTCTACTGCTTGTTCTTTGTACAAATACAACGGGATTGTGCTATTTGTCAAGCATTTAGCAATTGGGCCCTTGTAGAAAGGAAGAACAAACTGATTTTGAAGAGTTTCATAAAAACTTCTTTTGATGAGGCTTTGTCCAGTCAGACTAGGACATCTAAATCTGATGAATTCCTGCCTTTGTCTTCCTCTTCTTCTAAATTTGAACATGGAAAGAAGAGGAGTCTCTGTGTTGGCATCCCCTTTGGCTGCAGCACACAAGAGATCTAAATCTTTGGTTCCCACTCAGTGTGCAGAACTGAAGTTAACTACCAAAATACCCATGGTACCGACTTTATACCATTTGCAGGTTTCTGTGCCAATTACCACAGTGTCTACTGTCAGTGTGGCTTCTCCCACCCTGATACCGATCCCGTCTGTAGTTCGTCCATAAATTCAGAGCTGGTTCAAGCCACGGTGCCGACAGCAAATTGGGAACCACTTCCCGGGACTAGGTATTCTCTTGTAGGACACCTTCCAAGCCCCTTTTGAGAGAGACCAGAATCCCCCTTGGCCTTTTCTGTCCATTCCTCTAGGAGTCTTGACAGAAGTTGACATTTATGAGATTGGTGGATCAGATCCTTGTGGCTAGGGGTCTTTTGAGTTTCTTCCCAGGTTTCGCTTTCTTCTGGAGATGGGACTTTCTCTCTGAGGACTCCACCAAACATTCCTCCTCTTACCTCCACTGAGATGTTGGAGACCACGACTCTGATTCACCTGTTTCTGGCTGTTCCAGTGCTGACAGCTTTTGTGTATTCGGTTCCATTATCTGCCCAGAGTTCCTCGGTTCCTTCAGCGCCAGTGGACTCCTGGGGTCATAGCTTCATTGCCTCATCTGTGAGCTCTTCCTCGGCTTCGACCTTGATGGCAGACACCTCGGTGCAGGGTGGAACTGCAGTTTTGAGATTGTCCTTCTCGGACTTTGGCTTCCATCGCTTTTTGGGAGGGGCCTACCTTCCAGGTCCTAGAGAGGGTGTTGGCCTCTGCAGGTTCTCAGCTGGTTCCTTCCCAATCTGAGCCTTTTCCTGGGACTTCTTGTCCAGAACTTCCACCAACCTCCACGCCTGGACAGCGAACATCAAGGCTTCAGGACATCCCTGCATAGGGCCTTACCTCTTCCGAGACCTCCACAGAGTTTCCCAGTGAGGAGGTACTTTGGAAGAGGACGTGTAAGAGGAAGCCTAGATTAGCCAGAGGAATTTGTAATGGAGGACACAGACTTCAATGACCCTCCCGGTCACCCTCAGAAGATGTCTCCTTTGGAGATGTCCTTGAAATATTAAAGCAGAGGGGTGGCTTGAAGCCTAAAGACCCTTCCTTAGAGGAGTCTGTTCGCTCGATGCTCATTTACCTCTTGGGTGAGCCTGCCTGTTCATAGGTTGGTACTAGGCTATCTGCCTTAGGGCATATACAAGCCCAGCCATAACAATTCCCTGGCTATTTCTTCCCACACTATTTACTTCCCTGGACCCCTGTCTAGCAGGGTGACTGACGTTATTCCTGGGGTGAATTTCCTTTCTCCCATCCAATCGTCAGGGTTCCTTTTAAAGAGGGCCAAAGAGGCGCTCTGCTTGACATGTATGCTCAGTCTATTCCAGAGTCTGGGGAATCTCTGGGTCAGGAACCTATCCCTCCAGCATGTTTTATTTATTGTGATGACAAGGTTTAGATCCCTGGAGCATGTGACTCTGAGGGATTGGGATTTTTTTAAGTGTAGCATGTCCAACAGCTCTGGGTTTGACATGGCCTTGTATGTTAAGCAGAGATCGCCTCTGAGTAGGCGATATGTGACAGAGTATAGCTGGAGTTTTTTAAGGCGGTCACTGTAGGGCATCTGCTTTAGGCCTGTGATTCTTTTAGTGAGGTATTTCTGCGGCTTTTCTAGTTGTTGCAGATGTCTTGAGAGGTACATACCAAATGGGGCATTGTATTCTATAATGGGTCTAATGAGGGATGAGTACAGTGGGACAATGACCTCTTTTTTTTCTGGATGAAAAGCCCTTTGTGATGAGGTGTGCCACATAGAAGGATTTCCTGACTATTGTGGCGATGTGGTCATTGAAGGTGAGACCACTGTCCACCTGTAGCCCTAAGTCTCTTATCACATTTTCGGTGTTTAGTGTACTGCCACCTATGTGGTAATTCATGGATACATGTTTTTTCCCAAAGGGGATAACTATGGATTTCTTGGCATTGAGCTTGAGCCCATGGCTCTGGCACCAAGCGTCTGTTTCCGTAAGGCCATTTTATAGAATATCCACATCATTTGGGGATTCAATAATGGCTCCCAGTTTGCAGACATCTGTGAACTTTGTTAGCCAGAGTCCCTTAGTGTTGGTCTTTTCTTCAGAGAAGTAGATGCCAAACAAGAGCGGTCCCAGGACTGAACCCTGAGGTACTCCACTTGTCACTTGTCTGGAGCTGGATTTGGAGTCTGTTACTTTTACAGTGTGGGTTCTGTCAATAAGCCAGTTGGCAACCCATCGCGTGATGTAGGGATTAATACCCAGCTTAGCAAGTCTGTCTAAGATTCCTGAGTGGAGGATGGTGTCAAAGGCCTTGGCAAGGTCCAGATAGTTTGTGTGGACAGCCTTACCCTCATCCACAGCTCTGGAGACTGATTCGGAGAAGTCAGTCAGGTTCAGGAGACCAGATCGGCCCTTCACGAACCCAAACTGGATGGGGTCCAGTGTTTGAAGGTTGCCAATGTCTTTGTTTATAAGTTCCATGGCCTTGCATATCAGGCTTGTCAGACTGATGGGGCGGTAGTTCCCAGGATCCAAGGTGGATCCCCCCTTGTGGAGTGGGATAACTGTAGCTGTGCGCCATTCAGTGGGCACGAAGCCTGAGGTGAGCTGTGATTAAACATGACACTTAGGTGAGGTGCAAGTTCATTTTGTAGTTCATGCAGTACACACCCCGGGATGTCATTTGGTCCCATGGATGCTGTATTCTTAGCTTTGGAGAGTGCGTTTTTTACATGTGTGGCCGTTATTACTGGAATTTGGCAATCTTCTGGTATTGAGATGGGCCGTTTAGGGGGTAAGAGGGGTGGGAAGTTGGCACTGAATTGATCTGCCAGGATATTGGCAATATCCTTGGGATCAGTATATTTAATGCCATTCTGTTGTAGCTCAGAGCAGATTTGAGCATTGCCATTTAGATTCTTGACATAGTTATAGAATGCCTTGTAGTTGTCTTTGGAATCTTTGGCAATTTTATTTTCGTAACTAGCTTTGAGGATTTTATGAGGTATCTCAGCTTCTTACTGAGGCTTGGTGAGGGAGTTTTTTTGCATCCTCGGATTTGCCTCTTTTCTGCAACAGTTTCTTCCTTTTGTTGTAAAGTTTATGGCAGAGTACCACCAGATTGGCTTCCTTTTTTTGGAGGAGAGCATCTTGGTTCTATTTGGGATGGCACGATTCATGCATGAGTTGATGTGCTCGTGCAGTGCCTTAGTGTAGGATTCAGCAGTCAAACTTTCAGTTCCCATCTGCATGGGTGTCATGAAGTTTGTCACTTCTGACTTGAATAGCATGAAGTTGGCTTTGGAGAAGTTTTTTATGGAAGTTTCCTTACTGGGGGGTGTGGGGATGTGGATGTTAAGGGTGATTAGTTTATGGTCAGACCTGACCAACGAGGGGGTGACCATAGGTGTGGAGCATTGATTTCCCATGTTGGTAATGACCAGGTCTAGGATATTGAAGCCCCTGGTGGGATTATGGATTAGTTGAACCAGGCCGTTGGAATTTATGAATTCTAAGAACCATTGGGCAAAGTTGTTGGTACATGAGTAGTTTTCCTAGTTAATGGCAGGGTAGTTGAAATCACCCAGTACTGGGGTGTTTGGTTGTATCTTAATATGTTCCAGTATGTTTAGAAAGGTGTAGTGAGAATCTTTGGGCATGGTGGGGGATCTGTAGCAAGCTACAATTTGGATTGCAGTCTTACCTAGTGTTAGTTGCACCTGGAGAATTTCGGATGCATTGTGTTGGGCAACTGGCCTGGGGGTGTGAATATACTTGGTGAATATGGACACTCCTCCACCTTTAGTGTTTCGGTCCTGGTTTGGTGGCTGAAAAGTATGGTAAGAGTTGTAGCCTGGTATTGCAGGGGTGCTCTCTGGAGCCTTGAACGAGGTCTCAGTTACTGCACAGATATTGATGTTGTCCATTTTTAGGAGTGTCTCGAAAGAGAGCATTTTGAGGTTTAGACTTCTAGCATTGAGTAGCATTACCTTCAGAATTTGCATGCTTGTACCTGTTACAGTGGTGGTTTTGTCCTTTGAAATTTGCCTAAAAAGGCACTCTAGGGGTGGCAAGAGACTTGGCCAGTAACCTGAATCCCAGGGGTGACAGGTGAAGACCATCTCTGGCAAAGGATCCTGGTGTGTCGATCATGTCATCCCAGGCAGACAGATGCTGGATCCCCTTTGAATGACACCAAAAACTTAGCCAGTTGTTGAAGTCAATCATTTTGTCCTTATATTGTGGTGTCATTCTGGGCGAATGGAGGGTGCTACTCAAGGCTAGGGTCATACCTGCCTGGGCCACATGATCCAAGAGCTCTTCCATGTCTCTCTTCATGTAGTCCAGGGAGGTACGTCTTAAGTCATTCATTCCAACATGGACAATGACAGAGTCATATTTGTACTTGTGGAGTGACTTGAGTGCATGTGTTATGTGGCGGATCCTGGCACCCGACAGGCAGCTGACTGTAATTTTCTTCTTGTTCAGCCTGGTGAGTAGAACATCAGTGTGCCTGACTATAGCGTCACCTATGACTAAAGTGTTTGGTACGTTGTCTTGCCTTAGGGGCTGTTGCTGGGTGGCACACTGGTGTTGTGAGCTATTGGTTGTGATTGGTGTTTACTTGCGTTTCAAATTCGGAGGTCCTTGTTGCTTGGGCAGGTTACAGTTAAGGGCCTCCGCATATGTGGATTTAATGTTGCTATGTGTGGGTGTTGGTGGTTTAGAAGGGCTCTGTGTTGCTTGAGGTGTAGTGCGGGTGTTAACCTTCTCCTCTTGACTGTCTAGCACAATCTTTGGTGGAGAGAGCTTTGCTTCCAGTTTGGCTATGTAAGTGCATCTCTCACAGGTTGTAGTGTTGGGTGGTAGGAGGAGAGGGTTGTCTGTGTACATGAGGCAATTGCTGCATTGCCCCAGTATGCCTAGATTCACCAGGTGGACAGGAGAAATCACTGGAAGCTGACCCTTGGACATGCCTGGTTTGGTGCTTTTTTTTTGTAATGTACAGGAGCTGCTTTCCCTTCCCTTTGTAAGGTACTTTGCAATTATAGGCTGTTTAGTGCCTACGATTAATTTCTCCTTATTAACAGGGAGAGTTGCACTTGTATCAGTTTAAGGCTTCCTAGTGCTTTCCAGCCGGTATTAGAGCAAGTGCTAGTCACAGGGATGCTTAAAGGTAAGTTGAAAAAAAAAATGGTTTATCCTAAACACTGCAGTGTGCACTAGATAAGTTAGATGTGAAAGTAAGTACCTGTCTAAATAGTTAAGTTTTATGGAGAGTCGCTATTTTTGAAACGGCAAGATAGATTGAAAGGGGGTGGTCACTTTTGTATTCTGGTACTATGGAATACAGTAGGATGGCCAGTATATTTAAATAGTTGAAGGGGGGGTGATTTCACAAAATGATAATTTTGTGCTTACTCACACAAGCCAGTGAAAGCAGAGAGGAAATGAGATATATGGTCAAATTAACATGAGGCAGGCAACTAGAAAGACAGTGGTATTTAAGAACACAACAGTAAACTGATGGGAAGGTGGGGAAAAAGTTTCTGCCTGACTCACAAGAGGGAGAGCTGTGGTCTCTTTTGAAGTTTTACTATGTAGTTAAAAGCAGAATACACATAAAACACAAGGTAAAGAAAACAAATCACAGTATTCAAAATATAAAAAGGCAATAAAGTAATACAAAATGCATCAAATAAATAGCAAACTAACCTTTCCTTCACAGCAAAGTGTAGCAGAGTCTGGGTGAGCCTCTCCAAGCTCTGAAATGTTTTATTTTACCCCCTTAAACAGAAGGTTTAGTTCCTAGCTCCACCCCCCCTCAGTTCACAAATGATTAACCTTAAGTGACCTCTTCTGTCTTGTATGCTAGTCCTTAATTGATCAGTTCTAATTTCTCCCTGACTCTCAAGAGACACAGCTGTGTTCTCTTTTGAAGTTTTAATATGCAGTTAAAAGCAGAATACAAGTAAAGCACAAGGCAAAGAAAACAAATCACAATATTCAAAATCTAAAAAGGCAGTAAAGTAATGCAAAATGCAACAAATAAAAGCAAACTAACAATTCCTTCACAGCAAAGTGTTGCAGAGTCTGGGTGAGCCTCTCTAGTAAAGCTCTGAAATGTTTTATTTTACCCATTGAATAGAATGTTTAGTTTTTAGCTCCACCCCCTCTGTTCACAAATGATTAACCTTAAGTGACCTCTTCTATCTTATGTATGAGTCCTTAGCTGATCAGTTGATGATCTTACTAAGTTGATTGCACAGCGGGCATGGAAGGCCCCTAATGCTGTAGAGCCAATCCCCAGGGGACCAGACAAAGTTCTTTCAGTGCCAGAGGACCATCAGTATTGGGCCAAGAATTTAGTAGTAGATGCCATGGTGTTTGTAGCAGGCACCAAGAAGGAACTTGCAGAGGAGTTCCACTGCTCATCCCCCTAACTGAGAGTGCAGGGCGATAGACAGGTTTGGGAAGCAGGTGTACGCTTCTTCGACCTTTTGTCTTATGGTTGCTGATCTTCATGGCACACTTCATCAGACTCCAGAGGGATTTGATCAATGCGCTCTCATATACCCTTACAGGAGCTGTGTCTGAGGAGGTATAGGATAAAGTAGCCTCCCAGCTTGCCATCCTGGAATATATTTCTAACTAGTCCATGAGGCTCATTACACATGCAGCTGAAGGGACAACTTGGGCAGTAGGTTCTGGTGTAGCCATAAGGAGACACACCTGGATGTGCTTGTGTGAATTTGTGGAGCTATTTAAGTCTTCATTCTTCAATGCTCCATTTGACGGATCGTCCATTTTTGCCCCCAAAGTCAGAGATACATTGGCCACATGTGAGATGAATGGAAGGACCCTGTCTGCAGTGGGCATATGTTTCTCTGCTTCCCAAAGCTCCTACTCCATGAAACAGAGGAGTGGAAAAATGTGGTTCAGGAAAACCCAAGGGCCTTTTCAGGACACATGTGGCAATGACTCCTCTTGGGGCAGAAGGCAGAGCTCCAGTGGAAGACACTGACCTCACGGCAGAGCTGGCTTGCAAAATCAGGGATTCATTTTCAGAGATACCCTACCAGTGCTCCTGAAGGAGGGCCCAGTTGCTTACCTCTGGAGGCTGTTGGGGGAAGACTATCCTTGCATCCTTTAGCCTGGTGACAAATAACCACAGATGCTTGGATGCAAAGGATCATTGCCAGAGGATACTAGATTCCCTTTGTTGTCGCTCTAAAAATAGGAAGAATTTTCGATATACCACCCAATCGGAGGGATCAGGCAACTCTGAAAATTCAAAAGCTACTAAAAAAAAGTCATCCAAGAAGTTCCACCAGACCAGATAGGATCTGGATTTTACTCAGTGTTATTTGTCAAGCCAAAAAAGACAGGGGACTGGAGACCAGTTCTGGATCTCAGCCTTTTGAACAAGTGTGCTCTGCAGACAAATTCCAGATGGTCACAGTTCAGTCTAGTCTCCCCTTCTTAGGGAAAGATGATTGGATGTACTCCATAGACCTCTGGGATGTGTATTACCATATAAAAATGGACAAGTGCTCCAGAAGATTCTTCCGCTTCTGTCTGGGAGCCAGTCACTATCGGTTCAGAGCTCTGCTTTTCATTCTCGCCACAAACCCCCCCCCCCAAAGTGTTCAAGTGTATGGCAGCAGTAACAGCTCACTTTAGAATGCAGGGATTCTAAGTGTTTCCATATATAGACTACTGGATTGTCATCACTCCCACCAGGCATCTACTGGAACAGACAAGAGATTTTATTCTACATACTTGTGCTCATCTGGGTATAATGGTGAATTATACCAAATATCAACTAAGTCCGACTCAGCAGTTGGAGTTTATAGGAGCCTGCATGAGAACAATCTCTTGCAGAGCTTCCCTTCCTCTTCGCAGACTGCAGAAGATAAGGGCCCAAGTAGAAGTTATTCTCTCTAATGACAATGTACCTGCACTATTAGTTCTCCAGGTTCTAGAGTCCGTGGCAGCGGCCATCACACTGGTTCCACTAGTGAGATTTCACATGAGACTTCTGCAGTAGCTTCTAGGCTCGCAATGGTCCATCCTCACTCATCCCTTGATGCATCTCATCCGAATCATCAAACAATTACAAGAAGGACTTATCCTGGTGGATGGAATCGGAGGAAATTCTTTTGGGCCGATCATTTGTTTTACTCCAACCCAAGGCCATAGTGACCACCGATGCCTCCCAGATGGGGTGGGGGTGGGGCATTATCTAGGCAGAACAGGCCAAGGCACTTGGTCCGAGATGGAGGCCAATCTGCATGTTGGTGTTCTGGAAATGATGGCAGTGCTCTTAGTGTTACAAGCCTTCCAAGCTGTCCTCCAACTAGAAACGATTGCAGTTCAGTCAGACAACATATCAGTAGTCTGGTATGTCAACAAACAGGGTGGAACAAAGTCTTAACCCCTGTGTCAAGAAGCTCTGAGTCTGGCAATGGGCAATATCCTCCAACCTCTTTCTGATAGCAACACACATGCCGGGGAGATCGAATGTGATAGCGGACAAACTGAGCAGATGTATCCTCCTGCCTCATGAATGGTCTCTCAATCCCAAAGTGGTGAAGATTTTTCTGTCGCTGGGGTCAGCCTTGCTGCAGCCTATTTGCATCACCCCTGAACAACAAGTGCAGCAGCTACTTTGCCCTAATCCTCCCTCAGGGGGAGCAGCCAAGAGACACTCCCCTTCACAAATGACCCTTGGGACTACTGTTTGCTTTTTCCCCATTCCACTAATACCTCTTTTCTTGAAGAAAGCCATCAGGTTGAAGAGCAAAGTGTTTCTCATTGCCCCATTCTGGCCTCAACAAGTTTGGTTCCCCTTTCTTTGGCCTTGCCTCAGTGTCCATGGACTCTGGGCCTAGATCCAGACCTCCTGTCCCATTCACAGGGACTAGTCCACCCCAGTCTGAGAAACCTCAAGTTTACATGTTGGTTACTCCAATTCCAGTGATCTCCAGGCAAAATAACTTATCCTCTCCAGTCCGAAACATTTTTTTGGCTTCACATAAACTTTCCGCTAGGAAGCTCCACCACAGTAACTGGAAAAGATTCTCTATTTGGGTATGTGATAATGGAATTGATCCCTTTTCGGCTACATTTGAAAAGATTTTAGAATTCTTAGCTATGCTTTTCAAACAAGGAGCTTCTTCTTCCATCAAAGTTCAACTTGCTGTTATTTCTAACTTCCATGATGGCTTTGAAGAGCATTCATTAATTTCACATAGGCTGTGTAAAGTTTTTCTAAAAGGAACTTTGACACTAAAACCACCTTACAGAGAGACCCTCTTATCCTCTGGGATTTGCAGTCTTTCGTCTCTTCTTCTTTTGAGACATGGCTACTTGTGATTTCAAATTTCTTTCAT
The DNA here is from genome assembly GCF_019279795.1 of Protopterus annectens. Taxonomy (NCBI): domain Eukaryota; kingdom Metazoa; phylum Chordata; order Ceratodontiformes; family Protopteridae; genus Protopterus; species Protopterus annectens. The sequence continues at coordinate 1,166,405,983 of NC_056731.1, forward strand.
GGAAGACCACTTTGTTGGTAGACTGTTGCGTCTGCAAGAAGAATTTCGAAGATTCGTGCATGATCTTCAAAACCTCCATATTTGATTTTTCATAAGAACAGGGTGTCGCTAAGAATCAACCCATCTTTTTTTCCAAAAGTATTATCTGAAACCAACATTAATCACTCTATTTATTTACCAGTCGTCTTCCATAATTTTTCCTACAAGGGAGAATATTGTTTACACTTACTAGATGTTCACAGGCAATTGCGCTTTTATCTCAGCAAAACTAAGGAATTTAGGAAGTCAGTCCAGTTATTTGTTTCCTTTTCCTGTCCATCCATGGGTAAACCAGTTTCAAAAGTCACTTTATGTAAGTGGTTAAGGCAATGTATAACTTTTAAATACAATGAGAAAAAATCTTCAGTTACCAACGCCAGTGAGAGTGCATTCTACAAGGATAATAGCCACGTCTACTGTTTTTCACTCAAAGCCTTCCATGAATGAAATATGTACAGCAGCAACCTGGGCTACTCCACATACCTTTATCACTTTTATTACAAATTGTATCTGGTCTCCAGGGGAAGAGCATCCTTTGGCTCTATGGTGCTCAGGAATATTCTTCCATAAGGCCTCCCACGATACAAGGTAGCTGGAGATACTATCCCGTACGTCAAGAATCAGTGAAGATTGACAACATCAGATAAAGAAGTTATATACTTACCATAATGTTCTATCTATGTTGTCAATCTTCATTTGTTCTTAACACTCTACCCTCCTTCCCCCTCCTTCAGACTACTTGGAAAATGGACTATAGTCCTGGTTGTCTGTTATTTCTTATATGACCTTGGACAAAGTCTCTTCAACTGCTGTAAGATTATTTTTCCTGTCTTCCTTTTTAGCTGCAGACACGATCTGAGGTAATCTAGAGAGGGATATTTTGGTAGAGACTTGGCTCGAGAGTTTTTGGTTCTCATGAGCTGCTATAACAGCTGAGCTTCTTCTGAGAATCGGAGCAGAGTCCCATCATCAAGAATAAATGAAGACTGACAACACAGATGGAACATTTTGGTAAGTACATAACTTCTTTTTCCTCATCTGATGAGCTGTAAAGTTAAAAATCATCAAGAGAAAATGAGAACTCTTTTTTTTACTTTTACTTTGTTGTTTTCGAGGAGCCAAATTATAGCCATGGCCTAATCTGTTAAGCAGACAGCTTAATGGGTTAAGGGCAAGACAGACTTGCAGCAGTGACAGGGAATCACCCTGGAATATCCCCCTTTAATTTTTATCCCTAGAATAATAATTTGTCCTTTATCATGTCTTAATTGCAAAGTGGTCTGCCACCGTTTCATGGTCACTGCAATGTAGTCAATCAGTATAGGGTGTATCTTGTACATTTTTAAGCACTCTTTTTTTATCCACGAATGTGGGATGCTGTCAAATGCTTTTTTGTAGTCGATCCATGCCATACTTAGATTCTTCCCCTTTTTGCAGTTCTCCATTATGATTTTATTTAGCAACAAATATGATTTTCTTTTATTACCCTTTTGTTCTATTGTCATGATTGAATTTTCTTCAAAATGACTGTAAACACTGTTGGTATCAGTTCCAGTGTATAGTTTATACATTGTCAGAAGGAAGGTATTGGTCTGTAATTTTTAGCTTGCAGGTTCACTCTTAAGTAGAATCATTGTTTTTCCTGTTGTTAGCCATGTTGGTGTCTGTTTGGGGTGCACGTATTAAATATTTCTTACTCATGGCTAAATCTTCATGCAAAGATGTTAATACTTTTAACCAGAAGTTAGGTACTGCATCTGGGCTTGGGGTTTTCCTATTAGAGGCTTTTCTTAACTTTGTTTCAATCTCTTTGGCTGTTACTTCATCCCATTTCATATCCTGTACCTTTGAACATCTTTTTCTTTCTTTTACTTTTTCTGTCCATTTAGCATCTTTATGTTCCATAGGATCTTCATAAATACTTCTCCAAAATGTATTAATTTCTTATTTTTTGGTGGTCTTTCACTTACTTTTGTCTTGTTTCCTAATTCTCAATAAAACGTTTTGGGGTCATCAATACATTACTTATTTTGTACTTTTCCTTTATATTTATCTGTGTATCGTCTAAGTTTTTCTGCCTTTGCTGCTATTTTTAGTTTATTATTTGTGATAGTTCATGATAAATCCTGATCCATTGTAATAGTATGCAGTACTTTTATCACATCTCTCTTTGAGTATTTTTGTTGGTCTGTTCCCTTTTCTAACAGTGACACTGCTTGTCTTAATTGCTTTATAGTTTTCTCTATTCGATACTTCCATGATGGAATTCGATTTCTCCCTTTCCTTTCCCTTACTACCCTGTGTTCTTGTGGTAGAATTTTATTAGTTACTAATTTAGCTGCACAGTAATATATCCCGTTTACTTCTGTTATAGTGCATGCATCTCTATGGACAGTCTAATTCCTGTGTTCATTTGTTTTATCAAACTTCTACCATTTTGGGTTTTATTGACCTTCTGCACTCTGTTTCTTTCCTTGATCTTAATATATCTGTCACTGTTAGGTCAAGCAACTCTTCTCTTAGCTCATTTTCTTCTAAACGGAGGGCACATTTTTTGTTCTCCATTTCCTGTGGGCATTCTATAGAAAGTTCTATACCATCTTCCTGTGGCACATTCTCTTCAGTTTCATCCCATGTCATCCGTTGCTCTGTCATATGGGAACTCACTGGCCTATCACTTCTCAGCATTAACTGTGTCAGAGTTGCCACAGTTTCCTGTTCCTTCCCTTGCTGTTCAGCTTCAAGTGAACATTTAAGCTTGTTTCCTGTGAAAGGCTCCAAAATATTTTCGTATGTCAACTGACCTGTCCCTTCCCATTCTACTGGTTTCTCCTTAATTTGGATGTCCATTGCTCTATCCTGCTGTGGTGTTTTCTGACTTTGATTTTCTACACTAAATCCTTCACTTCGCAGGTACTCCATAACCTCAGTTTCTATTTCTTTAACCTTTCCATTACTAATCTTCTTTTCTATTTTTCCTCTTTGTCTTCTTATTTTTGTATTTTAAAGTTTTCCATGTCTGGATTCCTTTGCCTGTATTTCTCTTCAAATATCTTTTGTGCTGCTCTTTTTGTATTAATTTGTTTTGCTTTCTCCTTTGCATAAATATTGCACTATATTAAATCTCTTTTTCTTTCCCATGTCCATATTTCTTCTTCAAATGTCTCCTGATCTTCTGGTTTCTCCTTACTTTGAGGACTCGTTCCATCATGCTGTGATGTAACCTGTGTTAGACCTTCTACAGCAAATCTTTAATTTCGCAGGCATTCCATAACTTCAGTTTCTGTTTCTTTAACTTCTAACTTACTAGTCTTTTTTTACATTTCCTCTTTGAGGTATTATTTTTTTAATGTGAAATTTTCCATATCTGGATGCCCTTGCCTGTATTTCTCTTTGATTATCTTTGGGGCTGCCTTTTTTTTATTGATTAATTTGTCTTTTGACTTTGCATAAATTTTGCACCATATCAAATCTTTCTTTCCCATGTCCATATTTCTTTTTTATACTTTTCAAAAATCTTTTTTTTTGTTTATATTTTCGCACTTCCTTAGATGCTTCTTTTTCCAAACAGGTCAAAGTTTTGTGGTCTGTATAAAGTTTTTCACAAAGCTGTTACATTAATGAACGCAATTTTTATTTGAGGCCTCTGACAGTTTTTCTTGTGGAAGTATTTTTCTTTCCTCTAATTTCTCTCTTAATCTTTTTGTATTTCTTGTGTTTGGGAATTCTGGGCTTTTTGCATAGCAGTAACAATACATAATTTCTTTCTTATCCTCAATAGTCCAATCTATTGTCTTTATGGCTCTTCTTTGGCCTATCAGTTTTTGTGATTTTTGTGAACTACTCCTTCCAGCTACAACAGGGGGCCATCCTCTCCTTTTGTTAATTTTTCCAAACCTTTTGGGTTTCTAATACAATGATGGGAATGGACCCCCAATTCTAAGTGAAAGTGTAAGTAAAGTTCATGAAATTAGTATTGTTTCAGTCTTTGATGTTAGCCAAAAGTGCTCTTCCCAGCACCCGCAATGTGCCCAGTAATGACTTCTGCAATTCATATGGCGTTTTATTGGTAACATATCTAAATACGATTGTAGATTCTTTTTTATAAGACCTGTTGCTCCTGCTACTATTGGAATTGTCAGGGTATCTTTCTTCCACATTGTTCTCTTTTCTGCCTGCAAGTCTTGATATTTTATGACTTTGTGTATCTCTGTATGGAAGACACTGTGGTCAATGACTTTGTGTATGTCTGTATGGAAGACACTGTGGTCAGTAAGTGTAGGGATTTCAATGATCAATGCTACTTTTGTCTTCTTTTTATGGACCACTGTATCTGGTTTTCTCATATCTCTTTTGAACTGTTGGTAATGGGTGATCCCATGTGATGTAGACTTCATTTTCTGTGATGCTTTGTGGCTCCTGTTTCCACTGTTTTTCAGCCTCTTCACTACCATAATGTTTGCGCAGTCCCCAATGCAACAGTCTTGGCACATTATTTTGCCTTTCAGTATATAATCCTTTTTGCCATTAGTATGTCACAACCATACGTCTCATCCTGGAAACATAAAAAATCTGGACAAAGGCCCATGAAAAGTGGGTACATCTGGCCATAAATCTCTACACTGACTAACTTAAAATTTGCATACATACTTATTGAACCCCACCTACTCCGGTGGAATCATGGGATACCAGCATTCAAACAGAAACTGAAGAACAGAAAAAATGTTAAACACAAAATATAACCAGAACAATAGTGCTTTATTTATATTAACATTTGAACTTGTGTAAAACTAAAATACAATTTTCTTCTATGAAAATAAGATTAACTGCTTCTACACTATCAGTACTGGCAGTCTTATGACTACATCAGTTGTTCATCTGGCTTTTTGGCAAGATGGAGAGGTTTGCAACACTGCACTAGATTCACTTTGGAGAAGGTTCACCACACAGCAGGCATGCTGCTTCCCATGAGCAACATCCTGTGCAGGGAAGACGCATTCTCTTCTTGGCATCAGTTTTATAATCAGACCACACAATAGCAATAAACAGACATAAGCATCAGAGTATAAATAATGCAAGAGTAATGATCACACATCAGCAATAGGCAGAAGCAAGTCAAATAGGCACTCCAGCTAAATTAAGATACCTCGAACAATTTCTACTTAACAAGGAATGTTTCTCATCTCCTCCCACTAATTAACTGGATGTTATTCATTGTCTGCAAAGGAATTATTTTCTAACTTTTCTAACTGACCCTAGCCAAGACCCCTTAAAAACTCCAACAAAACAAAAATACTTAAAATAAAACAAATGAAATATAAGAAAATAGAAGTAACCAAACCTTAAATGAAACCCTTCACTTCAAAAATCAAATGCAGAGAGAGCTCAGCAATAGTTGGGCAGAAATATTATCTCTCTGCATATCTATATCTATACATATATATATATATATATATATATATATATATATATATATATATCTATGTATATCTATCTATATATATATATATATATATATATATATATATATATATATATCTATCTATATATATATATCTATATATATATCTATATATATATATATATATATATATATATATATATATATATATATATATATATATATATATATATATATATATATATATATATATATATATATATATATATATGGGTTCACTTCATAATTTCGAAATACTGAAATCCCGAATTTCAGTATCTCGAACTTATAAAGTTGAATGTTGAAAATCGTAAAAGTGCATAATCGCAAATCCGAATATCTCGAATTCACGGTTATGACTTTACGGTGCATTGCATGCAGTGTTGCGACTGGATGGTGTTTCATGTGTATGGATTTAGGTGTACTTTTCGGTAAGTAAGTGTTTTGTTACAGTTTTGTGTGGGTATTTTGAGTGTGTGTGAATGTGTTTGTTAGTTGTACGCGTGGGTTAGCGGGGTAGGCAGGGGAAAGTATGGGTGTGTAAGTGTTGGATGTGTTGGTATTTGTATATGTGTGATGTTTGTATGTGTGCGAGGGGCTGTAGAATGTGTGGATGTGAGTTTCCTTTCTGTGTGTGTTTGTGCGTTCTCAGAGTTGGTGTGTATATATATATATATATATATATAAGTGGGGGGGTGCAGTATATGTAGTGTAGGTTTATTTGTTTGTGTGTGTTTTGTTTGTTGTGGTTTGGGTTGGATGATGTATGTGTTGTGTGGTGTATGGTTTGTTTCTTTTCGTGATTTTGTGCTTCGTGATTGTGTAGTTTTGGGATTTAGGCCATTCGACTTTATGGTTTCGAAATACTGAAATTCAGGATTTCAGTGTTTCGAAAATATAAAGTGAATTCATATATATGTATATATATATATATATATATATATATATATATATATATATATATATATCTGTATGTATTTAATCATATATATATATATATATATAGATATAGATATATATATATATATATATATATATATATACGCGCATTTTAGGTTATACAGCTATCTTGTGTTACTTAATAAAGATCAAGGATTGTGCTTCTGTTTATTTAACAGAAAATGAAAGGGCATGTAGACAGTGAAATGCAATGCCACCAGTTATACCATTTTAATAGAAAGCTGAGAGTGAATTTCTTATCTACAGCAGCTGTAAAGCTAAATATTTCACACTACATAGGTTGGTTACATTTTGAAATGTGAGATTTAACGCTAACAACTATATTTTAAAACTAAGAAGAAACAAAATGTATTGCTTCACCTCAACGAGGGTGAACAGCATTTCAGACTACATTGAGTTTAATATAGAACAATAAAAAGAATGAATAAGTTCAGATTGAGGATATTATTGGGATTTTATCTACCCTATTTCCAATTAATTCATCTCTTCAGTAAATTTGCACAGTGCTGCCTTGCTCTAAGCAAATGAAAATAGATACCAGCATACACAATAGGGCTACATCTTAATATTTCCCATATTTTCTCTCCTCCTCTGCTTAACACATCATGTATTAAAAACTCCACTTACTGTCTATGTAATTCTAACTTCCTCATTTTTTTCTAGGCCTCCTTTTAGAATTGCTGCCTATAAAATATCTTTCTCTAAGCTATTTCCTGCATGCTGGAGCTCACTATCAGAAACCATCAGGCAGTCGGGCAGACTTTTTCAAGAGGTCTCTGAATTCTCACATGCTTGGTGAAAACAAATGCAATTAGGTTCATAGGTTCATATGAACCTATGAACCTCTTTATCTTGAGACTTGGCAAACTGCATATTAAGAGGGGAAAAGTGCTGTGAAAAAGTTACCCTGTATTGTCAACTTGCATGTTTTGCTTGGATATTTGCATTTCTATATATGTACATTACATTTCTATTATTTGACTTGTGTTTTTAAATATCTTTAGCATTTTGCAAGTTCTTAATTCCATAAATACATATTTTGTATTTGTATTTGACTGTAATTTGTTTTTGCCTTAGAGGCCTTGGACATAGCTGGGAAAGGTCCTGGGACCAATCCAGTTAACAAATATTAAATAAATAAAATAAAAGACAATAAAATAAATACGTGATATGCAGGAAATATTAGTTTGGGTAGACCTTTCAATTAGCTCATTTACCATTCTTGTATTCCTGCAATTAGTGTTTAAAGAATTAAAATGAAGATATGGAAGCAAGGGAAATCCAACCAACTTTTGACTTTAGATCAGAGAACTTAATTGTGTGTGTTACTGTAATAGACTGTCAGCTCACAAACAATTTGTGTTTTGCAATGTTTTATGTTTAGCCAGTACAGTAGTCGTATTGATCTTGTATCTGAACAAGGAGATTAAGCCCGTACATACCTATTTCTGGCATTCATTATTTGTGCATCTAAGAACTGGACAATTTAAGATGACTGTTGTATAATACTTTGTGTTGATTTCAAAATAAATAAGAAAGGTGACTCTGACCCACCTCCATGGTGCAGAAGGATAAAAGCTCTGACTGCATCCCAGATAAACCATGTTTGACAAGTGCACAAGTAAATGGCCAACATGAGTTCATCCACCAGGGACAGGGGAAGCTTGGTTTTCTTGATTTTCTGCATTAGCAGCAGTGTATTGCCCGTAGCAGTAAGCTTAGCACACTCACACCGCATACAGGTGAGACAGTCAGGAGGTTGCAAATGCATGCTAGTAACATACACTTCCCAAGAGCAGCAACTGTGGAGCATGCAAACTGTTGTGTGTGAGTGAGTGGATATCTCAACCTGCAAGATCCTGACAGTGACTCATTCCCTAACACCCAGTGTTCGACTTTACAATGCAATGAAAAGGCTGAGTGGCTCTTACACCACTGAAAGAACAAATGGGTCAACTAGGTGCAGGAAGGGGCAGGGGCTGGACAGATCCTGCAGACCCACAAAAATTAAATGGTATATCTGAAGTAGGAGATTCATTTGTCTGCAACCTGTGGGTTATGGATCCGATATCGGATCCGAACCGGCATGGTTTTCCAGCTATGGATCTGAGCTCTCAGCTCCTCCCCTCACCCATAATGCCCTGCTCTCCCTACATGACCTCAGATCTAGTTTGCCGTGCTGGTGACCAGATTGGTTTTCTTGAGCTCTACAGCTAAGTGGTTTCTAAAGTTTTTCTAGTGCTAAAATTTAATTTTTTTTTGAAAGTTGAGTGAAAGTTTAGGTTTCCCTTTTTGGTAGTTAAACTTGTTTAGTTATTTTAATCTTTATAATTAGTTTCCCTCCCCTCGCTGGTAGCGTAGTGTGTGTTTGGGCCTGTTGTGTGTATAGTTTACTTTTACTTTTTACTTTAGTTTAAGTAATCTATAGGCTCTTAGGATGTCAGAACAACCTAAGGCCATTTTTTCGAAGTGCTCCGAGTGTGGCCATAAGCTTTCCCCTGCTGATGGCCACACTCGGTGCGTTCAATGCCTTGGGGTTGAACACCTCACTTCTGGATGTTCCATTTGTGCAGGGTTCAACCCCAGGGCATTGAAGGAGCGGAGGTCTAAGCTGGTCCTGGCGGGACTTTTGCCCCCGGACTCGGCTCCGACCTCCGCTCCTTCGGGGGGAACCGTGTCTACGGTTCCCTCCTCTCCGGCTCCCCCTCCTCCTCCTGGGACTCAACCTCCCTGTAGTGGTTTGGAGGAGAGGGAAGCTAGAAAGAAGGACCGGAGGGAGAAGCACCATAAGCGGCGGGCCGAGACCTCTGTTTCGGCCCCGCCTGCCAAGCGGGCTTCCCCTCCGGCCTCCTTGTCTGTTGGTTCTCCCCCTCCTCGGCTCCGGTCACCCGTGTGCTTTTCACCGGGACCTGAGGAGGAGGAGACCCGATCTCCGTCGAGGCTATCGAGGAGGCACTCAAGGCCTACCTCGGTAGCCTCGTCGAGATCGACCTATAGTTTATCAGACGCTGATCTGGACCGGATGATGAGAAGGTTCATCCAGGCCCAGATGCAGATGGGAGTGCTCTTGCCTCCCCCCCCCTCTGGGGGGGAGCTCGACCCCTTTCTTTAAACCTATAGCTCCTTCTCCGACCCGCTACCCGGGTTCGGAGCAGTTGGAGCCGAGTAGCTTCGGAGCCGGGGGTGGGTCGGCGCCAATAGTACTCGGTACTTCGGATCCGACCCTGCCCTCGAGTGCTTCGGATCCGACCTCTCGGAGCCTGGATCCGAGCTTCGGATCCGGGGGGATCAGTGCTCCTTTGGCGCCGTCTGTGTCGGAGCGCACTGTCCCCTCGGATCCGAGCGCTTCGGCGCCGGCTCCGATCCACTCCTCGGACCCGAGGGGGAGCCGATTGTCGGATCCTTTGGTCGAGGTCGGCTCCCCTTCGGCTTTTGATGTAGTGGAAAGGGCCCTGTTGAGGGTCTCCGGACCCCCGGCACTTGCTTCAGCTCCGTCCCGCGCTCCATCTGCACTGGGCCAGGCTTCCACCATCCGGCCATTGGGACAGCCCGCTCCTTTGCCCCAAGTCGTTCCCTTGGAACAGGTCACTGTTTGCGAGGAGTCCTCTGACAGCCCCCCGGAGGATGCCCCCCGTAAACATACGTGCAAAAGGAGGCACATTGACTCCCCCGAGTCTCTCACAGAAGACACGGACTTGGAGGAAGGGGAAGGCTCCCCAAGATCACCCCCTGAGGATGTCTCATTTGGAGACATCATGGAGATGCTCCGCATAAGGGGGGGGGTGGTCTGCCCCCAAGTCTTCCTCGGACGAGTCCGTGTTCTTGGAGGCATTTGAAGCGGGCCCGTCTATCTCTTGGGTGTCCCCTCCTGCCGACCCCCTGGTGGACCTCATTACCACCAGGGCGTGGAAGGAACCGGACACCGTGGAGCCAATCCCAAAAAGGCCCGACCATATACTCAGTCCCCCGGCTGACTGTGCCCATTGGAGTAAGGGGCCTCCGGTAGATGCCATGTTGACGGCGGCTGCCACCAAGAGGGAACTTGCTCAGGAGAGTCCCTCAGTCCATCCCTCGAGCAAGGAGTCTCGGATGATGGACCGCTTGGGGAAGCGGATGTTTAGTTCAGCGATCTTTTCAGTAAGAGCGCTGAACTACTTGGCACATGTGATTAGGATGCAGCGCGATCTTATTAAAGAATACGCTGCATCCCCCCCAGAGTCCATGTCGGAGGAGGACAAAGTCTTGCACTCCACCCGTATGGCCACTCTCAGGTCCGTCACTAATACCTCTATGCGGTTACTGTCCCACGCTACGGAAGGTGCCGCTAGAGCCGCAGGGGCAGGCCTAGTCACTAGACGTCAGGCCTGGCTCCGTCATTGCGATTTCACGGTGCCCTTCAAGGCGTCATTTGCGAACGCCCCCTTCGATGGTTCTGCCCTCTTTGGCAAAACTCTTTGCGATACCTTGACCCAGAGCGAAAAGGACGGGAAGACACTGTCTGCCGTCGGAATCCGCTTCTCTGTGCCCCCAGAGGCCCTATTCTAGGAACCAAAAGGGCCAGAAGAAGATGTGGTTCAGGAAGTCGCAGCAATCCCAGCCCGCTCCGGACAACCAGTCCTTCCGTGGCAGAGGAGGACAGGGAGGACGCCGCCCCAGGGGCAGAGGGGCTCCCAGGAACTTCGGGTCCAGAGAACCCTTCTCTGAACAGCCCGCGCAGCAGCCCTGAAGGGTTGCCCGGCTGCTCCACTCTGGAGGCAGTCGGGGGACGTTTTTTGGAGCACCTAGCGGCATGGGAGTCCATAACATCAGACCGCTGGGTCCTCCAAATCATATCCAGAGGATACCGTATCCCTTTTCGTCACATGCCAAAATTGAAGTCCCTCCCCGACGTTCCACCCGGTCAGTGGGAGGCCGCTTTGGCAGAAATTGGCCATCTGCTAAAGAAAAGAGCCATCCAGCCCATCCCCCCAGACCAGATCGGATCAGGGTTCTACTCCAGGTTCTTTTTAGTGCCAAAAAGACGGGGATCTAAGACCAATTTTAGACCTTTCACTCTTGAACCTGACAGTTCCCAAAGAGAAATTCCGAATGGTTACGTTGCAGTCTATTCTCCCCCTTCTGGGAGAAAATCACTGGATGTGCTCCATAGACCTCAAGGATGCGTACTACCATATACTAATGGACAGGCGCTCCAGGAGGTTTCTCCGCTTCCGGCTGGGAGCCAGTCACTACCAATTCCGGGTCCTTCCCTTTGGTCTCACCACAGCCCCCAGGGTGTTCACCAAAGTATTAGCAGTGGTACCGGCCCACCTGAGGCTTCAGGGGGTGCAGGTCTTTCCCGACCTGGACGACTGGCTTCTCACCGCCCCAACAAGGCATCTACTACTATTGGCGCGAGAGTCATTTCTCCATCTTGCTCCCCGTCTGGGCATCACTATAAACACAGAAAAATCCAACCTAGCACCCACGCAGTCCCTAGATTTTATAGGTGCCAGGTTAGACACGAGGAGATTAAGAGCCTTCCTCACTGCGGACAGAATCCAAAATCTGCAGCTCCAGGTGCGGGCCATTCTCCGCTCAAGCTCAGTTCCGGCGGAGTTGGTCCTGAGGGCCCTAGGGTCCATGGCGGCAGCAATAGCGCTTCTTCCTCTCACCAGGTTCAATATGCGCATCCTTCAATGGACACTCCTAGTTCAGTGGTCGTATCTTGCTCTTCCTATGCATCATCCCATTGCGATCAGCAAGGCTTGCAAGCGGTCCCTCCTGTAGTGGCTACACTCTCCAGATCTCCACGGAGGCCGCCCCTTTTGTGCTTCTCCCCCTCTCGCCACGGTGACCACGGACGCCTCCCGCCTCGGGTGGGGGGGGGCACTTTGCAGGCCGGACGGTCCAAGGCACGTGGAACGATTCAGAGACCTTACTGCATATCAACGTTCTAGAGATGAGAGCAGTGCTCTTAGCGTTGCTAGCACTTCAGACCTTTCTTCCCTTGGGAACAATTGCGATTCAGTCGGACAACATGTCTGTTGTCTGGTATATCAACAAGCAAGGAGGAACCAGGTCTTACCCTCTTTGTCGAGAAGCCATGAGAGTGTGGGAATGGGCAATCTCCACCAACCGCTTTCTCATAGCAACGCATATTCTGGGTCGGTCCAACATCCTTGCGGACAAACTCAGTCGCACCATTCTCACCCCTTACGAGTGGTCTCTCAATACTCAGGTAGCGGAACGCATCTTCGCACGGTGGGGAACTCCTTGTTGCGATCTTTTTGCGTCTCCCTCAAACACCAAGTGCGACAGTTTTTTCGCTCTAATACCTCCTCCCGGAGGTACCCCAAGAGACGCTCTGGTGCATGCTTGGCCACCTGGTCTTCTTTATGCTTACCCCCCCTTGCCTCTGATGCTCCAAGTTCTTCAGAAAGCCTCTCGGTTGGGGTGCAGAATGATTCTCATTGCCCCATTTTGGCCTCGACAGATCTGGTTCCCTTTCCTAAGGTCTCACTCAGTGAATCCTCCTTGGATTCTAGATCCCATTCCGGATCTGATATCTCATCCATCTCGCTTATCGCCCCCGAATCTGGACAACCTGAAGCTGACCGCTTGGCTGCTCCAGTTCCATTCCTGATCAGGACTCCCGGTATTTCGTCCCCTGTTAAGGCCATCCTGGTGGCGGCTCATAAACCATCCACTAGGAAAGTTTACCGCAGTAAATGGAAACGGTTCTCCTTGTGGGCGGAGCGGCAAGGCCTAAACCCTTTCACAGTTCCCCTTCCTCTGGTGCTTGACTTCTTAACCACTCTTTTTAATGATGGTGCCAGCAGTTCCACGGTCAAAGTACAACTTGCGGCAATTTCTCATTATCATATTGGTCATGACTCCAGTCCACTGATGTCTGCCAAATTGTGTAAGATTTTCCTAAAAGGTACTTTCCTTCTCAGGCCCCCTGTAAAGCAAGTGGTTCCTCCTTGGGACCTTTCTTTGGTCCTCCAGGCCTTGACCGCTCCCCTTCGAACCGGCGGCTACGGTAGATCTGAAATTTTATCTTTCAAGACGGCCTTTTTAGTAGCCATTACCTCGGCCAAGAGAGTCTCAGAACTTCAAGCCTTATCAGCCAAGCCTCCTTACTTGGTCTTTCATCCGGACCGTGTATACCTCAGGACCAACCCGTCCTTTCTTCCTAAGGTAGCTTCTGAAGCAAACATTAATCAATCCATTAACCTCCCTGTTTTCTTTCCTAAATATCAAAACAAGGGTGAATACAAGCTTCATTCCTTAGATGTTCACAGGCAACTTAGATTTTATCTAAACAGGACGGCTGGTCATAGGCAATCAGACCAGTTGTTTATTTCCTTTGCTAAATTTAATTTGGGCAAGCCAATTTCTAAAGTCTCATTATCTCGCTGGATTTCACAGTGTATCTTATTGGCTTATCAAGCTTCTGGAAGGCCCGCACCGGAGGGTGTACATGCCCATTCAACCCGGTCAGTTTCTACTTCGGCAGCCTTTAAGGCTAGGATTCCTCTAGATGATATTTGTTCAGCAGCCACTTGGGCTTCATCTCATACCTTTATTTCCCACTACAAGTTGGATATTACATCTAGGGGTAGAGCATCCTTTGGCTCCGCGGTGCTCCGGAATATCCTTCCATGATGGCCGCCCAAGATTCAGGTAGCTGGGGACTCTGTCCCACAGGTTGCAGACAAATGAATCTCCTACTTCAGATTTAGAAGTTATGTACTCACCATAACGTTCCATTTGAGTAGGTGTATTCATTTGTCTGCAACCATCCCGCCCTCCTATCCCCCTGGCCTTTTTCAGTTTCCTGCATATTCTGTGTTACCCTTTTCAGGGTATTCATGCTGTTGGCAAACTCGATCTGAGGTCATGTAGGGAGAGCAGGGCATTATGGGTGAGGGGAGGAGCTGAGAGCTCGGATCCATAGCTGGAAAACCATGCCGGTTCGGATCCGATATCGGATCCATAACCCACAGGTTGCAGACAAATGAATACACCTACTCAGATGGAACGTTATGGTGAGTACATAACTTCTAATTAAAAAAATAAGCAGGCAATGCTCAAAGAAGAAATAAGCTTACAAACAGTAACTCACAGCAACTCCTAGCTGGTTTAAACCTGTATAAAAGGCATTCATAAGTGTTGCTGCTAAAATCATACAAAAACGTCTTGTGTTGGTTAACTGGGTTTGTGTTGGCTTGTGCTGGTTAACTGGGTTGTACTTACTACTCAGAATGACTGATTGCCCAATAAAACAGTAATTCTACCTTCATAAAGCCATTCCAAAGTATTCCAGTTTCTTTGTACTCAATTACATGGCCAAACAGCACATAAAAACTGTGCTTTATTAAGTAAAATCCTGAACATCCACTATTTATTCTGTCTTTTTTTTTCTAGATATGCTTAATGATTTCTGAAACAGGTGCTCTCTCTCTAAAGAATGCTGCTACCATCTCTTGCAGTACAAGGCCACTGTTGCTATTGGTTGAAACTGACATGATCGTCAGTCATAAAGAAAGAGTGGTGACGGGCTTGCCTGTTGCAAGGATGGGTGTCAAACATATACGGTCCACTGCAGCAGCATCCCAATGTGGTGAAGAACAGAACTGCAGGGAGGTTTTCCTAACTGATGCAAATGATGGGATAAGCCTCAACTACAGTTAAGCACAATTTTCGAAAATAAACCAAAGTCCTTCAACAGCAGTGAGCTCCTAAGTACATCTTTGTGGGAGGGAAGGAAACTAGACTATGGGCAGCACAAAAGTTAAAAAAAAAAAAAAAATAAAGAAAGAAAGAAAAGCCACTGTATGACAGTGGTTGAAAACTCAATACACAGTTGTCACCTAGATTGGTTGTAAGGGTAATGTTAAGGGTGACCGGTCACCTGAAGTAAAGCCATAAATACACAAAATTTAAAGGCATAAATACACCAGGTGAAGCAATCATTAAATCCAATAGTGCTGTGTACAACGTGCATTAAAGTCTGTACTTCACTATACTTCAGCAGGTAGCACTACTTCAGGGGACATTGAAGACTAACATTATGCCTGACTTTCACTTACAATTGCTACATGTCCATCATTCAAACTGAAAAGACACAAATCAGCTGTTTCAACTGCTTACCAAAAATAGTAAATAAACTGACAGAGATGCAAGTATATACAGAATCAATATGACACAGAAATTCATTCTTTTCTCTCACTGCTGTCTTGCATGTCTTACACTTGACTCCATGAGCTGTTTGGAAAAGGGAGGTGCCCTGATTACGAAAGAAAAATTATCACTGAAGTGCAACCTTAGAGACTTGCTTCTTCTTCTTCTTTCGGCTTTTCCCAGTTAGGGGTTGCACAGCGGATCGCCTGTCCGCTCATGATTGGCAGTGGAGTTTCAGTGTCGAGTTGCCAGCCTGGCACCCAACCTTCCACAGAAGGCACACACACACACACACACACACACACACACACACACACACACACACACACACACACACACACACACACACACACACACGCACTCACACCTAGGGCCAATTTAAAGTGTCCAATCCACCTGTGGCATGTCTTTGGGATATGGGAGGAAACCGGAGCACCCGGAGGAAACCCACATGACCACAGGGAGGACATGCAGACTCCACACAGAGGGCACTCCAGCCGAGGATAGAACCGGAGAACCTCTTGCTGTGAGGCGACAATGCTAACCACTGCACCACTGTGGCCGCCTAATAAGTTGTATTTAAATGGTCTTGTATCTTCATTAGTGGTGTCACTGACTTTATTGCAACAATGCCTGCTACGTTACTACTGTTATCTTCTCCTCCCCATCCCAGTGATATTTAATCACTGATGCAACCTTTACAAGATGTAAACCAGTATCCATCCTTGTTTAAGCAAGTGACAGTAAACAGAAATTATGTCATCAGTGCTGACTCTTCAGTAGTGAGGTTGCTGAGCTTATCAGAATGTATTAAAATGATAGCATGAAAGTATAATACATCTGTAGAGGTTTAGGGTGACAGGTGTGATCTCTCTAATTTTCCTGGGTGTGTAACTATCCCAGTGTTAATTTTGTATTGGAAATTACTGTCTAGTCATATCACTGAAATAAAAGCATCTAACTGCTTTGGTGGTTGGGTTGTTGAAAGAGCACTTTTTTTCAACTAGATAATACCCATTTATCGTAGGTTTCTCCCACGGGTGACCTGACTATATTACATTGCTGATAAAATCAGAATAAATTAATACTGCACCTGCTAGCAAAGTTCATTTGTGCTATCCTGTCATTCATGCCTGTTTGACTGTATGTATCCAATGAGTTTTGTGTGTGTCTCCTCATTTCTTTCCTTTGTAAAGTTTTTATTAGCATGTCAGATGAGCTAGTAGTAGACTACTTTGTCATTTTCTGCATGCAAACTCTCAAATGGTGGCTAGCAGTGCTAGCATTGATTTCTGTAATTACAATATTGCAGCTTTCCAAATCAATGCCGGTATTGCAGTTGTGGTAATGGTTGTGTGGTAATTTAAGTATTACAAGTTGTTTGCTTGCTGTAAGTAATGAGGCAATTTGCTATTTTTTTTTTCTTGCTGGTAGTGTCTGTGGTCAGTCCTGGCAGTATCTGCATTTTGTATGTGGAGCTTTCATGTTTGTAGCAGGATTAATGCTGCTTCTATCTTCTTGCTGCTACTCATGCAGGCTGATGGTAGCACAGGATATGCTGGTGATGCAAGATTACATCAGCATATACATAAAAATGGAAATAAAACAAAATCGGGATATAAAGGGGCCACTCAGGAATTCCTGGCAGCCTATTATTTCAACCTGAAAAACGGTAAATACCAAGGAATTCAGTATGATTGAGAGGTATGGTAGCAACCAGCAACAAGGCGTGCAACTGTTTCCATTTCTGTTTTACAAAACCTATATTATGTTATGTTGTCCTATCTTGCCTTCATTCTTACTGGTTGGGTTCGGAGCCGATCTTCGGCTGGATACTATAGCTCTGAGTCTTTCACTTGGCTTGTGGCTGAACAGCTATCCCATCATGCAATGTGTAATTCGCCAGATCTCATTTGCCGCTTAACAAGATCGGATGCTCTTCTCCTTGGCTGTGGCGAAGTTTTTGCAAAGCTTATATTTCTGCTATTTTTGCTAACTGTTTTTGTCTACAAGTAGTTATAGGTCCTTTATATAGATAGTTTCTCTGTTGTTGTTGTGGGTGCTGTTTAATCTTTCACTACCGTGATTGTTGCTTAGTTGGCCGTCATATTAGTCGCAAGGCCTATTTTGTTCTTTTCTGTCCCATCGAAAACATTAGTGGAGTCCGTTTGTCTAGTGTGTATTTTCTTGTCAGTGATTCTTGGCTCGTTTGAGTTAGAGAGCCAAGTGCCCGTTTAAGTTAGAGGGTTTATCTAAATTTTGTTCCCTTGGAGTTTTTGTCTTGTTTTTCCTTGTTTAACAGCAGTGCTAGGTCCGTTTAATTTAAGAGGGTAGAGCTGTATTTATTCTTCAAATAGATGTGCTGTATGCTTATATTATTATAGTGTGCTCTCCCTCTCTCTCTCTCTATATATATATATATATATATATACGTGTGTGTGTGTGTGTGTGTGTGTGTGTGTGTGTGTATGTATGTATATATATATATATATATATATATATATATATATATATATATGTGGTGCATGTGTTTTTTTCTGATTATAGTATTTTTTATAGTTAATGCCTTACATTTATAGTGTTGTAGTTTGTGCTACCTTCTCATAATGTCCAAGGAAAGTAGAGAGAAGGAACCGAAGCCATCTGGCTTTAAAAAGTGTCAGAAATGCTCATAAAAAATGTCTCTAACTGATGGTCATACTGTTTGTGTTTATGGGGGCCATTCACCTGCAGGAGTCATGCACCTTTTGTCACTCTTTTAGTTCCCGCGTTTTTCAAGAAAGAAAAAACAAGTTAATAGTCAAAGTGCTTCTAAAAACTCCATTTTCTGAAGCTTTAGAAAGCCAGAATACTTCTTCTAAACTTAAGTCCCCTTCTTTAAGAAATAACAAGCCTTCAAAGAGATCATCTTCCTCTTCCTCCTCATCTGCTCATTCAGAACCACCTCAGAAAGTATTAAAAATTTCGGACAAATCAATCTCTTCGGCTCCACAGGACTCAGAACCGAGAGAGGTCATTGAATTGGACAAGCCAAGTCCTTCAGCTCCACAGCTTTTGTAACTGAAAGCGACTAGCTTTTAGAGCCGGTCCACTGAGTTAATACTGGTCTCCCCTACCTTGAGATCTCCCATTTTAGAGAGATCTCGCTCACCTATCCTTTCCTCCAGAAGCTTATCGGATGGTGAAATGGATAGGGTGGTGCGCAGACTTCTGAAGTCGCCGGCTAAATTATTTTCGGCTTTGACCCAACAGGTTCCGGAGCCAACTAAGACTCTCTCATCCATGTCTATTCCTCCTCCAAGCAGAGCTCAATCTTCGGAGCCAGTGTGCCAAGTACTGTTTGTTGCAGAATCTTCAGTTCTGAGACCCACCCAGGAGATTTCAGAACCATTGTCTGCTCTGATACCCTTGGTGCCTTGCGAGGTGTCTAGGAGCCGAAGCTCTCCAGTCAGTTTCACTTCCAGGGGGGATGCTTGGACCAGAGTCTCCTCTGATGTTCATCGTGCATACAGCTGCAGTAATCACAGATGGGTTTTCTGCCATCAGGCGGGTCCTCGGTCGGCCGAATTCCAAAGTCTAGGTCCGGCGTCGGTTGTTGTCGCTTTCTTTCCTGACATCAGTGCGACAGGGGTATATAAGACACAGCCAACGCCATTTTTTTAAATCTTTTTTGCCGCGCGGTGCCCGAAGCAGAAGCAGTTCGCAAGTGTCGGTCGGCCAGCTCCTGAAATTACGAAAAATTGGAAACCGAAGTCTTCTTTAAAGCTAAGTACCCCGTTGGGGAAACTTTTCTTGCCTCAGACCGATGTCAGACAAAGTTAACAATTGTATTTCTTGTGGGAAGCAAATAACGCATAAGGATTTCCATTCCCTCTGCATACCTTGTTTAGGCCCAGACCACGACGTCTCGGGCTGTTGCTTTTGCGCTACTTTCAATAAACGCACTATTAAGCGTCGGGCGGAGTTCGCCCAGCACTTTTTTGGTAAAGCCTTTGATTATAAAATGTCATCGGAGACTCCGACTACCGTTTTGTCCAAAAAACGCAAGGACAAAGACCGACACACGAGGTCGGCGGTCTCCACCGACACCACCCCAAAACCGGCTACACGTGGTCCGGTTCTCAGCGAGACACCTACGCAGCCTCTGACTACCGACAACACTTCTTTGGCGGTGTCTTCTGTAACCGAGACCACAGGTACCTCGGCCCATACCCAGACTACAACCACCGAAGCCACTGTGAGTGTTGAGCCTCCTAATGTGGACAGGTCCACTTCCACCCATGGTGTCTTTAGACCCTCATCTTCCTTTTCCATAAAGGCCTTTACTAAGTCCAAATCAGCCATGCATCCCAAGAGGCCTGTTGCACAGGGCCCATCTCCAGGCCCCATGCCTAAAAAGCAGATGCTAAAAATGGCTGAGGATTTAATTACTCTTATCAGGGGTTCCCAACCCCCTCCAGACAAGAGACCCAGAGTGGAGGAAGATTCTCCCTCTTCTGACCAGGGCTCCATTTTTTCAGAACATTCTGATGAAGAGGAACACTCGTACTCCCCTTTTGAAGATTCTGATGCAGAGCAGTCCATTCCTTCTGTATCTCCCCCAGAGGATTTTTCTTTTGGGGAAACCTTGCACACCTTGAGGGAACACTTCCATTGGGAAGGCCAAGACTTTTCTGATTCCAAGAAAAGACTTGGGGAATTTCTTTTGTTACCTCAGCACAGACCTCTGGTGATACCTCCTGTCTTGGACATACTTGATGTCTTGCCTTAATCCGGATTCCCTGCCTCCGGCCCCAGTCAAGCCTGATAGGTACTACAGAGTTCCTAACTCTCACCAATTTCTTTACAAAAGCCATAATGCTGACCCTGAAACCATTTCTCAAGGCCCCAAGGGAATGAAGGCCTCTACTGCTAAGAATCCACTACCTCCCGAAAGAGAGTCTAGATCCTTAGAAAGGTGGGGAAAAAGGTATATACCTCGGCCACCCTAGCCACGAGGGCCTTAAATTGTCAGTTCCATATGCTTAAATATCAACAGTTTCTGTTATCACAATTAAGAAATAAAATGTCTCAACCTGAACAACCAGATTTGAAGGAGTTGCAGGATATGATGCATAGTGCAGAACAAGTGGGTAAACACACCTTACAATGTGGTTATGATGCCCTAGAGGCCTCAAGTAGAGCTGCTGTGACAGGATCAGTCATTCGTAGACATGCCTGGCTTAGGGAACAAACCTTGCCTGATCATGTTAAAGCTAAACTACTAGATGCTCCTTTACAAAAGGATGTACTATTTGGTACTATTGCTGAGGAGATACTACGGAAAATGGAAGAAAAAGCTAAATCTATGCAAACTGTCAAAGCTTTTCTACAGGTTCAACCACCACGTTTTAGCAGAAATTGGCCTTCAAAAAACTGGTCCTTTCCAGCCACGGACAAGCCCCAAAGAGGTAGATACAGCTGCACAAGGGGCAGAGGACAATCTCAAGGATCATATAGAGGCAGACAATGGCAAACTCCAGCACCAAGAGGTGGCGAAGACAGTGCACAACAATACAGGAAACAAACCCAATGACTTCCCCCTTTTCATGCCAAGCAAGTCTCAGCTGGCAGCACCCTTGGGAGGAAAGCTGGCATTATTTACAAGAAATTGGCATATTATCACAACAGACAAATGGATCCTGGACATTATAAGCAGAGGCTACAGATTTCATTTTCACACTCTTCCAAAAATGAGAGGCATGCCGAACCTGCCACACAATCAAAGGGCAGAGGCTCAAATACAAATTTCAAAGCTCATGGACATGAAAGCTATTCAAGAGGTACCTACTCACGAACAAGGTCAAGGTTTTTATTCCAGACTATTTCTGGTACCAAGGAAAGGAACCGACTGGAGACCCATTTTGGACTTATCCATCCTAAACTCATTTCTACTCATACCAAAATTCAAGATGCTCACATTACAGCAGCTTCTTCCCATGCTGGGCAAGGAGTTTTGGCTGGTAACATTGGACCTCAAGGAGGCATACCTGCATGTCCCAATCAGACAAAGCTGCAGAAGATACCTCAGATTTCTTGCAGGTTCAATCCACTATCAATTCTCTGCATTGCCCATTGGCTTATCTACTGCGCCCAGAGTATTCACGAAATGCCTGGCATCAGTAATTGCCTACTGCAGACTTCAAGGGATACAAATTTACCCTTATTTGGATGACTGCCTGATCCAAGCGGACAGCAAGCACATACTTCTGGAACATCTGGCTTATGTAACACGGTTATTGAATTCTCTGGGATACACAGTCAACAAAGAGAAATCCAGGCCAACACCAACTCAGAAAATAACTTTCCTGGGTGCCAACTTGGACACAAACACCCAGATGGCCTATCTTACGTCAGAAAAACAGGGGCAACTAACTCAGTACTTCAAAATACTAGCAAATTGTACCAGGCTCACTGCAAGGAAAATCCTGCAGGCTCTGGGCTTCATGGCATCTTGCATTCTTTTAATCCCATGTGCAAAGTTGCATATGAGGAAACTTCAGTGGTACCTAAAAAACCTATGGTCTCAACACAGCCACAGTTTGGAAACAATAATACCAATAATCCCATGTTTGCAAAAGGAATTTCTATGGTGGGCCCAAGCATGCCAAACAAACACAGGTCTTCCATTCTGCAAGCCTCAAGCAAATCAAGTCATCACAACAGACGCCTCAGACTACGCCTGGGGGGCGCACATGACAGACAGGTGCATTTAGGGCAAATGGTCCCAAAAGGAAAAGCACCTTCACATCAATCAAAAAGAAATGCCAGCAGTGATAAATGCAATTACAGCTTTCAATGACCTCCTGCATCCAGGGCAATTATTGATAAGAACAGACAACACCACAGTAATGTAGTACATAAACAAACAAGGAGGAACACATTCATACCCCCTGTGCAGGCTAGCCATGTCACTTTGGAACTTGGCTCTGGAATGGCAAATCGAACTTCAAGCACAGTACTTGCCAGGATTGGAAAACATGCTGGCAGACAATCTAAGCAGAAATATGACAGATCCACACGAATGGAAGTTGCATCCTCAAGTGTTTACAAAGATAATCCAAGCGTGGGGAAGGGCAGACATAGATCTCTTCGCCTCCCACAGGAATCATCAATTGAAAAAGTTCTGTTCAAGGACCTTTCATCCAAAGGCCTGGAGAGTGGACGCCCTTTCTTTCAGTTGGGCAGCATGGACAGTTTACGCTTTCCCACCTTTGCCTCTTCTGCCCAAGGTGCTCTTGAAAGCAAGAGCAGACAGACCAAGATGATACTGATTGCTCCAGACTGGCCAAGACAACACTGGTACCCACTCCTGAGGAGCCTAACACATACTCCTCCCTGGACCCTACCTCTAATGCCTCTTCTACTGACTCAGCACAGCTACAAAACTCTTCACAGTCAGCTGAAAACACTCAATCTGGCTGCATGGAAAATTCCTTAACACCACAACAGACCCTACTCTCCAAAGAGGTGCAGGATGTCATTTTGGAGGCCAGAAGGCCATCTACTAGAAAGGCTTACTCCGCAAAATGGAAACGGTTTTGCGCTTGGAATGAGAAAAAAGGCCAGGATCCTAGAAAACTGAATTTGCCTCAGATATTACAGTATCTAGCTGAGCTGTTGAACAGTGGACTTTCATTTTCCTCCATCAAAATTCATGCCTCAACCATTTCTGCAGAATACAACACTGATCCACCCTTATTCTCTCACCCACTTTTAAGACAGTTCTCATAGGGGCTAAGAATATAAGAACTCTAAGGAAACAACCAATATCAGCCTGGGATCTTAATTACATTCTAGAAAAATTAACATTGCCTCCCTTTGAACCAGCTGCCTCAACAGATTTGCAATATTTGTCCTGGAAAACCGCTTTCCTTCTGGCCATTACCTCAGCTCATCGGGTTTTGGAACTACAAGCCCTCATGGCTGTGCAGCCCTTTCTCATCTTCCATCAGGACAGGGTTTCCCTACGAACCAACCCGTCATTTATGCCTAAGGTAGTATCCAGGGTAGCTTTAAATCAGGCCATACACTTACCTACCTTTTACCCCAATCCTCAAAACAAAGGGGAAAGGCTGCTACATTCCTTAGACATCCATAGACAGCTACGTTACTATTTGGACAGAACAAAGCCTTTCAGGAAATCAGAACAACTTTTTGTGTCCTATGCTGTAGGAGCTCAAGGGAAGCCAATTTCCAAACAGACAATTTCAAACTGGATAGGCCACTGCATACGGTTTTGTTACTCCTTTCATGGCAAATCTGTTCCTACAGACATCAGATTCCACTCCACAAGGGCCACAGCTACCTCTACAGCCTTCCTCAGAGGAGTCCCTACCAAAGATATTTTGGAGGCAGCCACTTGGAGTTCTGTGCATACCTTCACAAAACACTACCACCTGCCTTTATACTCCAAAACTAGAGCAGGCTTTGCCACTGCTGTGTTGCAGGGCATTCTGGCTCGTCCCAGTTCCACCTAGTGCCTACCACCCTGTGCATAGCTTTGGGATTCTACCCATCTGTGATTACTGCAGCTGTATGCACGATGAACATAGTACAGTTTTGTACCTACCATAAATGTAGATGTTCGAGTGCTAATACAGCTGCAGTACAGGTTTCCCTCCCTCCTTCCCCTCTTGGTAAAGGCCTAGTGGCTAACACCTCCTCATACAACCTGATTGGGTTATCCTTCTATGGTGTATTTGCTTGCAACTACTGATTTTTGATTATATTGCATTGCATGATTATATATATAATTTATGTATTGCCTTCCTTCTGGGGGCACCTGACATCTGGGGCAAGAAAGACTGAAGAAAATGGCGTCGGCTGTGTCTTATATACCCCTGTCACACTGACGTCAGGAACGAAAGCGACAACAACCGACGCTGGACCTAGACTTTGGAATTTGGCCGACCGAGGACCCGCCTGACGGCAGAAAACCCATCTGTGATTACTGCAGCTGTATTAGCACTCGAACATCTACATTTATGGTAGGTACAAAACTGTACTTTACGAGCCTACCTCTCGGGGCTTCAGCATGGGTGAGCTTGGCTCCTACATTGGGCTCTATGCCGGGAATTCCTTCCATTTCTTCGGAACAGGAGGTGTCCTCGGAGCCGGGGGACCTGGTTTCGAGCTGATGAGTGTGCTGTCCCCTCCTACATCTCTACACAAGGGTACTGGTAGTCTTCCCCCTAAGGCACCGGTGTCTGTTTTGACACCATCCCATCCTTAGGACAGCAGAGATTCAGGGCCTCAGGTAGCCCCATTAGGCAAGTCCCACTCTCCTGAGACCTCCCCAGAATATGCTTTTGAGGAGGTTCCTCGGAAAAAAAAAAACATGCAAGAGGAAGCATCTGGACTCACCAGATGAGTCAGTCACCTCAGACACTGACCTTAAGGAGTCAGAAGGGTCCCCACAGTCACCCTCTGAAGATATCTCCTTTGCAGATATCTTAGAAATTCTGAAACATAGAGGCAGCTGGAAGCCGATTAACCCTTTTGATGAGAAGTCTGTGCACCTGAAGGCCTTTGGATCTCAACCTTCAGCCTCCTGGGGGTCTCCACCTTTTGATGAACTAATGGAATTGGTTAGTCGAAAGGCATGGGAACCACCAGCCACTATGGAACCAGTTCCTAGGAGACCAAATAAATTCATAACTCCAGCAGAAAAATAATTTCTTACTAAAGGCGTCCCTGTAGATGCTATGGTGGTGGCAGCAGCCACCAAGACGGGACTCTGAAACGTCCTCATCTGTCCATCCACCGAACAAGGTGTCTCGTATAATGACAGATATGGGAAGCGTATTTTCTCATCAGTGACTTTTACCCTTCGATCGCTGAACTACCTTACGTCCTTTACTAGGCTGCAAAGAGAAATCCTGTAGGAGTTAGAAGATACCACCTCAGAAAGTATTAAAAATTTCGGACAAATCAATCTCTTCGGCTCCACAGGACTCTGAACCGAGAGAGGTCATTGAATTGGACAAGCCAAGGAGTTTCAGACAAAGTGACCTCTCGGCTATCCACCTTAAATTCCATAGTTAACTCCTCCATGAGGCTGATTTCCTATGCAGTGGATGGAGCGAGCAGGGCAGCGGGTTCGGGAGTTTCCCTAAGGTGATACTCCTGGATGCGTTGTTGTAATTTTGTGGAACCTTTTAAGTCTACCTTTGTCAACACCCCTTTCGATGGTTCCTCACTTTTTGAACCAAAAGTCAAAGTAACACTCACCAAATGTGAGCAGGAAGGAAAAACTCTGCTGTTGGAGTGCATTTTTCCATCCCTTCCAGACCTTATCCTTAGGGTCAGAAAGGTGGAAAAATGTGGTTCAAGAAATCCCAGGGAGTATTTCAGGATGCATGAGGAGAATCCTTCCTCAGGGGCAGAGGGAGAGGTAATAATTGTAGACATCATCCACGAGGCAGAGGGAGGTCCGCAAAATCAAGGTGACCATGATTACTTTTGCAGCCGACCTTTCCAGTGCTTCTGAAAGGAGGCCCGTCTGTCCTACTCCGGAGGCAGTCGGGGGGGGGGGCAATTATCTTTGTATCCAGAAGCCTAGCGTGATATCACAAAATACAAGTTGGTACAAAGTATAATATCCAGAGGTTATTCCATTCCCTTCTCTCTTCCTGTCCCACAACTCCAAAGGATCCCCAGACATTCCACCCAATCTAAGGGAACAGGCAACTTACAGAGATTCAAAAGTTGCTAGACAAGAGAGTCATCCAAGAAGTCCCCGCAGACCAAATAGGATTTGGAACTTACTCAAGATTCTTTTTAGTGCTAAAAAGAATGGGACTGGAGACCCATTTTGGATCTCAGCAAACTAAACTAATCTGTAAAGAAGTCCAAGTTCTGAATGGTGACACTGCAGTCAAGTCTTCCCTTTTTATGGAAAGGCAATTGGATGTGCTTAATAGACCTCCAAGATGCGTACTACCACATAAAAATGGACAGAGCATCAAGGAGTCACTTACACTTCCGGCTGGGAGCCAGTCCTTATCAGTTTCGAGCTCTGCCCTTTTGTCTCACTACAGCCTCCAGAGTGTTCATCAAATGCATGGCAGTAGTCATGGCTCACTTGAGATGGTTAGGAATCCAGGTTTTTCTAGATTACTGGCTCCTGACTGCCATCACCAAGCATCTGCTACAACAGTTAAGAGACCAAACCTTAGAAATTTGTTCTTAATTAGGGATAACAATAAAGTTAGGGAAATCTGCCTTGTCAGCATATTGCCTTTGTAGGAGCAGAATTAGACACTGTCTCTATGATTGCAAAATTACCTGCAAAAAAGAGTTTTGGTACTCGGACAACAAATTTCCGATCTCCTGCCAAAGACGGAAGTAACAGCGAAAACAGTCTTGAAAGTTCTAGGAATGATGGCATCAACGATTACCATAGTCCCTTTAGCTAGGATGCACATGAGAGTTTTCCAGTGGCTTCTCTTTTCTCAGTGGTCCTTACAAGAACTTCCCATGTACCACCAGATCAGAATTAGTCATGCAAGAAGGATATAAGATAGTGGCTCCTTTCCAGTCATGTCACGCTAGGTCGACCATTTACTCCACAACAACCTCTGGCAACAGTGACCACGGATGCCTCCCAGATAGGGTGAGGGGGCATTATCTGGGGAGGATGGTCCAAGGCACATGGCAGGAGTACGAGTCCCATTTGCATATGAATCTTCTAGAGATGAGAGCAGTGCTCTTGACATTGCAAGCTTCAGGACTCTCTTCCACTAGGAACAATTGCAATTCAGTCAGACAATATGTCGGTGGTTTGGTACCTAAACAAGCAAGGAGGAACCAAGTCTTACCCCCCTTTGCCGAGAGGCCATCAAAGTATGACAGTGGACAATCTCTTCCCAATGGTTTCTGATAGCAATGCACATCCCGGGGAAATCCAGTGTGATAGCAGGCAGACTGAACAGAACAATTTTGATGCCTCACAAGTGGTCCCTATTTACTGTGACCTATTTGCGACTCCCATGAATGCCAAATGCAGCAGCTATTTTGCCCTAATCACCCCTTTGGGGGAGTCACTCAGGGATGTTCTTGTTTACTATTGACCCTCGGGACTACTGTATGCATTTTCCCCATTTCCCCTAATACCACAGGTCATTCAGAAAGCCTACTTGTTGGGAAGCAGGATAATTCTCATTGCTCCATATTGGCCTTGTCAGATTTGGTTTCCCTTCTTCTGGCCGCATCTTCAAAAGGAACTGTGGACTCTGGACCTAGTTGCAGACCTTCTGACTTGAATGTCGGGAACACTCCACCCCTCCTTCCAAACCCTCAATTTGACAGCATGGCTGCTGCAGTTTTCAGCTTAGCCAGGCTTCACAATTTTACGCCAGTAGTTAAACACATTCTGGCTTAATCTGCGGTGGTGCAGCGGTAGCATGGTTTTCTCAGAGCAAGAGGTTCACCCGTTCGATTCTTGGTTAGAGTGTGGGGAGTGCCTTCTGTGTGGAGTCTGCATGTCCCCCCCGTGGTTGGGTGGGTGTTCAAAAGACATGCGTAAATGGGCGTGCCTTCATTGAAGGTTGAACGTCGAGCTGGCACCTCTGCATTTGTGAAAATCTACTGCCAATCATTAGCGGACCGGAGTTCCACTGTAGCGACCCCTAACTGGGAAAAGCCGAAAGACAAAGACAAGTTAAACACATTCTGGTATCCTCGCACAAGGCTACAACTAGGAGACTATACTTTAGCAAATGGAAAAGGTTCTCAATCTGGGCACAGAATAAAAACATTGATCCCTTTTCTGCTCTGATCTCTTCTGTTCTTGAGTTCCTATCAGAGCTCTGTTAACAGGGTTCAGCGGCAGCTACTATCAAGTTGCAATTAGCTGCAATCTCAAATTTTCATTTAAGTGACAGAACTTTGAACTTGATGTCACACAGATTATGTAAAGCCTTTCTAAAAGGTATCTGCTTATTAAGACCCCCCATTAAAGAACCACTCCCACCATGGGACTTGAATTTTGTTCTAACATATCTGACCTTGCCTCCTTTTGAACCCACATCATTTTGTGACTTCAAATTTCTATCTTGGAAAACAATTTTTTTAGTTGCCATTACTTCTGCAAGAAGAGTTTCGGAATTGCAAGATTTGTCAATCAAACCTCCTTATTTGATTTTCTATAAGGATAAGGTATCTCTCTGGACAAATCCATCTTTCTTACCTAAGGTGTGTTCACAAAATAATTTAAACCAATCTATTGAGCTGCCAGAGTTTTTCCATAATCATGGCAACAAGGCAGAATACAAACTACACCAGTTAGATGTACATAGACAACTTCACTTCTATCTACATAGAACCAAAGATTTCAGAAAGTCTGATCAGTTGTTTTTTTCCTTTTCAGAAGTCAAAAAAGGCATGCCAGTCTCTAAAGTCTCACTCTCAAACTGGCTCTCAAATTGTATTACCTTTATTTACAATTCAAATAACAGACAACTACCTTTCAAAGTCAAGGGTCACTCCACTAGGGCTATGGCAACGTCCTCTGCTTATCTAGCTAAACTATCAATGGACAGTATTTATGCCGCTACTACGTGGGCAAAGACCTCACACATTTATCACTCATTACAAAGTGGATTTGGCCTCCAGGGACAGGGCCTCCTTTGGTTCCACTGTGCTGAAAAGTGTACTCCCATGAGCCACCCTGGGAATATGGTTCTGGGGATGCTGTCCCAACCAGTAAGAATGAAGGTGAGATAGGACAACATAACATAAAGAATTTATGTACTCGCCATAATGTTCCATGTTTGTTTGTTTGTCCATCTCAGCATTCATTCTTACGATCCCTCCCACCTTCCCTCTACCTAAGACTTCTAGAGAAACTGGAGGATTTCTTTCCTTGGTCTAGGATCTCCTCTGACTTTCTTCCCTTTAAGTATCCTTTATTATAGGACTAGTGTTACACACATGGCTATGGTTAGCAGCAAACAAGAGCTGGGGAATCATGTACTGCATAATGGGATAGCTGTTCAGCCACGAGCCAAGTGAAAGACTTTGAGCTATAGTATGTGGCCAAGTCGGTGCCGAGGATCAGCTCCGAACCCAACCAGTAAAAATGAGTGGCGAGATGGACAACAAACATGGAATGTTATGGTGAGTACATAACTTCTTTTTTCTGTTTTTCCTACATGTTCAGTGGACTTTGTATACCAATGTGTATGTAGCCCACTATCTTGGGCTGCCATTATTAACCTTTCATCTTTTGGTTTGAATTTGCCTCTCATTAACCATTCCTGCATTCAGTCCTGATCAGCATGAGTTTCTTTCAGAAGTATTCTATACTTGCAACTATATTTATGCATTTTCCACATTTCTTCCCTTCTCATCTGATCCTTCACCTTGTATTCTTTCTTTTGTTTTTTTGCACATTCCCTTGCTGCCTGGTTTTTATCTACTTCTGGTTTGATTTCCATTCCTGCTTGACGTCGATATGCTTCTGCTAGACTAAGCAGGAAAGTCATCTTAGATTTATTCTCCTCATGTTATAAAACTTTCAGTACGTTTGGATCATGTGAGGTCAACAGATGTGTGCAGTCCCATGATTGCAGATCTATACATGTAATCAGTTTCAAGGAGGTCCATAGCTCCTTTGGAACTGGGAGTATGTAACCTTGGTATGCACTGATTTTTATAAATCATTTGCTGAGCATGAAGCATCCTTCTTGTTTTCCTGTCTAATCTATCCCAACACATTTTGGTGCTAGTCAGTTACTCCAAAACTGTAAGTTAGGACAAGAAGAGCAAATTGGTTTATAGCTTGAATTTTGTTCGTAGATGTTAATGCTGTTTTTAGGATTAATTTAAGTCTTTTAAACTATTCCTTACAAACTTTTATTTGCATTTGTTAATGTTTTATTGCCAATTCTTCATCAATTCTCAAGTCTTTATACACTCCCTCTTGCTCAAATTTTTTTATATTACATTCTTGTCCCAAACTGTTTTCCTGGTGCTGCAATTTTCCTGCTTTAAAGGTTGCTTTTGCACATTTATCAAGACCAGATGACATTCTCATATCATCTGAAAAAGTTTTGATAACTTGCAGTTGTGCTTTCATTTCCTTATCTAATGAGCTATACAGTTTTAAATCATTAACAAAGAGGAGATAAGTCATTGCACTTCATTGATTTCTGGGAACCAAATTATAGCCATGGCCTAATCTGTTAAGTAGACAGCTTAATGGGTTAAGGGCAAGACAGAATAGTAGAGGTGGCAGGAAGTCACCCTGGAATATCACCCTTTGGAATTTTATCCTCTGCTTTTTAATTGCAAAGTAGTCTGCCACTGTTTCATGGTCACTGTAGTGTAGTTGATCAGTGTAGGATGTTTCTTTAAGCACTCTTTGTCCATGAATGCGGAATACTATCAAATAATTTTTTGTAGTCAATTCATGCCTTACTTGGGTTCTTCCCTTTTTTTACAGTTCTCCATTATGACTTTATTTAGCAACAAATGATCCTTTGTTCCATATGACTTTCTTTTATTGCCCTTTTGTTCTATTGATATGATTATGTTTTCTTCTAAATGACTATAAACATTGTTGGGATCAATTCCACTGTATAGTTTATACGTCATTGGAAGGCAAGTTTTGGCCTATAATTTTTAGGGTAGCTTGTAGGCTCACTCTTTAAGTAGGAGCATTGGTTTTCCTGTTAGCCTTGTTGGTATATGTTCAGGGTGCTCATATAAATGGATCTGAAGTTGTTGTATTCACTTAGTCTTCAACCTGTGGGTTCCCGATCTGTCTCGGATCCGACTCGGCTGCATGTCTAGCATCTGATCTGAGCTCAAAGCTCCTCCCCTTACCCATAATGCTTTTTTCTCCTTCCTTGTTTACTGCACTTCATGTCCGCATCGTGATCCATGCTGCTTGCTGTAAAAGTTTGTGGTAAGTGACTATTTTGTCAAAATTTTCTCTTTTCTACCTCCCCTCGCGCTTTCAGTCTGTTAAAAAAAAGAAAAAAAAAGAAAAAAAAAAGATTTCGAAACTGAAGTATCAACATTCAGTATTTCGAGGCTATAAAGTCGAAACCTTAAAACAACTAAAACTCAGAAGTGCGAAATTCAAAATCTCGCACACCGGAGATTTTGAATTAGAGCTTCTACTCCACACACACACACACACACACACACACACACACACACACACACACACACACACACACACACACACACACACACACAAGCTCACTACTACATAAAAGCAGAGGGGGGCAAGCCCACCTGCACCCCCCCATGTGGGGGGGCTGTACCCCTCACACACCCCTACTTAAATATTCTAACTCCGAGACACACTACATACAAGCACACACAAAACACCAGCACACAAGCTACATTCTCCTCGCACACCTGCATCACAGCAACAAAACAAACCAGCACACACCACAGCCCCTACCCAAAACCCTAAACAAATAAGCACTTAACTGAATCCACAACCACAGCAAAACACCGGAAGCGCGAATTCCAAATCTCCTGTGTGCAAGGTTTTGAATTTCGCTACTGAGGTTTCGTTGTTTTCAGGATTCCACTTTATGGGCTCGAAATACTGAATTTCGATATTTCAGTATTTTGAGCTTCTAAAGTGAATCCGTGCTGGGCCTTAGGTTGGGACAAAGTCTGAAACTCCCAAACCCACCTTCAGAAAATGTACAGTGTGTGGCCACAAGCTCTCCCCCAGCTGATGGCCATACACTGTGCGCCATTTGTCTTGGGGCAGCTATTCTTCAGACCTCTTGTTCCAGTTGTGCCAGATTTAATCCCTGGGCACTGATGGACAGAAGGAATAAGCTTATCCTCAAGGGCCTTCTTCCCTCTTCATTCTCCGAGACTGAAGACTCTCCCACCTTGGCTTCTGCTGTGACCTCCTCCCTGGTCTGTGGGACTCAAACTTCCACTAAGAGGACTGGGGATGGAGACAAATCTTCCAAGAGGGAGAGGCCAAAGAAGCGATCCCCAGATAGTTTGGCACTGGCTCACAAGCCAAAGTTAAGTCGGTGCCGAGGCTGGAGTCTCACTGACTCCATTCCCTCAGTTCTCTCCGGAGGAGCTCTGGACCCGGTTGCTGGCTTAGGTTTTTCCTCACTGCCCCGCCAGGCCGGTATCAGTTGCCTCTTCCTTCTGCTCTACCTGTAACCTTAGCAACGTGGAGATGGATAGGATGATGCGGAAGTTCATCCGCACCCAGATACAGATGGGAGTCTTGCCTACCCTCTCTCCCTCCTGAGCAAGGAGGATGCAGTCCTTTTTCACCCTTGATGTTCATAGTGTTTCACTGTTGTAGTCATTACTCTTGGGTTATCCTGCTGGCAGGCTACTCTCAGTCGGCCAGAATTCCAAAGTCTAGGTCCGGCATCAGTTGCTGTCGCCTCTTCCCTGACGTCAGTGCCCCAGGGGTATAAAAGATGCAGCCGGCGCCATTTTCTTCAGTCTTTCTTGCCGCACGGTTCCCGAAGCAAAAGCAGTTCGCAAGTGTCTGTCGGCTGACTCCTGAGATTTTCAAATCCGAATTTCAGAACCAAATTCTTCATTAAAGCTAAGTATCCCGTTGGGGAAACTTTTTTCTTGCTCCAGACCGATGTCAGAAAAAGTTAATTGTATTTCTTGTGGGAAGAAAATACCTCATAAGGATTTTCACTGTTACTGTATTCCTTGCCTAGGCCCTGATCACAATGTTGCTAGCTGTCGGTTTTGTGCTAGATTTAACCAACACACTATTAAGCGTCGGTTCGATTTTGCATTTTATTACTTTGGCCGAATATTTAATTATATAATGCCGTCGGAACAGCCGACAACCAGAGTTTACAAAAAACGCAAAGACAAGGAAAAGGATAGGCATCCGAGGTCCAAAACCGACGACGAGGCCTCTGCTAGGCCAGTCACTGGTTCGCCGGCTCCCAGTGAGGTGCTTTCGTGGCCCCTGGCACCCGCTACCTCAGAGTCACAGGCTGCTTCCGATTCCCACGTGGAGCCGACTGGGCCTGTGGATACTCAAGGTATTGGACACTCTGAAATCATTCTCTCAGATGGGTCCGGAGCCACTGAGCAGGCATCGGCTTCTGTGGGTGTCTTCAGACCTACACAACTATATATTAAGCCATCTTCAGCTTCAAAGACCAAGACTAAAGCAGCTCTAAAGACAAAGAAACCAGTACAGCATTCTTCTACTCAGACTTCCATGCCTAAAAAACAGATCCTCAAAATGGCCGAAGACTTAATTATTTTGATCAGGGGCTCCCATCCCCCTCCTGATAAGAGGCCTAGGCAAGAGACAGAGTATGATTCTTCTGATCTGGTTTCTATTTCCTCTGATTCCTCTTCTGAACAGGATTACTCCATGCTTCTCTATGAGGATTCTGATGTTGAAGAATCCATTCCTTCAGCCTCTCCTCCTGAGGATTATTCCTTTGGGGAAACCCTGCATACCATGAGGGAGCATTTCCAGTGGGAGAGCCAAGATTACTCTGAATCTAAGAAAAGGTTCAGAGACTTCTTGCTACTTCCTCAGCACAGAACCCTTGCTGTTCCACCTGTTCTAGACATTGTAGATGTATTTTCAGAGTCCGGCCTGTCCCCTGACTCTTTACCCCCTGCACCTGCTAAGCCAGACAGATACTACAGGGTCCCAGATTCTCATAAATTTCTATATAAAAACCCCACTGCTGACCCAGAAACTATATCTCAGGGTCCCAAAGGGGTTAAAGCTTCCACTGCAAAAAACCCTGTCCCCTCTGATAGGGATTCTAGGGCTCTAGACAGATGGGGGGAAAAAAGTCTACACTTCTGCTACCTTGGCCATAAGGGCTTTAAATTGCCGGTTTCATATGCTTAAATATCAGCAATATTTAATGTCACTGCTTAAACAGAAATTGTTGACAAATACTGAATGTGCAGAGAACAAGTGGGAAAGCATACTTTGCAATGTGGTTATGATTCACTGGAGGCCTCTTGCAGGGCCGCTGTTATAGGTTCTGTTATTAGAAGGCATGCTTGGTTAAGGGAATAGAATCTGCCTGAACATGTTAAAGCAAAAGTATTAGATGCACCATTATAGCATGATACTTTATTTGGTACTAAAGCAGAAGAGGTGTTGAAAAAAAATGGAGGATAAAGCAAAATCCATGCAGACAGTCAAAGATTTCTTACAGGTACAGTCACCCAGGTTTAGCAGGAACTGGCCTTCTAAAAATTGGTCCTTTCCAGTGTCAGACAGACCACAAAGAGGCAGATACAGGCAGATACAGGCATCCCAGAGGCAGATCTCAGCCCTAAGGCTCATACAGGCCTAAACAATGGGGGTGCTCCTATACCCAAAAGCGGAGAGGACAAATCACAACCTTACAGGAAACAGTCCCAATGACTTTCCTCTGCCAGATCCAAGCACTTTTCTTTTGGCAGCCCCCTTAGGGGGAAAACTAGCACTTTTTTCATCAAATTGGCAAATGTTATCTAAGACAAATTGGTCCTGAACATAGTGTCCCAAGGCTACAGGTTCCATTTTCACACTCTACCAAGGCCAAAATGTATGCCAGACCTGCCACACAATCAATGGGCAGAGGCACAAAAACAAAATTACAGCCCTCATGGACATGAGGGCCATTCAGCAAGTACCACAACAAGAGCAGGGGCAAGGATTTTACTCCAGACTTTTCCTAGTACCCAGAAAGGACAAAACCTGGAGACCAATACTGGACATGTCTATACTAAATACGTTTCTGAAAGTTCCCAAATTCAAGATGTTGACTCTACAGCAGCTACTGCCCATGCTGGGCAAGAAGGCTTGGCTCGTAACTTTGAACCTAAAAGAGGCATACCTGCATGTCCCAATCAGACAATCTTGCAGAAGATACCTCAGATTCATAGCTGACTCTATGCATTACCAATTCTCTGCACTGCCCTTTGGCTTATCTACTGCGTCCAGGGTCTTCACAAAATGCCTGGCACCAGTAATTGAGTTTTGCAGACAAAGAGGAATTCAAATATACCCCTACTTGGACGACTGCCTAATTCAAGCAGAGAACAAAGACATTCTTCTAAAGCATCTGGCGTTTGTAAAAAGATTACTAATTGGCCTGGGGTACACAGTAAATGAAAAGAAATCAAAACTAGTGCCCTCTCAAGTGATAATATTCCTGGGTGCAAGCTTAAATACAACTGCCCAGATGGCTTATCTCACGCCAAAGAATCAAAAGCAACTGACTACTTACTTCAAGAAATTGGCAACAAAAACCCACTTATCTGCAAGGAAAATCCTGCAGGCCTTGGGTTTCATGGCATCCTGCATGCTACTAATTCCATATGCCAGACTGCATATGAGGAAACTACAATGGTATCTAAAAAGTGTTTGGACTCAGCATTGCCACAGCCTGGAGACAGTAATTGCACTCATTCCCTGCCTGCAACAGGAGTTTCGATGGTGGGCAGAAGCCTGCTACCACAACAAGGGTCTGCCATTCAGTTTACCCACAGCCAGACAGACACTGACAACGGATGCATCAGATTATGCCTGGGGGGCCCATATGGCAGGAAAATGTATTCAGGGCACATGGCCTGCACACCAGATGCATTTTCACATCAATCAAAAAGAGATGCTAGCTGTTCAAAATGCCCTGACAGCTTTCAAGGACCTGCTTCATCCAGGACAGATACTGATAAAGACAGACAACACTACGGTCATGTGGTACATAAACAAGCAGGGAGGTACACATTCCTACCCCCTCTGCAGACAAGCAATGACCTTATGGGACACAGCATTGGCTTTTCAAGTTCACCTGCAAGCACAGTTCCTGCCAGGAAAATCAAATACTCTGGCAGACGAACTAAGCAGAAACCTCATGGATCCCCACAAATGGAAACTGGATCCACAAGTCTTCAGCATGATAATAAGGAAATGGGGATGCCCAGACATAGATCTGTTTGCCTCCCCTCACAACTGCCAATTACAGAGATTTGGCACAAGGATTTATCACAAGCAAGCATGGAAAGTGGATGCCCTGTCCTTCAGCTGGAAAAATCTAACAGTATATGCTTTTCCTCCACTGCCTCTCCATCCCAGGGTACTCCTAAAGGTCAGACAAGAGAAGCCAAAAATGATACTGATTGCACCAGACTGGCCATGCCAGCACTGGTACCCAATCCTAAAGAGCTTGTCTCAAGAAGGTCCAGCATGGATATTGCCTCAACTTTCTCACTTGCTGACCCAACAAAATCAGATCCTGCACAGCCAACTCAAGACCTTAAATCTGGCAGCATGGCGGATAATGTAGCCATTCAGAACACTCCTCTTTCAAAAGCTGTTATGGATATTATCTTGGAGGTCAGGAGGCCCAGTACCAGAAAATCTTATGCAGAAAAATAGAAGAGATTCTGTGCTTGGAACCAGGAACAAGGCATTGACACGTGTGTACCAAATATCCCTCAGATTTTACAATACTTTACTGAGATGCTGAACAAAGGCCTTTCTTTCTCATCAATAAAGATTCATGCCTCTGCCATTTCAGCCCATTACAATACGGAACCACCTATCTTTTCACATCCTCTAATAAGGCAGTACCTCAGAGGGGCCATAAACATTAGGCCTCCAAGGAGAGCACCAATTCCGGCCATGGACCTCAATTATGTGTTGGAAAAACTCACACTGCCTCCTGTCGAGCCAGCACCAACAGCAGATATAAAATTATTATCCTGGAAAACAGCTCTGCTCCTAGCAATAACCTCTGCAAGGTGA
The DNA here is from genome assembly GCF_019279795.1 of Protopterus annectens. Classification (NCBI taxonomy): domain Eukaryota; kingdom Metazoa; phylum Chordata; order Ceratodontiformes; family Protopteridae; genus Protopterus; species Protopterus annectens. Next base: position 1,166,443,377 of record NC_056731.1, read on the forward strand.
GTCTCAGAGTTACAAGCAGTCATGGTTGTGGAACCTTTTATCATTTTTCATCCAGACAGGGTTTCCCTGAGGACAAACCCTACATTTATGCCTAAGGTGGTGTCTAGTGTGGCCCTCAACCAAACCATTCACTTGCCTACCTTTTATCCAAATCCACAGAACAAAGGTGAGAAAAGTCTGCATTCTTTGGACATACACAGGCAGTTACACTTCTACTTGGACAGAACTAAAGCTTTCAATAAAACTGAGCAACTTTTAGTGTCATATGCTGCAGGATCACAAGGAAAGGCCATCTCAAAACAGACTATTTATAAATGGATAGGCCATTGCATCCGTTTCTGTTATTTTCAACATGGCAAATCAGTGCCTAAGGCATTAGGCCTCATTTCACCAGAGCAGCAGCCACTTCAGCAGCCTTCCTCAGAGGAGTACCAATCAAGGATATCTTAGAGGCTGCAACTTGAGTTCAGTGCACACTTTCACAAAGCACTACCACTTACCTCTTTACTCTTAAGTCCAGAGCAGGCTTTGCCACTGCAGTTCTGCAAGGCCTTATAGCTTCTCCTAATCCTATTTAGTCCAGCCGCCCATCCTCAGCTTTGGGATTCAACCCAAGAGTCATGACTGCAACAGTGAAACACAATGAGCATAGTACAGTTGTGTACCTACCATAAATGTAGATGTTCAAGTGTATTCACTGTTGCAGTCCAGGTTACCCACCCACCATCCCCCTTTTCTTTGCTGGGACTTATCTGCACTTCCCTATCCTATGCAACCTATTTGGTGTATTTGCTTGTAGACGAAGGAAATGTTATCTTTGTGCATGCATTTTTATTGGCTTATTTTTCAGCCTACCAGTTTGGGGGCACCTGACATCTGGGGCAAGAAAAACTGAAGACAATGGAGTCGGCTGCATCTTTTATACCCCTGGCGCACTGACATCAGGGAAGAGGCGACAGCAGCCGACGCCAGACCTAGACTTTGGAATTCTGGCCGACTTGAGGGTAGCCTGCCAGCAGGATAACCCAAGAGTAATGACTGCAACAGTGAATACACTCGAACATCTACATTTATGGTAGGTACACAACTGTACTCCTCCTCTGATTCGACCTCCGATTTTGGAGCCCTTGGATCAAAGGACACTCGGCATTGGGTCGGTGCCAATGGTACCTTGTACCTCGACGTCAGCCATGACCTTGAGCAGGTCAGATCTGACTAGCTCTGATCCAACAGGCTCTCAGAGCCATAGCCTTGGCTTCGGATCCGAGGGGGTGGTGTCTGCTCCAAGTTTGTCGGAGCGGAGTCTTCCCCTTGGTATCTCGGTGCAAGGAGATTCAGACACCCCCGTTGGGTCAGAGGGTTACTGCTCCTCCTATTGTCCTTTCTTAAGATCTCCACTCCCCTTCGGCTTTCAACGTGGTGGAGAGGGTACTCTTGATTTCTTAGAAACCCTTGACCGTCTCTTCTTCGGATTCTGCCCCGGTTCCTTCTGTTTTTGGCATGGATCCAGCCCTTCTGCAATCTCAGGGACACCCTGCCACCTGTTTGCCTCAGGACACTCCCTCTTGGGAACAGCATGACGTTGGCAAGTCCTCCCCAGAGATCCCCACTGAGGAGTTCCCTTGTAAACGTATGTACAAAAGGAGGCACTTAGACTCCTGACCTGGGTCTCGCACTGAAGACACCAATTTGGAGGAAGGGGAAGGTTCTGCCCGATGATATCTCCTTTGGAGACTTCATGGAATTCCTTCGCGTGTGTGTGCGTGTGTGTGCGTGTGCGTGCATGTGCGTGCATGTGTGTGCATGTGTGTGTGTGTGTGTGTGTGTGTGTGTGTGTGCGCGTGTGTGTGTGTGGGGGGTGGTCTGCCCAAAAACTTATCTCGGACGAATTGGTGTTCCCGGAGGCATTAGGCGCAGGACTCTCTACTTCCTGGGTGTCCCTTCCTGCAGATCCCTTAGTTGATCTCATTTTATCTCGGGCGTGGATGGAACCGGACATGGTAGGGCTCATTCCCAAACACCCGGGCAAGGTTTTGAGCCCCCCTTCAGACAGCTCTACGGTCCACCCTTCTGACCGAGAGTCAAGGACGATGGACCATTTCGGGAAGCTGGTGTACGTTTCAGCAACCTTCTCTGTATGGGCGCTGAATTACATGGCACATGTGATTCGACTGCAGTGAGACCTAGTGAAGGAGATCACTGAGCCAACCCCTGGGTCCAAGTCGGTGGAGGACAAGAAGGTGTTTTCCACTTGTATGGCCACCCTAAAATCAGTTGCGAACACCTCTATGCATCTCCTCTCCCATGCAACCGAGGGAGCTGCTAGAGCTTGCTGGTACATGCATTGCTGTCAGGCGACACGCCTGGCTCCGGCTCTGTTAGTTTTCGGAACCCTTCAAGGCGTCATTTACCAATGCCCCTTAGGATGTTTGCTCCCTTTTTGAGAAGTCAGTATGTGACATCTTAGTTCAGAGCAAGAAGGATGGGAAGACTCTGTCTGCCATCGGGATCTGCTTTATGGCCCGTCAACGATCCTTCTCTAGGAATCATTGGGGGACCAAGAAGATGTGGTTCCAGAAATCTCAGAGTTTTCCCCAAGATACTCAGGACTCACCTTCTACCAGAGGCAGAGGGAGATTTTATAGATGCCGCCCTAGAGGCAGAGGGGGGAGGGGGTCCAAGAAATTACAGGTTTCGAGAGCCTTTCTCAGACAGACCCGCCCAGCAGCCCTTAAGGGTTGCCCAGCTGCTCGTCTCTGGAGGCAGTCGGGGGCTGTCTCATGCTACACCTAATGGAGTGGGAGTCTATCACAAAAGATCGTTGGGTGTTGCAAATTATATCCAGAGGCTATTCATTTTCCTTTCTGGAGCCACCTCCACCGCCCAAACACCTCCCGGACATTCTATCTGCGCACAGAGAGGATGCAGCACTGGAAATTTTAAAGCTGCTAAGAAAGCGAGTCATCCAACCCATCCTTCTAGACCACGCTGGATCAGGCATTTATTTCAGGTTTGTTTTAGTGCCAAAGAAAACTGGGGACCTAAGTTCCATTTTAAATCTCTCCACCTTGAACCTTTCAGTGGCCAAGACAAAGTTCCGGATGGTCGCCCTTCAGTCTATTCTGCCCTTTCTGCATGAGAACGAGTGAATGTGCTCGATCGACCTCCAAGATGCATACTATCACATCAAGATGGACATGTGCTCTCTGAGGTTTCTCTGCTTCTGGCTAGGAGCCAATCATTACCAGTTATACAGGTATTCCCCTACCTGGACGATTGGCTCCTCGCTGCCCCTTCCAGGCATCAACTTTGTCAAGTGAGGGATTCCTTTCTTCTCCTAGTCTGGAGGTTAGGCATTACCATCAATCTCAACAAATCACCTCTGGCCCCAGTCCAAACATTAGACTTCATTGGGGTGTGATTAGACACGATTCAAACCAAAGTTTTTCTTACTGTAGACAGTATACACACTCTGAAGCTATATGTTCTTTCTGTTTCTCAAACTCAGTCTCTGACAACAGAAATAGTATTAAGGGCATTGAGGTCCATGGTGGCCATGATCAGTTTCTTGCCCTTGGTGTGTTTTCACATGCGGATTCTTCAGTGGATCCTTGTATTACAATGGTCATTGTTAATCTCCTATTCACTCATCCTGTCCGAATCTCTCGAGTGTGCAGGGACTCTCTTCTGTGGTGGATACTTTCCTCGGACCTTGTTCGGGGTCGTCCCTTTTTTCCACCTTTCCCCATGGCCACGGTGACTACAAACACCTCCCAGCTAGGGTGGGGGACACTGCTTGCAAAGGACAGTTCAAGGTATGTGAGACCAGATTGTATATCAACATTCTGGAGATGAAGGGTGGTGCTTCTAGCATTGCAGGCTCTCCATACCCATCTTCCCTCTGGAACAATTGCTATCCAGACAGGCAATATGTCTGTGGTCTGGTACATCAACAAGCAGAGGGGAGCCAGATCTTATCCCCTATGTTGTGAAGCCATGAGAATATGGGAGTGGGCGATCTCCACCGGCCATTTTCTGGTGGCAATGCAGTATTCCGAAGAGGTCCAACATTTTAGTGTGCAGGCTCAGTAGATCTCTTTTGATGCCTTATGAGTGGTCTCTGAATCCTTCAGTAGTAGAACAGATTTCTCACAAGTGGGGTCAGCCTTGCTTTGATCTCTTTGCTTCTCCTTTCAATGTGAAATGCAGTGAGTTCTTTGCTCTGAACCCCCCTCCGGGGGAAGCCCCCAGAGATGCACTGATTCATGCTTGGCCCTCCGGTCTTCTGTATGCTTATCCTCCTCTTCCCCTAATGCCACAATTCCTTCAGAAAGCTTGCAGAATGAGGAGCCTAGTAATCCTCATTGCCCTATTCTGGCCTCGCCAAGTCCGGTTTCCCTCTCTGTGGTCTCATCTGGTGGCTCCACCATGGATGTTGGATCCGGTTCCAGATTTCATCTCTCATCCTTCAGAGATTCCCCATCCAGTTCTGGATTTCATCTCTCATCCCTCAGGGATTCCACATCCAGACCTAAATAGTTTAAAGCTCACTGCTTGGGTGCTCCAGTTCCCATGATAGTCAGGACTCCCGGCTTATCCTCTCCCATCAAAAGAATCCTGGTGATGGCTCATAAGTCTTCCACCAGAAAGGTGTACTCCAACAAATGGAGACATTTCGATCTGGGCTTCGCAGAGTTCACTAGATCCTTTCACTGCCCCAGTTTCCGCATTGCTGAAATTTTTAACTAGAATCTTTCAACAAAGTGCCAGTTTTTCCACAGTCAAAGTTCAACTTGCTGCAGTTTCTAATTATCATGTGGGGGATTATAAGGTTTCTTTAGCATCTTCAAAGCTTTGCAAGGCCTTCCTCAAAGGTACTTTTCTTCGACCCCTGGTGAAAGACCATAAGCCATTGTGGGATCTTACATTAGTAGTACAGGCCTTAGTTTCACCGCCCTTTGAACCCGAAGCCTCGGTGGATCTGCAGTTTGTCCTGGAAGACTGCATTCTTGGTTGCTATTACTTCTGCCAGAGGAGTTTTGGAACTTCAGGCTTTGTCATTCAAAATCCCTTATGTGATTTTTCATAAGGACAGGGTGTCATTGCGTACTAATCCATCTTTTCTACCTAAAGTAGCTTCAGAGGCCAACACTAATCAGGTGATCAATCTCCTAGTTTTTCCAAATTTTCAAAATATGGGAAAATACAAATTGCTTTTATTGGATGTGCACAGACAGTTACATTTCTACCTGCACAGGACTAAAACCTTTTGTAAATCTGACAACTTTTCATTTCTTACTCCAAACCCTTTTTAGGGAAACCAATATCTAAAATTACTATCACCTGTTGGATTTCCCAAAGTATCATTTGAGCATATTCTGTCAGGGGGATTTCCCCTCCAAGTCATGTGAAAGCACATTCCACCAGATCTGTGGCTACTTCAGCAGCCTTTTGGTCCAGAGTTTCGTTAGACGATATTTGTTCTGCAGCTACTTGGTTTTCATCTCATGCCTTCATCTCACATTATAAGTTGGACATTGTATTCAGGAAGAGGGCATACTTTGGCTCCGCCGTGCTCTGGAATATCCTCCCATGAGGGCCTTCCAGGTGTTTAGTAGCTGGGAGCTCTGTCCCACAGGTTAAACACCAAACGAAGACAACAATTTCAGATAAAGAAGTTATGTACTCACCATGACTTTCCATCCAAGTTGTTATTCTTCATTTGTCTTCAACCGTCCATCCCTCCCTCCTTCCCCCAGCCTTGTGTGAACTGTTTGTTGGTCCTATGAGTACAGGAGGTGGTCACTGTCAGGGTGCCTCTTATCTTTCTTGTTCATGGTTTCTGGTAGGGACAAGGCTCTGTTGGGTCAGGTGAGTGTACTAGATTGGGCAGCAAACTCAATCAGAAGGGAGGAAGGAGACAAGAGCATTGTGGGTAAGGGGAGGAGCTTCAGCTCCGATCAGATGCTGGTTATAAAGCAGCTTCAGATATGCAACGGTTCCGAGAACCTACAGGTTGAAGACAAATGGACAACTCGGATGGAACATTATGGTGAGTACATAACTTCTTTTTCTTACTCATTGTTAAATCTTCATGCAAAGATGTTAATACTTTTAACCTGACGTTAGGTACTGCATCTGGTCCTGGGGTTTTCCACTTAGAGACTTTTCTTCACTTTGTTTCAATCTCTGTAGTTGTTACTTCATCTCATTTCCTATCCTGTACCTTTGAACTTCTTATACCTTCTTTTAAGTCTTTTGTCCATTTACCATCTTTATGTTCCACAGGATCTTCATAAATACTTCTCTAAAATTTATCTAATTCTTCCTTTTTTGGGTGGTCTGTTTCCTGATTCTGTATAAAACTTCTTGGGGTCATCAATAAATTGCTTATTTTCTATTTTTCCTTTATATTTATCTGTGTATCTTCTAAGTTTTTCTGTCTGTGCTGATATTTTTAGTTTATTATTTGTAGTAGTCCCTGATAGATCCTGATCCGTTATAATATTACACATTGTTTTTGTCATGTCTGTCTTTCTGAGTATTTTTGTTTAGCTGCTCCCTCTTTTGTAGTTAACAGTGACACTTCTTGTCTTAACTGCTTTATAGTTTTCTCTGTTTGATACTTCCATGATGGTATTAGATTTCTGCCCTTCCTTTCCCTTACGACCCTGTGTTTTTGTAGTATAATTTTATCTTTTATTAATTTAGCTGGACAGTAATATATCCTGTTTACTTCTGTTATATCACATGGATCTCTATGGATAGTCCTAATTACTGTATTCATTTGTTTTATCAAACTTGCATTTTATTTCTTTCATTGTATGTCTGTCTGTGTCCATTAAATCAAGCAACTCTTCTCTTAGCGCATTTTCTTGTAAACTGAGGACACATTTTTTGTTTTATATTTCCTGTGGGCATTTTATAGAAAGTTCTGTAGCATCTTCCTGTGGCACATTCTCTTCAATTTCATCCTGTGGCATCTGTTGCTCTGTCATATGTGAACTCACTGGCCTGCCTCTCCTCAACATTGACTGCATCAGAGTTTGTGCAATTTCCTTTTGCTTCCTTGCTGTCGAAGCTTCAAGTGAATGTTTATACTGGTTTCCTGTGGAAGGCTCCAAAATATCTTCATATGGCACCTGACCAATTGCTTCCCATTTAACTGGTTTCCCCTTAATTTGGATGTCCATTGCTTTATCCTATTATGGTGCTTTCAGAATTAGATTTTCTGCATTAAATCCTTCACTTTGCAGGTACTCCATAACTTCAGTTTCTATTTCTTTAACTTCTCCATTACTAATCTCAGTTTATAGTTTTCCTCTTTGTCCTCTTATTTTTTGAATTGTACAGTTTTCATATCCAGATTCCTTTGCCTGTATTTCTCTTCAAATATATTTGGTGCTGCTCTTTTTGTATTGATTAGTTTTGCTTTCTCCTTTGCATAGACATTACACCATATTAAATCTCTTTTTTTCTTTCCCATGTCCATATTTCTTTTTTAGAGGTCTACTGATCTTCCTGCTTCTGCTTACTTTGGGGACTCGTTCCATCATGCTGTGATCTAACCTGTGTTAGACCTACTACACCAAATCCTTCACTTCGCAGGCACTTTATAACTTCTATTTTTTAACTTCTACTTTACTAATCTTTTCTGCAGTCCCTCTTTTTTATATTTTTTATTGTGAAATTTTCCATATCTGGATGCCTTTGCCTGTATTTCTCTTTGAATATCTTTGGGACTGCCTTCTGTCTATTGATTAATCTGGCTTTAGTCTTTGCATAAATATTGCATCATTTCAAATCTCTCTTTCTTTTCCATGTCCATGTTTCTTTTTTATACTTTTCAAAAATTTCTAGGTTTTTTTTTTTGTTTATATTTTTGCACTTCCTCAGATGCTTCCTTTTCCAAACAGATCAAAGTTTCTTGGCCTATATGCTCTTTTTCACAAGTCTGTTGTATTAATGAACACAAATTTTTATTTGAGGCTTCTGATATTTTTTCTTGTGGAAGTATTTTTCTTTCCTCGATTTTCTCTCTCAATCTTTTTGTATATCCTGTGTTGGAAAACTCTGGACTTTGTGTAATAGTAACAATGCATAATTTCTTTCTTATCCTCAATAGTCTATCAGTTTTTGTGATTTTTGTGGACTGCTACTTCCTTCTACAACAGCGGGGCCATCCTTCCCTTGGGCCTGGGTTGGCCATGTTGTAGGAATGTTTCCGTATATTGAGGCTTCTACACTGTCATTTTTTCCAATCCTTGCACGAGTGCGCCTACCAGGATTGGGCACTTTTTTATGCCGAGTCTTGTGCACCCAGCTATCTTTAATTTTTGACCTACTTCTGTCCATGATATATGCTATATAACATATCGGTGTCGTCTTGGTGAGATTTTATGAAAAACAGGGTCCACCTCGTGGAGGTACTCACCAAGACTTGATGAATTCAGTTTCAGCAGTACTACACTCTCTTGCTTGCTGACTCCTGTCCATTCGGACCCCATACTTATCTCTCCATTTGGACCCCAACTTATCTCTCCATTCAGACCCCATCTTTCTAAATGACTAATGTTATTGTTCTTCAGGATATGCATCCAAAGCTCCACTCCTTCTTTATTTCTTGAATTCCTCCCCAACTTCATCATCATCATCATCATCATCCTTTTCCACTTTTAGTTGCAGCTTTCTGCTTGTGTTATGTATATGAGCCTTAACTGTGAAGCTCTGAAATATCCCTTCAAATTAGGTAATCCTAAACTACATTGTTCTATTGGAAGGATGAGCTTATCCTACTTGAGCTTGCCCTCTTCCACTCTCAGATAAAATTATTCGACCCTTTAATTACTGTCCACAACATTTGCTTTGCTTGATAAAAATGTACCTGACCTGTATATAAAACTAAAGGGGCTATAAACCTTTTCACTGCTTGTATCTTGCTATCCATATCCATAGAGAAGAGATTCAAGTTTCTCAGTTTTTGCATTATTCTTTGTTTAGTCTCTTCCTACATATCCGTAGCTACCGTAACAGAATCCTTTTTAATCCATACTCCTAAATACTTCATTTTATCGTGTCCCCATAAATGAGTATTACTGAACCAATTCATGTGTGGGTACATAGTGTACAGCTATAGCCTTTGTTTTATCTTTATTTATTTTATATCCTAAAAAGACTTGAAACTGTCTCAAAATGTTTCACAACTCTGAAACATCCCCTTTCTAGTTTTATAAGGTAGAAAATATATTGTTTTCAAATAAAGCCACCTTTTCTTGATTACTGTACCAGTTATGTCCCTGAATTTCTGATTTCCTCATTTTCTTTGCCAGTGGCTCTCCAAATATAACACAACTAATAAAATGGAAAATGGACACCACTGCATGGTTCCTCTGTTCAGGCACAACTTACGAGAGAGGAGCCCTCCCTCTTTTAATTTTTGCCTCTGATCCCTAATATTTCTTCCTAATTAACCTTAGTATTGTATCAGGGAGTGCAAATGCTTCCATTGCCGTACTCATAAAATCACAGCTTACTCTGTCAGATGTTTTCTCTGCATCAAGATCCAGCAACAGCAGCAGTATTTTATTACCTTCTGCTTCCCTCTGGATCATTATTGTTCTATTAATGTCAACTGTTTGCCTCCCCAAAACCACATTGATCCATATCTATCAATTTTGGCAACACCATTGCCATTCCTTCAGCTATTATAGATGTATACACTTTATAATCATAGTTTAAAATTGAAGTAGGCTTATATGAACCTGGATTTGATGGGTCTTTGCTGTCTTTAGGAATTGCAGATACCACAGCTTTCTTCCAGGAAGTTGGTGTTTCCCCACCTTTTAAAACTAAACAAAACCTTCCAGATCTTAATCACTTTCTTCCCCCATAGCTTCCAACCTTTTGCTGGAATAGTCTCTATTTCTGGGAATTTTCTGCAGACTGATTATACGTTAGTATTTTTAACTCCTCTCCTCCTATCTTAACTGTTAATTATTGAACCTCTGTCTACCTCTAACCTTCCCATAGTTAAGGCTTCCATAAATATTTCCATTTGTGCTCTTGATTTCCACATTTCTGCTTTATGCAGATTATCATAAAATTTCAAAAATATCTCTAAAACCTCTACAGGATAGCTTGTTATTTTTCTTGTTGTAGGCTTTCTAATTATGGCAGCGACCCCTTCTACTTTCTGTTGTCTACGTTGTTGTGTTGAAAATGTATGGAGTTAAAAGTGACTTAACAGCAATCTTTCTAAAGTTATGCATATTATTCAAATACTCTGTTTTTCTTTAACACCATGCAGTTGTGCCCTTTTATTGTATGAGTTTCCCCTTATTCTGCAATACTTTAACCTTTGTCAGCCCCTCTAAGTAATTCTTGTTACTTATTTAACCATACCTCTTTCTTTTATTTCTACACAGTTTTAAACTCCACTTTCATTTTATTCCACTCAGTAGCTATAACTTCTGGAGAAATATATACCCTCACTGATAACTCAGGAATAATTTCCACTACTCATCCCTTAAATTCTTCTCTTTTTTAACAGGTAGGTTGAGAAGTGTTGGTGTTTCATTTTTACTTCATTGCACTGTATTTTTATATTAGTTGTTATTGGTGGATGATCTAAAATAGTTGTTGGATGCATATCAAAGCTTTCAATTAAATGCACGTTCCTGTGAAAAAAATTTAACTCCTAGCCTAGCCTAGCCCAGTTATTGTACCTTGGGGAATAGTATTTAAATTCTGTCTGAGTTCCTACTACTAAATTCATGTCTTCCATACCAAAAAGTTTCATACATTTCCTCAGAAATCCACCCTGTTTGGTTGTATTTTGCCTTCCATGGTTCCCAAATATATCCTCACCATTGCAAATCACATTTCGGTCCCCACCTGTAAGTAGTAGTCCCTGCTGAAAACTGAGTATTTCTTCCCAAATTGTCTCAAGTTCCATAATAACAGTTTTAAGTGGGATGTAAAAGCATGCCAACGTAATCCTCCTCCTTTGCCAGTAATCCCTTACTTCCACAAATCTATTGTTATGTTTTTCCCTCTTCTATTACTATTGGAACACTTACAGCAATTAGAACAAGTCCTGCCCTTTTCCTTTGCCCCTGATATTCTGCTGAATGTGCATCCTGAAATCTGTTTTATCAAATTCACATCCTCACTTCTTTCCATATGTATCTCTTGCAGCATTGCAATTTGCATACTCCATTTCTTGATATGTATTTTTACCTTTTTGTCTATCTCTGAGACCTTTCATATTCCAAAGTAATTTGGATAATGTAGTCATTAAAATAGGAAGTTATTATTCCCACCTGTTTAGGATTCCAATTTTTTTTATTACTAGCTGTTAACTAATGTTCAGCAGGTGAATCCTTTAGACAGTTGTGTGTTGTCATCTCCATTTGAACTTATGTCACATTTTGCAAGATTTTTTTGTTTGTTTTAATGAAAGCCATCAGACAATAACAACAAAAAACACAAACATAAACACACATGCTTATAACCTATTAACTTAAAGCAAACACTCAAAACTGTATACATCTTCAAAACGTTTAGCTATTGTCCCAAATTGACACTGCATTCATAAGTACTACCCAAGCTAAAATTAAAGTTATCCGTGCTTAGGTGCATGTTTTCAGTAAATTTGGATATGCCAGTCGCCTGATTTTTAACATTCCAAGTCTTCTTAGTTGGTTGGCAGATTTATATTAATTTGGAGGTACCAGTTTCAGGCAGGACAATTTTCATGGCTGATGCAAACAGCATCCAGTTTACTTCCAAGTGAAAAAGTAAGTTTTTTTTGGAAGAAGTAGCAGACTAGACCTGCTATGCAAGAGGAACCATGCAATGAGACAAGAAATTCCCAATTCAGAACCCAGAAATGCTAGATTTCATTTAAAAAGTTTTCATCAGTGAAAATGGAAAATGAGTGTTGGAACCATGTGATCGTTCTAGCAAGCAACAAGGTACTGGAAGTATCAAATAACTTAAGTCCACAGTCTAACCATGGCTGGTCATCTGATGAAGTCTATGTATGAGACGAAAACGCATGGTGGAATATCTAAGGCGTTTATGTATTTTCAGGTGTTCGTTTTTCGTTCTGTTTCATACTGTTTGTGGATTTGGTGGTTGAATAAAGCTTTTTAGTGGATTGTACATCATCTCCGTTTCTGCACTTTGCTTTTGGCATGTTTTCCTGTGTTATCTTTATTACCTTCCCAGATGTGAAAAATACAGCTTGTATGCTTTCAGAAAACATCAGCTTTTAGATGTTAGAAAAATTATAGTGGCTATGTTTAAATAAAATTATATAATATTCTAATAATTGCATCAAAGTATTTAGGTACCATGAAAGCTGTTATCTGCTATTCACTTCAAGCAATTTAAGTCTTTATTTTTTACTAAGCTGCTTGCCCTTGTACCTTTTAATTCCCAATTTCTCTCAGCAATGTTCAGAACTCTCAAAATATTGCTCACAAGCTTGTCTCCATGGAAACATTAAAACAGAATGTGCAGCTGCCCTCAGGGGCAGACTTTTCATATCACACTGAAAAATTATTTGCTAAATGAAAACTTTTCATTACATTCAGTGTTCTCTTATTTTTAAAAAGATCATATGCTTATACAATAAACTTGTAAATTAAACCAAGAATATTAACCCAGGCATTTGCCTGTATAGAAGCAAGAGAAAACATCTCAACTGTACACATGTTATAATCAGTGCACTTTTATACCCAACTCCCCACACCAACAGCCCAGGATTAAAATATAGTAACATAGACATGTTTTGTCCAGCCTTTGTTCTCTATTTAGATTGTAATGGTTGCATTTCTTTAAACTAAGTATTTGCCTACTGTAGCATCTTTATCGCATACAACAGTCACTGAAAATGCTTCATTGTATAACATGCAATTTATATCACAGAAATACTGTTTAAGAACAAAAATTATTTTACTTATAGTTATTCCTTTTTCCTTGTAATGTCCTTCCAAATGTTAATGACTTGAAGTGGGGTACATACTTTTCAGTCCCCAACAAATTTAGTAAAGTTAACAAAAGTCCAGTCTTTCTCAGGTACTTTTTCTTGTAAAACCATATTTCACAAATGTGATTGCTTTATAATCTCACACCTATTCACTAATTTCAGAGTTGCTGGTCTTCTTCCTGTTCATCTTAATCTCCCAACTCCAGACTTCAGTTCAAGTCCAAGGTATTACCAATTCTTCCAGTCAATTCCTGTGTTTTTTTCTGTGTTTCAATTTTTTTTTCTTTGGAACATTGGAAAAGGTTTCACTGACAAAGTCTCTCTCTGAAATTTATTATTTGTAGAATGAGATGCAGAGTTCTCTTCTGTTTGACTGCTCACTTTTTGTTGGACACACTTTTGTATGTCCTTCTTATTCTGTTCTGCATCAAAAATGACTTTGATTCTCCAGGAAAAAATAAAACCTGAAGACAGCTGGATACAGCAGCTTGAATCTCACACCTGCCTCTCGATATTCCTCTGGTTGCTGGGATACATTTGCTTCTCTTCTGTAAGGTGTACAGTGAATAATCATTTTTCACAAATACTCTACTGCCTCCAGTTTTTAATACTTTGCCCTTCTACTAAAGTTTTGTCAGGATCAATTCTTTCTGCTGGTATGATTACATCCTTACTAATACAGGTCTTGGCTGTTTTCTTGTGGCCAGGCTTGGAGCATGCACATGATTTGCCCTTTCAATTATCAAATCCTTTTGCAGAATACCAGTCCAGTTGCTTATTTGTGTCTTCATAAAATTACTACAGTCTGTTCCTTCCAGTTTCTCTAGTACACCAGAAAATCTCATGTTTTCTCTGTCTTCTAACTCTAGAATTTTTTGAAATCGCTCTAGTGCAGTCCTATACTCGGCCAGCCTTTTCTTCATTTTGACCTGTGATTGTTGCCATTTTATCAGTTCATCTGAATAACTTTTTAAATCTTCTTCCATTCTTTCCAGTGTTTTGTTACTTAAGTTGATATACTCCTTCAGTGTTTTATTTATTTTAATAATCTCTGAGGACATTGACAGAAATGATATTTTATAGGCACATGTGCACTTATTTGAAATGTTTGATACACATCCAATAACTATTTCAGATCACTAGCCAATGATAACTGAAATAAAAATGCAGGATAATGAAATAATGAAACTGGTGCTTCCCATCTATCTGTTAAAAAGAGGAATTTAAGAAATGGGTAGTGGAAATTATTAGGGAGCTACTAGAGAAGATAGAAGTTTATTCTGAGACTATAGCTAGGGAGTGGAATAAAATAAAAGTGGAGTTTAAAAAGAGGGTAAAAAAAAGAGATATGGTTAAGAAATGGCAAGAATTATTTAGAGGACTGACAAAGGTTAAAGTATTGCAGAGTAGGGGGAATGTCACATAAGAAGTGGTTTAACTGCAGAGTGCAAAAGCAAATAAGGGGCTACCTCGATAATATGCATGAGTTTAGAAAGATTTCTGTTAAGCAACTTTTTTGATAAGTGCACAAAATATTTAGCACAACTGCTCAGGCAACAGAAAGTAGAAAGGGTTGTTGCCAAACTTAAGGTGTGTATAACAAGGAAAATAATCAGAGATCCTGTAGAGGTATTAGAAATATTTCAGAAATGTTATAAAAATCTTTATAGACCAGAGAAATTAAAAATTCAAGAAATACAAAGGGAAATATGTATGGAAGAATTACATATGCCAAGATTAGAGGCAGATGAGGCTCAATTATTAACGGTAAGGACTGTAGGAGATGAGATAAAAATGCTGATGTATAACCAATTTACAGGAAAGTACCTATGAATGGAATTCCACTGGAATTTTGGAAGCTAGGATGGAAGAATGTGATAAAGATCTGAAAGGTTTTGTTTAACAGTATTTTAAAAGTCGAGAAGCTCCAGCATCCTGGAAGGCAGCTGTGGTGGCTATAATAACTAAATAATAGCTGTAATAACTAAAACTGGTAAAGTCCCATCAGATCCAGCTTCATATAGATCCATTTCTATTCTAAGCCATGAGTGTTTGTCTATAATGGCTAAATGAATGGCAAAGATGATTCCAAAATTTATAGATATGGATCAGTGTGGTTTTGTGGAGGGCAGGCAAACATTCAACAACATTAATAGAACACTGATGATTTTGAGGGAAGCAGAATGTAAGAAAATGCCACTGTTGTTGGTCTTGAGAGAAAGCATGGGACAGAGTAAGCTGGGATTTTATGAGTAGGGCAATGGAAGCATTTGCATTCCCTGATAAAGTTATAAGGTCGATTAGGAGGCTATATGAGGGATTGGAGGCAAAAAGAGTGTGTGTGGGGGGAGAGGGGTCTTGTCAGTTCTTTTGAGCACAGGAACTGGGCAGGGGTGTCTCCTTTCTCTTTTATTTGATTTATGTCTAAAACCATTGCATATCTCTCAACTGTCCAGATCTTTACAGATTGTTCTGATTTTGACCTCATAGTTGGTGTATTCCTTAAAATTTGTGGTTTTCTGGAAAATCACTGAGGACTGAAGTCACTGAATAATGACATACATTGAGTTTCAGACTTCGTCTTTGAGGAAAACTCATGCTAACACAAATCCTGTTATTCTAGAAACTTTCTAAGAATAATATTTAAAATATGTTCCTATAAAAACAAAGGGAATAGCTGTAAATTGTGTACCCGCATCAGCAATACCCATATTAATGGGATCATAGTAGAATGAAGTACATGGGCGTATGGATTAAAAAGGAGTCTGTTATGGCAGCTAAGGGATATATGCAAAGAGATGAAAATTTTTGTAGTCCATTTAGTTTTATGCACAGGCCAGGCATATACTATCATCTAGAAGAGAAGTTGTGGATAGCAATTAATAGAGTGAAGGATTTTATTTGGGAGGGGAAGAGGGCAGGAGTTAAGTAAGATAACTTGTTCTTTCCAATAGAACATGGTAGTTTGGGATTACCTGATTTGAAGGGGTATTTGAGGTACACGGTTAAGGATCCTATAAATAGCAGAAACAGAAAGCTATAATTAAAAGTGGAAAGGGATGACGAAAGAGTGGGGGGGGGTTTGGATGCATATTCTTAAAGATAATAATAACCATACAGAATATTATATTCATAAAGTAGCAGAAAGTATTCTAAGAATTAAGCCAACATAGGGATGGAGAAAAGAAATTCTGCCAGTAGGGATGACTGCAGTTAGGGGTACAAAGAATACCCAAGGAGGAGTCTGGAATTTATTGCAGGAAACTGGCAAAGGAACCAAGATATTGGGAGGAAATAATTAGTGAGGGAAAGGTGATAGAATGGGAAGAAGCCAACAATTCATTTAGACTGCAAGCTACATATTGCCTTCCCTATTAAGGATTGATATCAGAGTATAGGCAAAGGGAAAGAAGTACCAAGATTCTAAGGGAAATACCAGCAATGGTAGAGTTTTTAGTCAAATCTAGAACAGAAGCTGTTGTTAAAGAGATAATTACTAGGACATATAAAATATTGCTTGATAACCATAGGAATCAATCAGAGGAAGTTAGAAAGGATTTGGGAAGAGACTGGGCAAGCAATTCACTAAGAAACAATGGGGGGTATATGTATGGCTCCCGCATATGCAACAAAATGTAGAAGATTTAGGATCTTTGCATGAAAGTGTATGCATAGGTATTTTTATACCCCAATACCCCAAGCATACTCTAAAGAATCTTTCCTTATGTTGATTACAAATTTTGGAAGTGTGATTGGCAAGAAAGAGGCAATGAACATATTTTTGGGGAGTGTAATGAGTTGGAAGACTAAAAATTCTCTATAGACCACTTTGTCAGAATTACTGGGTAAGCAAATCTGGTGTAATTTAGGAAGTTATTTTTGTGAGCTAGGATTCAAACTTGGAATTGCCTAGACATAGTAAAGCCTTGTTGGGTTTAATTTTGGTGGCTATCAAGAAAGCAGTTACTAGAAAATGGAATTCAGAGTGTAAACCAACTGTACTAGAAGCAATGAATATAGTAATGGAGGTAAAACAACTGGAAGTGGGACCTTTAGAAAATGGTATGAGGAAATTATGTAGAAGAAAATGGGAACTGTGGGAACAATACATGCAGAAAAATGTTTTGGAAGATGCACAAGGTTTAAGGGAAGGCGGGAATTGAATGAGCCAAATTTGTAATGTTCAACTGACCATGACTGGATAGATTACTAGTGATGCATAATGGTTGCAAGTGAAAATATGTCAGTGTGGTTTGTTTTCATTTATAGAAATATATGATTACTTATATCACAAGTGATCAATTTATAATGATGTTCCTTTTAAAAAAAAAAAACTCTGAGCACATTTATTTTATCCTCTAAATTATGGGTTGAGTTTGTCTTGTATCACAGCTGAACCTCAAACTGCTTTTTGCAAAACAGCTATTGGATTCTTCCCAATCACTCTTTTCTCTCCAACTTTTCTAGTTGATTTTTTTAAGTTCTCTAAGTTTCTTCTTTGCTGGCATCTAGGCAGTGTACTTTTATCCTTTATTGAACAGGTTAATCCCACTAAGGCAGTGGCCTCTTTTCAGGAGAGAGCCAAGCTGGTGTTTATACTACTAGAGGAAATCAACCCAGGGCATTGGAGAACTTCCCCTGCTGTTTTTGCATACAGGGATGCTGTATGCAGTTACACTTCCTACTTCCGGTCCAGGCTCAAAGGTGACTTGGAGAAGCAGGGCGGAAATGTAGTGTGCGGAGATCAGAGAAGGCCGCGATGGAGAAAAAGGTAATTCCTCAAAAAATGCGGATAATATAGCAGTTTCTGTCAGATGTAAGGGTCGAAAAGGTATAGGCAAGTGACCTAGCAAATGAAGATGCTAAAGAAGAGGAGAAAGCTTTCTCAAAAGTTTAATGCTGAAGGAATGGAGTTGGATTCGGAGGAGATTTTTCAAGAAAATCTCTTCAGAGATGAAGTTTCAACTCAGGACGATGTTGTTACAACCGTGCAGTCAGGAGGGTTGAGGGATTACTTACTTGTGAATTTATGAATATGAGTGAGCCAGAGAGTGGGAAAGATGTGTCCTTGGGAGGGTTAATGGAGAAAATTCAACAGGAGGAAGAGATGGTTGTGAGTGGCAGATCATATGCAGAGATGGTGAAGTCAAGAGCAGAGAAAAAGAAAGAAGAAACAAAAGGGGTTAAAAAAAATCCTTTACTAAAGAGCGGAGGACAGAGACATGGGAGGAATTGAAGGTACTTGCATTTTCTGACAAGGCTAATAAGGATTTAGAAAAAAGAAATAAAAATCGAAGAATTAGAACAGGTGTTAAAAGTAACGAATTTAGATTTGGCAGCAGGACTGGATGGAATAGAATATAGGATGTTTAGAAGTTTGACTGTAGAGCAAAATAATGGTATTAAATGAATGGTTAAATAAAGATTTTATGTATAAAGTGTTATGCAGGGGTGTTAGATTTATATGGAAGAAAGGAGAGAAGAGAGAGATTCAGAATTGGAGAACAGTTTTATTAAATAACACAGATTATAAGCATTTTATGAAAATTTGAATAGAAGAGAAAATGGGTAAGGTTGTAGATGAACACGTTTGGTATAAAAGGTGAAAGGGTCCAATATTTATTATTAATAATTATGGAATTAGTAAAGGATGTAGTACTCAGAAATGTTCAGGTAAAAGTAATGGTAGGAGATTGAAGCAAAGCATTTGATTCGATTCATTATCCAATATTATGGGATATATTTGAAATCTATAATATAGGCAAAAGGATTAAAAATGTTTGTACTTCAGCATGTAAGTATAGTGTAGTGAAGGTTATAATAAATGGATGGTTAAGTGAAGATGTACAGTTAGAGAAGGGTATTAGAGTTGCGCACTGAGTGGTACATTATTTGTATTACTAATAAATCAATATCTATGTATATGAAAAGAGAGATGGATGCAATGAGTTATATTTCCAATGAAGGGATAACATTGCCTATGTTGTTGTAATGATTATTATTAAATTATTATTATTATTATTATTATTATTATAACAAAGGATGGAGCAGGCATGAATGCAGGGATGAAAGAAATGTAGAAGATTATTCAGGCACTAGGTTTTGTATTAAACAAAGACAAACATTAAGGTTTAGGATGTGAGGGGAGTATTGGTGAAATTACATTTAATATGACTGAAAATAACATTCTTGGAATAAACTTTGGAAAACAGGAAATTATAGAAAAAATGGAAAGAGCAAATAGAAGAAATGAAGCGTGTGTTTGTTTTGGACGTCTTCTAGGCTTTTGTTCGATAGAAAAGTTAATTTAATTAATTCCATACTGTTATCTAAAATTACGTATTTAGCAGGTGTTTTCAGCGTTCCTTTGAAGTTAGAGAAAGAATATTTTCTTTTATTTGGGGATCAAGATTGAACACTGTTAAAAGAGAGGTCTTATGTGAGAAAAGATAAAGGGACTAATAAACTCTATAGTGTATATGGCTTCTTTAAATCTGTAGAGTGTAATGAAATGTTTATAAGGAAAATGAGGTTTCTTTATTAACAGAAATATTAACTTTGAAGCATAGTACAGAATGGTTATTTTTTCAGTTCAAGAAAAGGAGAATTTGTTGTAGTAAAGAAATGGAGAATTATCAATATAATATTATCTTGTGGAAAATAAATGTGAAATAAATTGAAAAGAAAAGAATGGGATAATAGAATTATGGAAAAGTATCATAGGATATATCCATGGAAGGATGTAAATACAGAAAAAAAGAATGCCATCACGGCAAGATGCAAGGGAATTATAGTTTGTTACGATTTTCTATGGAGGCTAGCTATTCAGAAATTGTAAGGCAAATATGCCTTACAAACATAGAAAATAGTCTTTGCATTGTAGTAAGTTTGAAACCAGTGAACATGTTTTTTAGAATGTAAGAGTTAAAATGTTATGAAAAAAATACTCTAGATATGAATTGTGTAAAATAATTTAAAGATGTGAATAATTTAAATATGGATATTATTGAATTTGGGTATTATAGAAATAAAAGTAAAAAAGCTGTAGAAAAAATTGATAAAAATGTTTTGTTATTATGGTTAATTTGGAACTAGAGAGTGATGGAAACCATGTTTAATGAAAAATGGGATTTGGTTATGATATTAAAGATAAGGTTTTGGTTGTGGAAATTGGAGTGGGGATCAAAAAAGTAATAAAGTGTTGTATGTATATGATGAAGGCATTGTAAAAGGAAGACATGATGTATTGTTTGTGTCTTTCGGCTTTTCCCGGTTAGGGGTCGCCACAGCGGAACTCCGGTCTGCTAATGATTGGCAGTAGAGTTTAGTTTGTAAATATTGTATACAGGGAAAATAATGAAAAATATGTTTGTATAATGTAAATAGGAATGTAAATTATGATTGTTTTAATAAAGAACCCTTACTCTTTTTGAGGGAGGGATACATTCCATTGCTAGATTTCCTGCTTCCATTCTGCGTGCAGAGGCAACTCGAAGAAGCAGGTAGAAACATGGCAGGCAAAAGCACTGAAATGGAGTTGTGCCAAGAAAGGCAGTTAAGTAATGAAGTTGCAGATGAGCAGAAGCAATCAAGTTGTGTGGTGAGCGAGCAGTCAAGACTTCGCAGTAGGATGTTTATAAATAGCTTAGAAGTTATGAAGGTATGAGAGCCTTCAGGAAATGTTTCACATATAGAGAGACAAGAAGTGTGTCACTTGCCAGGTCAGGAAAAAACAAGTGAGCCTCATGGGTTATTGTTCAAGCAGCTTTATTATAAACAAGCACATCATTAATGAGGTCAAGTAACTTTAACTTATAAACAGATCAGCTGTCGTGCACAGGGATGTTAATGTGCTGGCTGCACCTTCAAAATGGGACTGACGTTAACACACGCTTGGTATTTATATACACACACAGATCTTGGAACACTTCTTAAAGGTACAACACACCTGATATTCTGCAAAGAGTATGTTCGTGAAAGATAGTCAAACCTTCTCAGGATTCAAAAGTGATTTTAACAGTGATTATTCAAAGAAGAAAATGAAGTGCACAAAAAATGTTTTATAACAACCTTTCATTAGGGAAGGTTGCAGAATTTATTGAATTAAAGAGAACCAGAAAGTGAGAAGGCTGTTTGTGGGTAGACATAATGGATAAGATTCAGGAAAAAGTGGTAAGGTAGTCATATAGGAGAAGATGTCATATGCAGATATGGTGAAAAAGAAAGAAGAGAGTGGAGAAGACAGAACTGAGAAAGAAGCATTTTGCAAGAGTAGGTTGTAAAGAAGAAAAGAAAATGTACAGGTATGATATATGGGGCAATATAATAGCACCGTTGGATACTACTTCATGAAAGGTAAGCGTATTTATTCATATTAATGAAGATGCTTTTTGTGACATTATTTTTGAATCAGGCCAATGTTTGGAGAAGTTTCTGGGACAATATGAGTTAAAGAAAAAAACTGTACTCCATGCAATTTATATTTTTTTCAAGCATTTAATAGAGAGACAAAAAGAAAATATATGTTCAGTTTTGAACAGAAGTTGACTACGAGACACTAAAAGATTATTTAAGGATTGTGAAGAAGTGATGCATATTGCTAAAATCTATGATAGACTGAGGGTTGGGAATGTTATGTTGTATTAAAAAAAGAAAGTGATAAAATGTGCACATTCCAAGTTTGATAAATGTAGATGGTGACAAAGGTACAGTGAAATATTGGGGCAACAAAAAATGTTTTTTTTTTTTTTTTTGTGGAAAAAATTATTTATTTAGTAATTGCTATAAAAGGAAATGTTTTATTTGAGGTAAAATTGGTCATGATGCAAAAGGATGTAAACTGAAATGTTTTAAATTTGAAAAAAATAGGCCATTTGTGGATGGACTGTAAGGAAGTTATAGAAGAACACAAGGAGGCAGTTAGTAAAGAGCAAGATATTGAGCAAGAGATAAAACAACAGGAAGAAATAGACCAAGGAAAAGAGCAAGAACAGGAAATAATGGTAGATAATAATAATAGGGCCAGAGAAGGAAAAACAGTACAAAAAAGAATGAAGGAATGTCAGAATAAGTGAGGAAGAAGAGATGAATTGGAGTGTGGTGAAGGGAAGAGTCTTTTGTGAAAAAGGTAAAACATGGTAAGAAAAAAATTCCAGGGTTTAAGTATGAAAGAAAATAAATGGAAAGGATAAGATTAGAGAGAGGGAAAAAAAGGAGGGAGTAAGTAAGAACAGAAGTAAAATTTAACAAAGAATTGAGGATTCTTCGCAATAAACTGGAACAGTATAAAGAATAGTAAAAGAAAGACTAGGGGTAGTACAGTTGCGAGCAGCACTTAATATGGACTTGACTGTAGTAGAAAATACAAGAATATTAACATGGTGTGTTTTATAAACAGAAAAATTATGGGTAGGTGAGATTATTTGGAATATGAGAACATAAACATGTTCAGGTATAGGCATATTATACAAAAAATCGATGGAAATTTTGGGTATTACATTAACAAAGGTGTAGGGTAATGATTGCATATGTGAAATAGAAATGTCAGGTTTATGGAATTATAGCAGTATATGCATATATAACAAAAAAGAAATAGGGTATATTTAAAAAGATAGTAAATTAAGTGTGAATATGGATTTGGTATTAGTGGGTGATTTTAATTGTGATCTAAAAAATAAAAAGAGTTGGTGATATTAAAACCATGTTAGAAGTGATAAAAAGTGGAAAGTTATATACAGTATTATAAACTATGGCCATATAGAAGAAACAATTTAAGAACAGAGATTATTGTATTGTTTCAGAACAAATTACATAAGAAGGAACAAAAATATGCAGGATTTTTAGATCATTTGGCAAGTTGGATAGAGTTTCAAGAAAGAAATGGCTATATAAAAATAAGAAAAGGTATTGAAATATTAAACGAGAAAGAATGAGATAAGTAAGGCATAGAAATAATTATACAATTATGAAAAGATCTTGTAGGTATGAGAGAATTCTACAAAAACTGGACATTATGGTGGATAAGTTTTAAAGATAAATATAAAAAAATATCTGGAATGGCAAAGATTGAATAGAAAAAGGGTAAAGAAAAAATATAAAGCAGTAAGTTAATTATACATTTGGAGATTCAGAAAGAAATAAAGCATTTTTTGACAGAGGAAAAAGTATATGAGGTGAATTGGGAGATCAAAAAGCTGTTTAAACGAAGGTATGTATTGCTTAGGTTATATGATATATAGCAATATATGTGAAGCATGTTTGTTAATTTTAACTTAATACAGTTCGATTACTTTTATATAAATCTAAACGTGCCATGTGCCTGTGTCACAAGTGATAATTCAATAAAGGTGTTAAAAAAGGAAGAAGGAAGAGGTAGTGCTGTATTTGAGCATTATAGTAGTAGTAAGAGTAATAAGAAATTGGAGAGGGAAGTAGTGAGTCAACAAGGAATAATAACTATAGTAAAAGAAAATATATAGAGAAAACATTCAAAGAAACTAAAGTGGAAGAAAAACAAAAGTGGAAAGTTAAACAGCTAACAGAACAGGAAAACAAAACTGAAAAAAATAAGTAATAGTGGAAGTGAATAATGTGTTAAAGTTAGTAACTATTGAATCAGCAACATGGATAGATGGTATAGAATATCATATGTATAGAGACGTGTTAGATTAGCAGACATATTTTGGAAGTGTTAAATGAATGGTTAGAGGAAGGTTTTAGACAAGAAGAAATGTGTTGGAGTTATGAAATTTATATGAAAAAAAAAAGAAAAATAAAACTTAAAAATCGAAGACCAATACTACTTAATGATCCTGATTTATAAGATTATCATGATTTGTGCAGTGGCAGTATAATAGCCTATGAAGATGTACTGATTTCCGATTATTGCTAATTGATAATGAAATGATATTGGAAAAAAATAAAGAAGATAGAAGAAACAATATTTAGGGAAAAGGAAATCATGGGATGTGAAGTTCTGTCTCACCGTTCATTCTTACTAATGGGTTCGGAGCTTATCCTTGGCGCCAGCTCGGCCAACTGCAAAAGCTCGAGGTCTTCAACCAGCTCGATGCCAACTCCCTATCCCACGATGCACCTTTATCTTCCCCCAGATCTCGTTTGCCGCTGCAACTTGATCTGACATTCACTAGCTCTGGCCAGTGAAAATTATTGTTTTTCTTCCTTAAAACTTATCTTAAAAAGCTTAGTTGAATATTTAGATGTTCAAAGTTAGAAACTTAGATAGTTTAAATAAGTAGTTTTAAGTGGCCATGTTGTTTAGGCCTTTAGTCTCTCCCTATCTCTTGTTCTTCATAGTGTGTGTTCTGAGTTAGAGCCCTTTTATTTACAGGGCAGGTATTTTGATATTTAGATAGTAAGAGTTTGTGTGCTGTTGATATACATATATATTCTATATTTGGATAATTAGATAATTTTCACTTTCTTTGAAATCTCATTATTAAGAGTTAGTGTTGATATATTCTTCTCATAGCTTAGAGACTTTTATATTTCTGAGTGTTTTTTTCTTATACTTATAGAAGTTTTTTTTCTCTGTTGATTACTGTTAGGATGTCTCATCAGGAGAAAGAAAAATCCAAGTCCGAGTTTAAAAAATGCCCAAGATGTGGGCAAAAGATGTCCATCACTGATGGACATACTGACTGTGTCTATTGCTTAGGTGAGGTGCACCTACAAGAAAGCTGTTCTTTATGCCACTCTTTTAGTGCTAGAGTGTTGCATGAGAGGAAGAGGAAACTCATGGATATAGGTCTTTTTAAATCTTCCTTCCAAGAGTCATTGGATAAAACTAACACTCAGACATCTTCGGAGCTGAGAAAAAGTCCATCGACTCCAAAAACTGGGTCGAGTAAAGCTTCAACATCGGCTCCACAGCCAATGGAGTTGACTGTTTTGTTTAGGAGCCGGTCCCTGACTTTGGAGCTGGTATCTCCTACATTGAAATCACCCATCTTACAATCTGTTGCTTCGGCCACACATTCTTCTTGGGCCTCAAGTAGACTTTTTGATTTAGATGTGGACTGTATGGTGGAGGCTTTTGCAGATACCGGTGCTTGCAAAAATGTTATTAGCACCAACCCCTGGGACTTCGGAGCTGACACAAGTTCCCTCACCATCTTTGGTTCCTCCTCCGATCTGCCTCGAAGTTTCGGAGCCAGAGAGCTTGGAACTGATGATCGTGGAGCCCTCTGGGCCGACACCCACTTAGGTTTGTCATCCCCGACTGCCGTGATATCTTCTGTGCCGACTGAGGGATCTCTGAGCCGACACTCGCCAGACTTGTTGGTTCCGGCTTTGCCTTTCGGGTCCTCAGCTCGAGTGAGCTCGACTCCAATCTCGGGCTCAGAGTCCTCCATCCTGGTGCTGTGAGAGTCCCTTGAATCCTCAAATCCAGAGGATTCCTCGTGTTGGGACCAAGGGGCCTTCAAGGCCATGAGGAGGGCATTGTCCGCGCCGACATCCATTTCATCAGTACCAGCAGCTCCCTCCCTTAAAGCACTGATGTCTACCTCTACAACACACACTCTATTAAAGCATAGAGATCCTGAGCCTCAGGAGGCCCCATTGGGTGAACCATGCTCTTCCGAGACCTCTCCAGAAGCTCCCACTGAAGAGGTTCCTAGGAAGAGACTTTGCAAGAGGAAGCATCTGGACTCCCCAGAGGAATCCGTCACTTTGGATACTGGCTTAGATGAGTCAGAAGGGTCCCCATGGTCCCCTCAGGGGATATCTCATTCGCAAATATCCTAGAAATTCTTAAACAGAGGAGTGGCTGGAAATCCTTTAACCCTACTGATGATGAGGCAGTTCTTCTGAAGGCTGTTGGGTCTCAACCCTCCACCTCTTTGGTGTCTCCACCCCTCGAGTTAATTGAGTCACTCTCTGAGGGCATGGGAGTCCCCGGATACCACGGAGCCTGTTCCCAGGAGGCCTAATAAATTTATAACTTGCCCTCAAGACTAAACCTTTCTCTCTAAAGGCGTGCCCGTTTGATGCTATGGTGGTGGCGGCAGCGGCCACCAAGAATGAATTATCAGAAACTTCTACATCTGTTCATCCTCCTAATAGAGAGTGCAGGATCATGGACAGGTATAGGAAGTGTGTTTAGCTCAGCAGCTTTTGTCCTTCAATCGCTGAACTATGTCACTCATTTTAATAGGTTAAAAAGGGATCTCCTGAAGGAACTGTGAGATGCCCTGCAGGGTTCAGTAGCTGCGGGGGTTTCTGACAAAGTAACTTCCCAGCTCTCTACTCTTAATTCTATTGTGAACTCTTCCATGTGTCTGATGTCATACGCAGCTGATGAAATGAGCAGAGCAGCGGGTACAGGAATTGCCCTTAGGGAGACCTTCCTGGATGCGTTTATGATGTTTATAGTGTTTCACTGTTGCAGTTCTTACAAAATGGGTTATCTGGCTTCCGGTAGCCCACATTCGGCCAGAATACCAAAGTCCTTGGTATATGACGTCTGCCTTCAGTTTAGGCCTGACGTCAGGTATAAAAGAAGGCAGCCAACGCCATTCCCTCAGTCTTTTTTGCCACGGAGCCTGAAGCAGAAGCATTTTGCACAAGTGCGAGTCAGCCAAGTACCTTCTTTTTGTATTATGACTGCTTAGTTGAAGACATCCTTAGATAAATACCCCGTTGGGGACCCTCTTTTCTTGCTTTAACGAATGTCAGAGAAAGTTAATAACTGTCTTGCCTGTGGAAAACCGATTCCGCACCGTGGTTTTTACTCCTATTGTATTACTTGTTTGGGCCTTGAGCACGGCATCCCTAAATGTGTTCTCTGTGCTTCTTTCAACCTGCGTACCATACACCGTAGAGCTAGGATCTTGTTCAAGCATTTCGGAGTTTAGCCTAAGTTCGTCTGTATGGCGTCTTATGGTCTCCCAACTTCAGATGTTCCTAAGAAGCACAAGGATAAGGACCATGACAGGCTTAGGGTCAAATTAGCCGACGACATCCCTGTTAAGTTGGTTGTCGGCTCAGCGTTAGTCAGTGAGGTGCTTTCTTTGCCCCTACAGCACATGGAGGTTCAGCAGCAGGCGTTTGCGGAGATCTTTTCTGAATCCTCTATACCGCAGGCTTCCACGTCGTCTTCTGATCCTCTGCCAGTTGCCACCTATGATGGATCTGGAGCCGCTAAGTAGGCGCCGGCTTCTGAGGCTTCTTTTCTCTGCCTGGAGACCAGATCCAGAATTACGACCTTGATTCAGACTTCTGTGGTGGCTAGTGATCTCTTGACTCTTATCAAGGGCTCTCAGCCACCTCCTTCTAAAAGGATTAGGGAATTGTCCCCAGAAGCTTTCTCTGCCTCAGACTCTGAGGTTTCCAGCAACTCTGCTGATGAAGAGGGAAACTCTCCACTTTTTTCTGGTTTTGAGGATTCTGATGCAGAAGACTCCATCCTATCTGCCTCCCCTCCAGAAGATTTTTCTTTTGGAGATACTCTGAATACTCTCAAGGAGCATTTCAAATGGGAAAGTCAGGACTACCCTCAGTCTAAGAAATGGAGTAGTGAATTCTTGGATATGCCACAAAATAAGCCTTTAGCTATCCTTCTGGTTTTGGAAGTTGTTGATGATGATTTAATGGAGAATTCTTTGACTCCTAATTCTGGTCCTCCTGCTCTCAGAAAGCCTGACTGGTATTAGAGTTCCTGATTCTCATCAGTTTTTTTTCAAGAATCTTACTGCTGATCCAGAGATTATTTCTCAGGGCCTTAAGGGTGTTAAAGCCATGGTTGCTAAAAATCCTGTTCTTTCTGACAGGGAATCTAGGGCTTTGGATATTTGGGGTAAAAAGGTTTTATACCTCTTCCACCCTGGCTATTAGGTCTGTTAATTGTCTTTTTCATATGCTTAAGTATCAACAGCATACTTTAGAGGCTATTAAGGCTCGAATTGCTGGTGTTCCTTCCCTGATGGAGAGTAAGGACATGCATGATTTATTGAATTCTGCCACTGTTATCACTAAATGTGTTCATCGTGTTTCACTGTTGCAGTCATTACACCTGGGGTTATCCTGCTGGCAGGCTACCCGCAGTCGGCCAGAGTTCCAAAGTCTAGGTCCGGCGTCAGTTGCTGTCGCCTTTTCCCTGATGTCAGTGCGCCAGGGGTATAAAAGATGCAACCGATGCCATTTTCTCCTGTCTTTCTTGCCGCGCGGTGCCCGAAGCAAAAGCAGTTCGCAAGTGCCAGTCGGCCAATTCATGAGATTTTCGAAATAGAGTTTCAGAACCGAAGTCTTCAATAAAGCTAAGTACCCCGTTGGGGAAACTTTTTCTTGCTCCAGACCGATGTCAGTAAAAGTTAACAATTGTATTTCTTGTAGGAAGCAAATACCTCATAAGGACTTTCACTCTTACTGTATTCCTTGCCTAGGCCCTGACCACAACGTAACTAGTTGTCGGTTTTGTGCTAGATTCAACAAACGCACGATTAGGCGTCGGTTTGATTTTGCTTTACATTACTTTGGCCGAAGGTTTAACTACATAATGCCGTCGGAACAACCGACGGCCGGAATTCATAAAAAACACAAAGACAAAGAAAAGGACAGGCATCCAAGGCCCAAAACCAATGACTAAGCCTCTTCTAGGCCAGTCGCCAGTTCTCAGTGAGGTGCTTTCGCAGCCCCTGACACCCACCACCTCAGAGCCACAGGCCGTATCCGACTTCCACGTGGAGACACCTAGGCCTCTGGAAACTCAAGGTATTGGGCCTGCGGAAACTATTCCCTCAGATGGGTCTGGAGCCGCTGAGCAGGCATCTGCTTCTGAGGGTGTTTTCAAACCTTCACAGCTTACTATTAAGTCCACTGCAGCAGCCAAGGCACAGTCAGAAACACCATTAAAGATAAGGAAACAAGTACAGCATTCTCCTGGACAGTCATCCATGCCAAAGAAACAGATGCTTAAAATGGCTGAATACTTAATTACTTTGATCAGGGGTTCCCATCCTCCTCCTGATAAAAGGCCTAGGCAAGACACTGACTATGATTCCTCTAACCAGGTTTCCATTTCCTCTGATTCCTCTTCAGATCAGGGATATTCTCTCCCTCCTTATGAGGACTCTGATGCAGAAGAATCTATTCCTTCAGCCTCTCCGCCTGAGGATTATTCTTTTGGGGAAACCCTGCACACCATGAGGGAGCATTTCCATTGGGAGAGCCAGGATTATTCAGAATCCAAGAAAAGGCTCAGAGACTTTCTTTTATTGCCTCAGCACAGGCCCCTGGCTATCCCCCCTGTGCTTGATATTGTTGATGTTTTTTTCTGAATCCAGTCTGTCTCCTGATTCTTTACCGCCTGCACCAGTCAAGCCAGACAGGTACTACAGGGTCCCTAACTCTCATAAATTTCTTTATAAAAACCCTGCTGCTGACCCAGAAACAATTTCTCAGGGTCCCAAAGGGGTTAAGGCTTCCACTGCAGAAAACCCTGTCCCCTCTGATAGGGATTCTAGAGCTCTGGATAGATGGCAGAAAAATGTTTACACTTCAGCTACTTTAGCTGTAAGGGCTTTAAACTGCCAGTTTCACATGCTTAAATATCAACAGTACCTCATGTCTTTGTTAAAACAGAAAATGCTTACAAACTCAGAAAGTCCTGACAATAAGGAAATGCAGGATTTATTGCTTGCAGCTGAACAAGTGGGAAAGCATACTCTGTAATGTGGTTTTGATTAATTAGAGGCTTCTTGTAGAGCCGCAGTAACAGGGTCTGTCATTCGAAGGCATGCTTGGTTGAATGAAAAAAGTTTACCCGAACATGTTAAAGTAAAATTATTGGATGTTCCAGTACAGCATGATACTTTCTTTGGTGTTAAGGCAGAAGAGGTGTTAAAGAAAATAGAGGATAAAGCAAAATCAATGCAGACAGTAAAGGATTTCTTACAGGTTCAACCACCTAGGCTTACAGAAACTGGCCTTCAAAAAATTGGTCCTTTCAGGCCACAAAGAGGCAGATACAGATGCCAAAGAGGCAGATCTCAGCCCCAAGGCTCCTACAGACCTAAGCAATGGGGTGCTTCAGCCCCCAAAGGAGGAGAAGACAAATCACAACCTTATAGGAAACAGTCCCAATGACTTCCCTCTACAAATACCAAGCACTTGCCTTTTGGCAGCACCCTTAAGGGGAAAGCTAGCACTTTTCTCACAAAATTGGCACATAATCACCCAGGACAAATGGGTACTGAATATTGTTTCTCAGGGTTACAGGTTCCACTTTCACACCCTTCCAAAATCAAAAGGTATGCCGGACCTGCTACAAAACCAATCGGCAGAGGCATAAAAGCAAATTGCTGCTCTCATGGACATGGGAGCTATTCAAAGAGTACCACAGCAAGAACAGGGACAAGGATTTTACTCAAGACTTTTCCTGGTACCCAAAAAGGACAAAGCCTGGAGACCAGTACTGGACTTGTCAATCCTAAATACTTTCCTGGATGTTCCAAAATTCAAAATGTTAACACTGCAGCAACTTCTACCCATGCTGGGCAAGAAGGTTTGGCTAGTTACTGTGGAACTCAAGGAAGCATAACCTGCATGTCCCAAGCAGACAATCTTGCAGAAGATACCTCAGATTCATAGCTGGCTCAATGCATTACCAATTCTCTGCACTGCCCTTTGGCTTATCTACTGCATCCAGGGTCTTCACAAAATGCCTGGCACCAGTAATTGCATTTTGCAGACAAAGAGGAATTCAAATATATCCCTACTTGGATGACTGCCTTATTCAAGCAGAGAGCAAGGACATTCTACTAAAACATCTGGCGTTTGTAAAAAGATTACTAATTTGCCTAGGGTACACAGTAAACGAAAAGAAATCAAAACTAGTGCCCTCTCAAGAGATAATATTCCTGGGTGCAAGCTTAAATACAACTGCCCATTTGGCTTATCTCACGCCAGACAAGCAAAGGCAACTGACTCATTACTTTCAAATGATGGCAACAAGGACCCAGCTCCCTGCAAGAAAAATTCTGCAGGCCCTGGGCTTCATGGCATCCTGCATTCTACTAATTCCATATGCAAGACTGCTTATGAGGAAACTACAATGGTATCTAAAAAGTGTTTGGACCCAACATTACCACAGCCTGGAAATAACAATAACTCTAATTCCCTGCCTACAACAGGAGTTTTGATGGTGGTCAGCCTTTCACCTTACCCACAGCCAGGCAGACAATAACGGATGCATCGGTTTATGCCTGGGGGCACACATGGCAGGAAAATATATTCAGGGCACGTGGCCCAAGGAACAAATGCATCTTCACATCAATCAAAAAGAGATGCTAGCTGTACAGAATGCCCTGACAGCCTTCAAGGATCTACTACATCCAGGACAACTATTATTAAAGACGGACAATACCACAGTTATGTGGTACATAAACAAGCAAGGGGGCACACATTCCTACCCCCTCTGCAGGCAAGCCATGACTTTCTGGAACACAGCACTGACCTATCAAGTACATCTGCAGGCACAATTCCTGCCAGGAACGAAAAATACACTGGCAGACGAACTAAGCAGAAATCTCATGGATCCTCATGAATGGAAACTAAATCCACAGGTCTTCAACATGATAACAAGGAAATGGGGACGCCCAGACATAGATCTTTTTGCCTCCCCTCACAACTGCCAACTACAGAAATTCTGCACAAGAACCTATCACTCACAAGCATGGAAAGTGGATGCTCTATCATTCAGCTGGAAAACCCCTGACAGGTTATGCCTTCCCTCCACTGCCTCGTCTTCCCAAGGTGCTCCTAAAAGTCAGACAAGAGAAGCCAAAAATGATCCTGATTGCCCCAGACTGGCCACGCCAGCACTGGTACCCAATCCTAAAGAGCTTGTCTTGAGGCCCAGCCTGGCCCTTACCTCAAATTCCTCATCTTCTGACTCAACAAAACAATCAGATTCTGCACAGTCAACTCAGAACCTTAAATCTGGCTGCATGGCAGATAATATAGCCACTCAGACCACACCTCTATCTAAAACGAAGAAAACACAAGTCCACACCTCTCTCTAAAGCTGTTATGGATGTCATTTTAGAAGCCAGGAGGCCCAGCACTAGGAAATCTTATGCAGAAAAATGGAAGAGATTCTGTGCTTGGAACCAGGCACAAGGACTCGAGCCACTTGCTCCAAATATACCTCAGATTTTACAATACCTGAGATGCTGGACAAAAGCCTATCCTTCTCATCTATTAAGATCCATGCCTCTGCCATTTCACTTCATTACAATACGGACCCTCCTATTTTTTCACATCCACTACTAAGACAGTACCTCAGAGGGGCAAAAAACATAAGATCCCCAAGGAGAGCACCAATACCTACTTGGGACCTCAATTTTGTTTTAGAAAAGCTCACACTGCTTATATTTGAGCAAGCCAACACAGCTGATATAAAATTCTTATCATTGAAAACTGCTCTGCTCCTAGCAATAACTTCAGCAAGAAGAGTCTCAGAGTTACAGGCATTAATGACAGTTGAACCTTTTATCATTTTCCATCAGGACAGGGTCTCTCTAAGGACAAACCCACCTTTATGCCAAAGGTGGTTTCCGGTGTGGCTCTTAACCAAACCATTCATTTGCTAACTTTCTATCCAAATCCCCAGAATAAAGGGGAGAGACTTCTGCAAGCATTGGACATACACAGACAGCTACAATTCTACTTGGACAAAACAAAAGCTTTCAGAAAAACTGAGCAACTGTTTGTAGCTTATGCTGCAGGATCACAAGGAAATCCTATCTCAAAACAGACTATTTCAAAATGGATAGGACACTGCATTCGCTTCTGCTATGCACAACATGGACAACATCAGTGCCTAAGGGCATTAGACCACATTCTACCAGAGCAGCAGCCACTTCAGCAGCCTTTTTCAGAGGAGTACCAACCAAAGATATTTTAGAAGCTGCAACCTGGAGTTCAGTGCACACTTTCACCAAGCACTACCACTTAACCTCTCTACTCGAAATCCAGAGCAGGCTTTGCCACTGCGGTTCTGCAGGGCCTGGTAGCCTCTCCTAACCCTTTTTAGGCCCAGCCACCCAACCTCAGCTTTGGGATTCAACCCAAGTGTAATGACTGCAACAGTGAAACACAATGAACATAGTACAGTTGTGTACCTACCATAAATGTAGATGTTCGAGTGTATTCACTGTTGCAGTCCAGGTTACCCACCCACCATCCCCCTTTTTCATTGCTGGGACTTTTCTGTACTTCTCAACTCTATACAACCTATGTGGTGTATTTGCTTGTAGATGAAGGAAATGTTTATTTTACTACATGCATGCTTTTTGGCATAACTTTTTTTTTTTTTTCGGCCTTCCTATTTGGGGGCACCTGACATCTGGGGCAAGAAAAACTGAAGAAAATGGCATCAGTTGCATCTTTTATACCCCTGGCGCGCTGACATCAGGGAAGAGGCGACAGCAACCAACGCTGGACCTAGACTTTGGAACTCTGGCTGACTGCGGGTAGCCTGCCAGCAGGATAACCCGAAGTGTAATGACTGCAACAGTGCATACACTCTAACATCTACATTTATGGGTAGGTACACAACTGTACTTTCTCTACATTGTGGTTTCAACACTTTGGAGGCTTCTTGCAGGGCAGCAGTCACTGGTTCTGTCATTAGAAGACATGCTTGGCTCAGGGGAACAGCCCCTTTCTAAACCTGTCAAATCTAAATTACTGGATGTGCCTTTGCACAAGGACAGTCTTTTTGGTAGCAAAGCAGAAGAGATGTTGAAAATGTTGGAGGATAAGGCCAACTCTATGCAAACTGTTAAGGACTTTCTGCAAGTTCAGCCTCCTCGTTTTTAATAGACATTACCCTTTTAAGAATTGGACTTTTCCTGACTTTAGTAAACAGAGTCACACTAGGCCTAGGGGTTACAGGTCTTTTAGGGGATCGACTTCCACCCCTCAAAAGGTTAAGCACTGGCAGTCTTCCTCTTTAAAATCGGGGATTTCTAAGCAAACTTCCCAAAGCAAGCATTCCCAATGACTCCGGCCTTCCCTTGTCTGCCTCTTCGGGCCCAGGGTTTCCTTTGGGGGGAAGGTTAGCCATTTTTGCAAATGTCTGGTTCACCATCACAGATGACAAATGGGTGCTCAAAATAGCATCCCATGGCTGCAAGTTCTCCTTTCACACCTTCCCTGTCGAGCAAGGATACCCAAATATCACCCCAAATCAAAGGGCAGAAGCAGAAAAACAAGTTTCTTCTTTACTAAACCTGGGAGCAATAGAGCCAGTTCCTGCACTACAGATAGGCCAGGATTTCTACTCAAGACTTTTCCTGGTCCTGAAAAAAGGGGGCACCTGGCGCTCTATTCTGGATTTGTCCATTCTAAACACTTTTCTGGTGATTCCTAAATTCAAAATGCTCACTCTTCAGCGGTTGCTGTCAATGCTGGCCAAGGATTCCTGGCTGGTGACTTTGGATCTCAAAGAAGCTTATCTGCACATCCCAATAAGGGAAAGCTGCAGGCAGTTCCTTTACTTCTGGGTGGGGAACACGCACTTCCAATTCTCTGCACTGCCCTTTGGCTTATCTACTACTCCCAGAATTTTTACCAAATGCCTGGCTCTATTCATTGCTTTTTGCAGGCAAAGAAACATTAAAATTTACACTTACTTGGATGATTCTTATTCAGGCAAACTCTCCAGAGCAACTTCTGAAGGATTTGGACTTTGTAAAGAACCTTCTCACCTCTTTTGGCTACACCATCAACGAAAAGAAGTCAAAATTGGTACCCACCAGGGAGATTGTATTCCTGGGAGTGAGCCTGAACACAGCTGCCCAGATGGTATTCCTCCCTCAAGAGAAACAAATGGCTCTTTTGAATTACTTCAAAAATTTGTTAAGCATGACCCAGCTCTCTGCAAGGCAATTCCTGCAAGCCCTGAGAATCATGGCTTCATGTATTCTGATGATTCCATATGCCAGATGGCATGTGAGGAAAATACAATGGTACCTCAAAAACCTTTGGTGTCGACACACTCAGGATTTAGACTTGATACTTCCTCCGATTCCTGCCTGTGGATGGAATTCCTTTGGTGGGTGATGGCCTGTGCACAGAACCAAGGCCTGCCTTTCTGTCCACCTCCTGTCAGCCAGACTCTCACCACAGATGCCTTGGACTATGCTTGGGGAGCACATCTAGAGGGCAGATGCATTCAGGGGACTTGGAAATCTCAACGGGTTAATTTGCACATAAATCTGAAGGAATTGATGGCAGTCCAGCAGGCCTTAATAGCTTTCAGACATCTTCTCTCTCCTGGTACTCTTCTGGTCAGGACAGACAACACCACAATCATGTGGTTCAACAAGCAGGTAGGGATGCACTCTTTAACCCCCGTGCAGACAAAGCATGATACTATGGTCCATAGCAGCTTCCATGGGCATTCATCTGACAGCTCAGTTTCTTCCAGGAAAGCTCAACACCTTGGCAGACTGGTTGAGCAGGCAGGTCCTGGATCCTCATGAGTGGCAACTAACAAGGCCATCTTCTGTCGCATCATTCAGCATTGGGGCACTCCCCATATGGATTTCTTCTCATCTCCAACCAACCACCTTTTTCCAACTTTTTGCACCAGGTATCATCACAACAAAGCTTGGAAGGTGGATGCTCTGTCCTTCCCCTGGACACAGCTCTTGATCTATGCATTCCCTCCTCTGCCTTTTCTTCCCAGAGTGCTGTTAAATGTAACGGATGAAAAGCCAAAGGCCATCATCATAGCTCTAGAATGGCCCAGAAAACATTGGTATCCACTACTTCGCAGTCTCTCCCAGTCTCAGCCTTGGTGTCTTCCCCATATACCAGATCTCTTGGTTCAGGAGGGGGGGGGAATTCTGCATCCTCATCTTCAGACTCTGCATTTGGCAGCTTGGCTCATAATTTAAACCTTTCCCAACTAGTGGTTGAGGTCCTTTGTGAGGCCAGGAGGCCTAGCACTAGGACATCTTACGCAGATAAGTGGAAAAGATTCTCCATTTGGATGCAGACTAGAGGGGAAGACCTTTCTCAACCTACTGTTCCTCTTATTCATGACTATCTGGCAGGCTTGCTTAATGGTGGACTTTCCTTTTCTTCTATCAAAATCCATACTTCAGCTATTTCTGCTCATTGTTCCTTTGAGCATCCCATTTTCTCTCATCCCTTGATGAAACAATTCCTCAGGGGAGCTAACAATTTAAAGCCTTCCAGATGGGCACCTACTCCTGCTTGGGATCTCAATTTTGTACTTGAGAAACTTACTCTGCCTCCTTTTGAACCAGCTGCCTCAGCAGACCTGAAGTTTCTGTCCTGGAAAACCACCTTTCTTTTAGCTATTACTTCAGCTAGAAGAGTTTCTGAGCTACAAGCCTTAATGGCAATAGAGCCTTTTATCATCTTCCATGTGGATCGAATTTCTCTTCAAACTAATCCCTACTTTATGCCTAAGGTGGTTTCTAGCCTGACTCTTAACCAGTCTATCCACCTGCCTACCTTCTTTCTTAATCCTCAGAATAAAGGGGAAAGGTTACTGCATTCCCTGGATGTGCATAGACTGCTTAGATTTTTACCTGGACAGGACTAATTCTTTTCGAAAGACAGATCAGTTGTTGGTCAATTTTGCTCCTGGAGCTCAGAGCAAAGCTATTTCTAAATGGACCATTTCTAAGTGGATTGCTCATTGTTTTCACTTTTGTTACTTACAGCATGGCAAGGTTCCTCCTCAGAGTATTAGGACCCATTCTACTAGGGCAGCCTCTACCTCAGCAGCTTTTTAAGAGGTGTACCTACTAGGGATATCCTGGAAGCAGCTACATGGACTTCTGTCCTCACTAAAAATTACAATTTACCCTTGTTTTCTAAGTCCAGGGCTGGTTTTGCCACTGCAGTGTTGCAGGGCATCCTTACCAACCCTTAAGCAGTGGGTGTTCCTCCTCCCTTTTGGTTTTTTTTTCTGGGCTTTGGGAATTGACCCATTTTGTAAGGACTGCAGCAGTGAAACACGATAAACATATAGTACAGTTGTGTACACTTACCATAAATGTGGATGCTCGAGTGTATTCACTGTTGCAGTCTTGGTTCCTCCCCTTCCACACCCCCCCTTTTTTCCTAGGGCACAGACTGGATTTTCTTTTCCTGGTCTAACCTTTATTTGGGGGCTACTGACAGTTAAGACAAGAAAAACTGAGGAAATGACGTCAGCTGCCTTCTTTTGTATCTGACGTCAGGCCTAAACCGAAGGCAGCCAGCGTCATATACCAAGGACTTTGGTATTCTGGCTGAGTGTGGGCTACCAGGAGCCAGATGACGCATTTTGTAAGGACTGCAACAGTGAATACACTCGAACATCTACATTTATGGTAAGTGTATACAACTGTACTTTCCTTTGCGGAATCCTTCAAGTCTTCCTTTATTAACACCGCTTTTGACGGTTCATCACTTTTTAGACCAGGAGCGAGAAAGACGGAAGGACTTTGTCTGCCGTCTGAGTATGTTTTTCTTCTGCATGTAGACCCTACCCCAAAGGGAGGGATGTGGAAAGATGTGGTTCCGTTAATCTCAATGATCTTTCCAGGACACTCGTGGTGAACCCCTCTCTAGAAGCAGAGGAGGGGGAAATAATGGAAGATGCCGTCCATGTGGTAGAGGGGGTCTGCAGAATCAGGGAGATAGAGATCAGTTCTTTGGGAAGCCGTATCAGTGCTCCTGAGAGGAGGCCCGACTGTCCATCTCTGGAGGCAGTCAGGAGATGCCTTTCCTTGTACCCAGACACCAGACTAAAAATGACAAAAGACAGCTGGGTACAAGGTATCATATCCAGAGGATACTTAATTCCCTTTGCCACATCACCCCCTCTTGTGAAAAAAATCCCAGACATTCCACCCAGTCACAGGGAACAAGCAGCCATAAAGGTCCAAAGGTTGCTGGGAAAGAGTCATCCAACTAGTCCCAGCAGACCAGAGAGGATCCTGAACTTACTCAAGCTTCTTTTTATTTCTAAAGAAAACAGGGGATTGGATACCAGTTCTAGACCTCATCAGACTAAACAAGTCGGTAAAAAAGACAAAGTTGTGAATGGTCACGCTACAGTCAATGCTCCCCTTTCTGGGGAAAGACAAATTGGATGTGCTCGATAGATCTCCAGGATGCGTACGACCACATAAAAATGGACAGGCCATCCAGTGATCATCCTAGCTTCCGGCTGGGAGCCAGTCATTATCAATTTCACGTTCTGCCCTTTGGTCTCACTACAGCCTCCAGAGTGTTCACCAAATGTATGGCAGTAGTCACGGCTCACCTGAGACGTTTGTGATTCCAGATGTTTCCATACCTAGACGACTGGCTTCTCACTGCTACCACCAGGCATCAACTCATACATGCAAGGGACACAACTTTAAATCTCTGCAATCAATTGGGGATTACCATAAACTCAGAAAAATCTACCTTATCGCTATCACAACAGACTGTTTTTCTAGGAGCAGAACTAAATACAATCACAGTGACCTTAAGCCTTCCTCCAGAAAGAGTTTGTCTTTTACGAAAACAAATCCTAGACCTACTTCCAAAGACCAGAATCCCAGTCTCAATGGTACTCAATTTGCTAGGAACAATGGCGGCAGTGATCATAACCATTCCTCTGGGTTGGATGCACATGCGAGTACTACAATGGCTCCTGTTCTCTCAGTGGTCCTT
The DNA here is from genome assembly GCF_019279795.1 of Protopterus annectens. Taxonomy (NCBI): domain Eukaryota; kingdom Metazoa; phylum Chordata; order Ceratodontiformes; family Protopteridae; genus Protopterus; species Protopterus annectens. The sequence continues at coordinate 1,166,482,084 of NC_056731.1, forward strand.
TCAGGACCTCGCAATGTCACGCTAAATCATAATAACGAATATGTGCAAGAAAGGCCTACAATGGTGGCTGACATCCCAACAAGTAACTATAGGCCGTCCATTTGTTCTACCCACTCCTATAGCCACAGTGACCACAGACGCTTCCTTGAAAGGTTGGGTGGGGGGGCATTATCAAGGAAGAACAGCTGAAGGTATGTGGAAAAAGCACGAGGGTCATCTCAATATAAATGTCCTGGAGATGAGAGCGGTACCCTTAGTGTTGCAGTCCTTTCAAGACTCTCTCCCTGTGGTAACAATTGCAATTCAGATGGATAATGTCAGTGGTCTGGTACATAAGAAGGAACCAGATCTTATCCCCTGTGTAGAGAGGCCCTGAGAGTATGGCAGTGGGCAGCTTCCACCCAGTGCTTTCTGGTAGCAACGCACATCCCGGGGAAATCCAGTGTGATAGCAGACAAGCTAAGCAGAGCAATTCTTCTGCCTCATGAGTGGTCCCTAAAGAAACAAGTAGCGGAAAGCATCTTCTGCAGGTGGGGCCAGCCTTGCTGCAATCTCTTTGCAACCACAATGAACACGAAATGCAGCAGCTACTTTTCCCTAATCCCCCTGCTGGGGGATGCCTCAAGGGATGCACTAGTGCACAATTGGCCCCCTGGTTCTCCTTTATGCCTTTCCCTCTAATACCCAAAGTATTACAGAAAGCAAAGACTCTGGGAAGGACCATAATCTTAATAGCCCCTTACTGGCCTCGTCAGATTTGGTTTCCCTTCCTTCAGCCTCATCAGTTGGAAGAGCCTTGGATTCTGGACCCAGTTCCAGATCTTCTGACCCATTCATCGGGGGCCCTTCATCCTTCTGTCTACTCCCTCAAACTGACAGCTTGGCTACTCCAATTCCAAACATAGCCAGGATTCACAACCTCTAAGCCGAGGCTCAACATATTTTAACATCCTCTCATAAATCATCTACCATATTTTTAATAGCTATCACTTTTGCTTGGAGGATTTCTGAGTTACAGGCTTTGACCATCAAACCTTATCTGATTTTCCATAATGACAGAGTCTCGCTCAGAACGAATCCATCATTTTTACCCAAAGTTTGTTCAGACACAAATCTCAACCAATCTATTGAATTGCCCATTTTTCTTCACTAAATACACAAATAAGATGGAACGCATGCTGCACAAACTTGATGTTCATAGACAAGCTGCACAAACTTGATGTTCATAAGCAACTCCAATTTTATTTGGACATGACCAAACAATTCAGGAAAACAGAGCAGCTCTTTGTATGTTTTTCGAAATCAAAAAAAAGGTGCTCCAGTGTCAAAAGTCACCTTGTCAAGATGGTTATCCGATTGCATTTCTTTCACTTACAGTTCAGTGAATGCTCCATTACAACAAAAAATAAAGGCCCACTCTACTAGAGCTGTATCTACCTCATCAGCCTTTTCTGCTAAGTTACCATTAGATACTATTTGTGCAGCAGCTACCTGGTGAAGGCCTCATACCTTCATCACTCATTACAAAGTAGACAAGGGCTCCAGGGACAGTGCTTCCTTTGGGTCCACTGTTCTGAAGAACATTCTCCCATGAGCCACCTGAGAAAGATGGTGCTTGGGATGCTACCCATCAGTAAGAATGAACATCAAGATAGAAATTAACATAAAGAAGTTATGTACTCACCGTAATGTCCCATGTGAGTTGTTCATCTTGCCTTCATTCTTACTTCCCACCCACCAACCCCCATCCAGTTTATTTGATGTCTGAGACCTCTTTTATTTATGGTGTATTGTCTCTTATCCAGTTCTTAGAGTGGCATATTAATAGTCATAGGTAGCCAGTTGGCAGCAAACAAGATCTGAGGGAAGATCAAGGTGCATCATGGGACAGGGAGTTGGCCTCAAGCTGGTTGAAGACCTCAAGCTTTTGCAGTTGGCCAAGTCAGAGCCGAGGATCGGCTTCTAACCCATCAGTAAAATTGAAGGTGAGATGAACAACTCACATGGAACATTATGGTGAGTACATAACTTCTTTTTATTAATGATGAATGAAATTATATGTATAATGAATAGAAAAGCAGAATTTAAAATTATGGCGGTAGATTTGTATAAAGCATTTGACAAGAAACAACAATCTTATGGGACATAATGAAAGAATATAATGTAAGTAAGAAGATATTTGTTATAGCATATGGAAAAAAAAATAAAGTAAGAGCAGTTGTGAATGGATAGTTAAGTCAAGAAATAGATATAAAGAGTGGTATATGACCAGGATATTCAGTAAGTAGTATTTCATTTGTGCTAGTCATGAATGCAGTTGTTAGCAAAATTAATACATTTTTAAAGGTAGCAGAATATAGAAACACAGATGGTGTTATCAGTTATGTTCCCATATGTGAATAATATACTTTTAATGACTAAGAACAAAGAATGGATAAAATTAGGTGTTGAAGAACTCAATCAGAATTTGAAAGCAATAATCATGAGTATAAATAGAGATAAAAGTATAGGTTTAGGAGTAAAAGATAAAATAAGAAATATTCAGTTTAACATGACACCTGGAAATTAGAAAGTTAAGATGCAACAGTGGGAAGAAATAGAAAAAAAAATTGTTTTGGAGAACAGAAATTGTCATGTAAAAAGAAAGTGTATTTATAAATTCTGTATTATTGGGGAAAATTGCATATCTACCAAATGTTTTCATATCATCTACAAAATGTTAAAAAGAATTAAATGTACTTTCATTTATATGGGGATCTAGATTAAACCCTTTAAAAGGAGGAGCATTAGATGTTAAGGAAGGAGGAGGGTTGGGGTTGATAAATCTGGTTGTATATGCAGCCTTATTGCATTTACATAAAGTGTGAGATGGATGAAGAAGAAAAATGGGTAATTGATAAGTATAGTAATGAAAGAAAAAGTACAAAAAATATGGTGTATTTTGAGTAAATGTAAAAGGAAAGAGGAACTGTGAATGGAGAAATAAAGGAGCATCAAGTAAAAATAATATTGTGGAAAATAAAGTTAAAGGAGGTAAAGTATGATAGGAAATCGCAGTGTCTGAACATGATGATTAAGTTTTCCTGTGTTTTTTCATTGGAAAAGATCGGGGAGGAAAAGAAAGCTATAAAAATGAGAATAGAGAAGTGCAAAAAATGTATTGAATGTGAAATTTCATACCGAGTTTATTGATGAAAAAATTGCCAGTAAAAGCGAGTATGTCATTTAAAGAAAAAAAGAAGAAAGAATGTGCAATTGTTGTGGTGAAGCTGAAACAGAACATTTTTTTTTTTATGTACAAGGGTGAAGAAAATATGGGAAAAGCTATGTGATGACCGTTATTTGGAAGGAATTAAGAAACTGGAAGATATAAATATGGATATGTGAGAATGCAGATATTATAAAAGTAAAAAGGAAATTTGTTGCAAAAATAGATCAAATGCATTTTGTATAATGTGGATGATATTGAATAAAAGACTTTAATAAATTTAAATTTGATGGACAAAGAGATATTAGCAGAAATATTAAAGAAAGCAAGATTTTGGTTATGGGAAAAAGCGTGGAGGTCAAAATTAATGCAGATGAAGAAGATATGTATGTATCATGTTACATGAATAATTGTAAATAGTATTGAGTATGTAAATATATTTAATAAAAGATCCCTACTGTTTTTGAAAGGTGCCATGGGATCTTTTACATCCTCCTGATCTACTCCCAACTTAAGCAGATAGGACCTTGGTTTAATGTCTCATTGTAGAACATCTTAGGGAGCACATAGAGCAAAGGGTGTGAGGATTCCATAAGAAATCTTGTTAGTCAGTAATTTTCTCACCCACTGCATTGTCAGTAATTCTCCAACATCAGACTGAACCTTTCTGAGTGAACTTATTGTCTTGTATCCTTTAGTATTAAGTAAATCATAACACAGTCTAAAATAAAACAAACAAGGCATGACCACTACATTACCACCCTTCTAAGTTGTTTTAATTCTCATATTGTAAATATTTCTAGGGCAGTCATTCCTTTTTGAAAAGACTGAATTCAGTGCAAGAATATTTCTGCTACTGTAAATTAAATTCATATTTTCCAGCATTATAAAATGCACTGTGTGCCTTGTTATTAAAGGGAGGAATAAATGAACCCTGACTTTTAAAGTGAATGCTTTCAGTAGCTTTGTCCAGAGAAAGAGACATAGATGAACTTCAGCTAAAATTGTTTGCAAAAAAGTGGTTAAGTTGTAGCCGCTTCTGGAACAACCATAAGTCAAAAATAGATCAGAAATAGAAAGTTTAGAGGTTGGAACAAATTTTAAATCTTTCTTTAAAAACATCAAGCACATCTTTAGGGAATTTATTGTCCTACTCCCTCTGAGTTTATACAAAGTTGCCAGAGGTGGAAGTAAGCAGTAGAAAAGGTGGTACCAAAAAGTTATCACTGTTGTCCTTGGCAAAAATAAAAGTTCTTTTTTTTGTTTGTTTGTTAAAAGAATAGATACTTACTTTGAATGCTGGAGAAGAGTTCACATTGCACTAGTGAGAAAGTGGTTTGAGGAACTCCAGTGATCAGGTTATAACCATCTGTTCCTATTTCTTTTTAAAATCCTGATGTTGGGGGGGGGGGGATATAAAAAGAAAACAAAAGTCTAACCTTAAGCAAGATTCCCTGGGTGGCAATATTGTAAGGTAACTATTGCTGTAACAGATAACGTTAGAATAATATTTCCATTTTTAAGTATTATAATTGAAATTATTTAGTAAGTCTTCCATTTGCTATGCATTGTTGGTTACTTCGTTAGCACCTAAAGATTATGTTTTCACATCAAATGCAGTTTGAACCCCCCCCTATTGTAGAACATCCTGAGAAGGGCATGAGACACTGAAGGATGACTACAGTTAGGAAAGCTCATTCTTCACACAGTTCTTCAAATTGTGTTACCAATAACTTCCAAAACTAAAACAAGTGCACACTGGTAACAAATGGGGAGGTGGGTAGGATCAGATTTTAGGAGTTGATGCAGGCTTTGACCCCAACTTACAGGACATAGCCAGGAAGGCTTCTGAAAATCTAAGGCATGTAGAGTCAGTAGACTGAGATGTACATTTCTGTACAACTATGCAATATACAAGTAGTTAATTTGTAGCTGCTTCTGTTTTTAAAGAAAGATTTAAAATTAGTTTCAACCTTTATCTTTCTTTCTCATCTATTTTTGACTTATTGTTCCAGAAGCAGTTACAACTTAACGTATATATTGTATAGTTGTATAGAAATGGACCACTGAAGGATGGCTAGGGGGAGAAGTAATACAAAGTGATAGCACTTGGGGCCTACCAAATGTTAGTTCTTGCCATAGCCACAATGTTCTTTTTGAATGCCATAAGGGTATATAAAGTGCAATAAAAGATGGCTTATGCAGAAATTATATTGACTGGGTATTGCAAAGGATTTAAGAGGGCTACTGCAAGATATGTGAGTAGTGACAAAAGTTTGACAAGGCAGAATATGAAGCCTAAACTGCTTTGTTTCTTTTTTCTGTTATCTCAGAGTAGCTTTGAACATAGTAGTGCCCCATACTCCACGAGTAAAAATATATCCTGGTGTTAGTGGATTATTATATTTGCTACCCAGAGGCTCTGTCTTTTATTGAAGCAGATTAAGTGCCAAATGATTTTTTTCAGCAGAGTAGTTCATAACCTAATGTTGCCCTGCTGGCCTGCTTGTGGAAGCATTGTGTGAAGGCTGCTCCCTAGCATCTAGAGATCAATGGTCTGGTGGAGAGGTTAAACTCTACATTGAAGAGTATGCTGGGAGTATTTGCAGACTAGTTCAAGTGGAAGTAGGACCACTACTTGCCCCATCTTCTCTTTGCATACAGTAAGGTGTCCCAGGAATCGACAGGTTTTCACATTTTGGGCTGCTGTTTGGTCACAATATGAAGGGGCCCCTGGGTGTAATTTGTAATGAGTGGGGCAGTGAGTTTGATTCTTACTAGGAGTCCATTATACAGTATGTCGTAAAGTTTACCACTGTGCTTAGTGAGCTGATGGGGATGGCCCAGGAACACCTGACACAAGCAGAACAGCAGCAGCGAAATAAATCTGATATGACAGGAAAGAACAATCTCCGGGAGTATTCTTTTGGGCAGCAGATTATGGTACTTTTTCTTTTTGGATCCAACAAGCTGAAGGCAGCCTCGGAGTGTCCTTTCACTATTGTGAAAGAAGTGAATGCTGTTAACTAAATGGTAGGCTTGCCAGGCAGGAGGCAGACATACTCTGCCATGTTGACATGACAGAGCCTTATGTTAGAAGGTCCTTTATCCCCAGTATCTGTTATTGCAGGAGGAATTGGAGGGGGATCTTTTGGTAGATTTTCTCAATGAGGCTAGGTCTGACACCTTGGTATATTAGGTAGCTATCTCCCAGATAGTATTTCTGGCTCATGTTCAGGAAGTTGGAGCAGCATTGTAGGGAATTTGGAGAAAGGTTTACGGGAAAGCCATGGCATACCCACCTGGCGGAACATCATATGGATACAGTACCTCAGCAGATTATTAAACAAGCCACTTAAATGGTACCTGAAAGAGTTAGGCAAAGCCTGAGAGAGAGTGAGAGAGGAGTACATATGGGAACTAAGGGTAATCCAATAGTCCAGCAGTCCCTGGGTCTCACCAGTGGTGTTGGACTAAAAGATGAGAACATCAGGTTCTATGTGGACTGCAGCAAGTCACACTAACTGTGATGCTTACTGTATGCCCAGAACAGATGAAGCCTCAGACCATGTGGGAGGAGCTACATATCTAGCCACTATTGACTTGACAAAGTGTTACTAACAGTACCCTTGACACCTGCAGCCAGACTGAGGTCTGCAATTGTTACCCCTTTTGGTTTATACAAGTATGTTAAAATGTTCTTTGGAATGAAGTCTGCATCAGCAACTTTCTAGAGTTTGAAAGATAGCTTTCTAGAAGGAGTGGGAGATTATTCCCTTGCTTACTGGTATTATTTTGCCATCTACAGACATGTTCAGAACATGTTCAGCATGTCAGAAAGGTATTGGGCAGACTACAAAAGGCATGGCAGACTATCAAGGCCAATACGTGTCAGATGGGTATGCCAGAGGTGTCTTATCTGGGTCATAAATTTGGTGATGAAAAGCTTAAGCTATAGCCAGCCAAGTGTCTATTGAGTATAGGTGAGAGCATTCTTAGGGACAGCTGAGTATTCTAGAAAATTTGTTCCCCGCTGTAGTATGATAGCCACTCCCCTTACAGACCTTACCAGAAAGAGTGGACCAGATAAGGCTGTCTGGACGTCAACCTGTGTGCAATTAGTTCAAACATTTAAAAGGTTTTACTAGCCAGACAATTCTGTGAAGGGGTGGGGGGCTGTACTTATCCAGGTTTCCTCAGAGGAAGATTAGCAAACTACTGTGTACTTGAGCTCCAGACTTCAATTATGGGACTATTTTTGCATTGCCATTGAGGAGGACTGTCTGAGCTCTACAAAAACTACAAGCCAACTTGTATAGCAGAAAGTTCACCATAGTGATTGACCACAGCCCTTTGAAATGGTTGCATAAGGGCAGAATTAAAAGCTTTCTAGATGGAATTTAGCTGTGCAGTCCTACAACATGGCTGCCCAGCATAGGGGGTGGTACTGCAAATGACAATACAACCGAGATAGTCTGCCTGAAAGGGAATGGAATATTGTACCAAATGATTGTGCCCTCTGTTTCTTGATGGATACCACCAAAATACCTGGTTGATGTCCTTATGGGGGTGTGGATTCAGATGCCATTGTAGAGAAAACAGATGGGATGTGTAAAGACTGCTTTTTAATTTGGACAAGAGCACATTTGTAAACTAAATTAGGCTTTGTAAAATATATAACAAAAAAAATGCATTGTGAAACTGTACTTCTAATATGTCCTACCTGCGGCAGGAGAATTGTATTGTGGCTTAGAGGGATGAAGTCTTGACTCCACTCTGGGTAATCTATATTTGAATAGCATCATGCACAACAGAAGGACTAGGTTTGAGAAGATAGAGTGAGAGGCTGATATAGCTTGCTCAGTTTGTGGGAAGGGTGGCATCTCGGCTTGCTGCACTAGGTGACACCTCCAAAAGAGCAGGCATATTATTTGCAGTAGTAAAAATAGAGACCTTACACTGCAGTTAGTGGTGCACCACTTAGCAGAGGATTGGCATGTGCATAGCATGCACATACTTTCTTCAAGCAGCTGTGGTAGCACTTGTAAGCTGCTTTCAGGAGGGATTAACTAAAGGAGCTCTTATACCTAACAAGTGGGGGCTGCTATTGCTGCTCATTCACTTTTTGGTCTTGCCCAAGAGGAGTGATTGGGCAGTGGAGTGGTTGGAAGGGTGAGGCTTAGATCAGCATGAAGACTGGGAAGGAAAAAAATGCTTGACAAAATGAGCTATGCAAATGGAAAAATAATAGAATGCATTTGAAAGTAAAACATGTTGGCAACAGTGTTTCCTTGATGTGCCTATGGTACCCTAAGAGAGATGCTTGCAGCCATTGTGTCCAGACCTTATCTACTTGCTAGAAATTTTGGGGAACTGGGCACTTTGGAATTTGTCAAAAATTGATTCTCAGAGACATTAGAACTGTTTTCTAAAAGCACTGAAAGTTATACTTGGTAATCGTTGCTGGCATTTTTATAGGAAACTTAACAAGCATCTTATGACAATTACTTTGGCCTTCCTGTGAGGCAAATGGTGTGGAACATTGTTGTAAATTTAAAAAACAAAAAATGTTCATCTAGATTAGCAGGTACTCCAGTGATTTTCATCCCAGATTCCACAGAGCTGTTCCATGGGAGTCTTAACAGAATTTATGTGAGAAACTTAAGCTGATTACTTCTATGAACATGTTTTTGCCGCTTGTATTTGCGTTAAGATGGAATGTAAAGACGTGGAATTTGCAGCCAAACACCTACTGATGTTACTCAACTTCCAGAGCCTAAACTCAAGTTTTCATAAAGGCTGTTTACAATGTGTTGCCATTTTAAGAGAAGGGAAACGGCAAAAACATAGTTATCTGTACATTAAGGAGATCTGAAAGGTAGGTAGCTTGTGCCCCCCCCTTTTTTTTCCACAAACTGCCAGGGCTGGAAAGGAATGTTTTCATTGTTTTTAGAGAAATTGTAGTTTGACATCATATAAAGTACAAATCTGCTTGTCATGTGAGTTTGATTACTTCCCAGTAACCAGTAATACTTAATAATGTCTGATGTGGTTTGCTATAGATTTACCAAAGCCAAAGTGTTTATGGATTCTACGCACTGGAAGTTTGAAAGCAAATGTTGGTGATAGAACAGAAAGGGGACAGAATGTCAGAGAAATATTGATTGAAATATTAGAATTAGTTTGAGAAAAGTTGGATTGGAACCTGGAAATAATTTATGGTTAGTAGTGCCCCATCTTTGAATGATTGTAGTAGGATGATGTATTTATAATGGCTTATGTATTGTAGGTGCTTACTAATCAAAACTTTGGACATTTTATGTTTGGACCAGGTGTTGTCAGTTAGTTATGTATGCTGTTGCATTTGAGTTAGATTATCTTTATAGTCTTTCATGTGTACACATCTGGCCTAGTTAGTTTCAATCATGTTCTGTGAATTTGGATTTTGAATCAGTTGTGTATGTGTTGTGGGGTGAGAGGAGGCGTAGAACAACAGCAGTGCTGGATTTTCTGTTGTATTATTTTTGTGAGGCATTAGGGTGGCCGTGCTAGTGCAGCGGTTAAAATTGTCACCTCACAGCAAAAGGTTCTCTGGTTTGATTCTTGGCTGGGTTGCCTTCTGTGTGGAGTCTACATGTCTTCTCTGTGGTCACGTGGGTTTCCTCCGGGTGCTTTGGTTTCCTCCCACATTCCAAAGACATGCAGTAGGTGGATTGGACACTCGAAACTGGCCATAGGTGAGGGTGTGTGCGCTAGTGAGTGGTGCGAATGAACTACCATGGCAGGGATAACCACCTGGCAGTGTAAACCTTGGCTCAAGAAGATTGTCACTGCGGAGGTGACACCCCAACTCCATGTACAAAATGGGAAAAAGGGGTTGAAGATGGATGGTGAGGCATTGTGGGTATTGTGTGACTTTTATTCTTTTTCAGGGTTGTGTTACATTCTTAAATGTTACTGACAGAGTTGTATTGTACAGTCTATGATCTTTTTTACTTTGTGATTCTTAGATGTAATTTTGTCCAGATACTAAAATTAAGTACTGGAACAATGCAAGTGTATCCAGCATGTGCGGTGAGCGAGTCAAATGATATTGTCGTGAGTCACATGGCAAAAATATCTGCTACATTATACTTTCTTGCACTGTAGTGATCCTGTTGTAGGGAGAAGTTACAGCATGTAGTTGTTACTGATGTGATTGTTCCTTTGTTTATTATTGATCCATTTTTTTTGCTCTGATGGTGGTGTGGAATGCAGCTTTATTGACATACAGAAACAAACAAAAAACTATCCCAGGGACAAGTGGTGTTCAGCAAGAAACAAATAATCCAAATAGAAACGATGAACACCAAGTCACAGCCAGAAGCATATATATAAAAAACTGCTTTAATATAGCTTTAAAACTGTTATAACAAATAGGTAAGCGCTTTCACACAGACAACTGTGCTTCATCAGACTATATAGACCTGGTTATTTCTCAGCCTGAAAACTAATGATCCAATGTAACTCGCGTCCCTCAGTATAGTTCTTCAGATCTGCAGGCTGAGAGATATCCAGGCATTAATGGTAGGACCTCCATTAAACCCATATTAAAGGGACAAAGTCTTTTTAAATGAGTGATATGTTTTATTGCTGTTTGTTTTTTATTGGCTGGTTTGAATTAATGATTTAATGTATCTATATATATATATGTATGTATATATAAATGTATGTGCTTTTGTTGTGTGTTATGGTCTGATGAAGCACAGCTGTCTGTGTGAAAGCACTTACCAATTTGTCATAACAGTTTTAAAAGATATATTAAAGCAGTTTTTTATATATATGCTTGTGGCTTGGTGTTCATCGTTTCTATTTGGTTTATTGACATACACTTTACAGCAACTACATTGAACTCGACTGTAAGTATTGCACTTATTTTTTTTGTGTCTGTACCACCCCTTCTGTTAATAAGATTGCACTCATATTCTGAACTAGATCAGGCCTAGTCATATGAGAGATGATACAGATGCAAAAAGCTAGTTGATTGCTTATACCAGACTTAATAATGCTTTGAGATAAAAGTGAAAATGACTATATAGTAACGATGAAGGATTTTTGATTGTTTTTTTTGTCCTGGTAACTGTGCAGTGTAAACAGAGAAATCAGTGAAAAACTAAAGTTGAAGGTATTTATACTACTCTTGTACGTGATTACAGTAAAAAAAATGTGTGTGTGTGGACCCCTGTTATTGAACTGTTGCAGATTAATATCAAGCAAGTGTCAAGACATGGATAAAGTGATTAAGAAGTTGTTATTATCATTAGAAGAAGAAGATTCATTAATAGAAGGACTTCCTGAGAAAGTGATGTTCAGTTTCAAGTCTAGTGTTTGGCCATGGAATTTACATACATTGTAGAAATGAGCCGCACTTAAAGTAGTGTGCATTTGTGGGAAAAAAACTTGCAGACACTGGTATGGTACCAGCAAACTCTAAAAAGTGTTTGGTAACAAAGCATCCAGACATGGCAGATAAAAATGTAGATTACTTCAAGAGTATATTAACCTTAACAAAACTAAACAAAACAAAAAAAGAGAGGCAAGCTGAAGTCTTTGACAAGAGAGTGAAAATAAGTGAAAAGGCTAAAGAAGCAAGTTATGCTGTTGATGGACTTGTTTCCAAAGGAAGCCTTACAGTATTGTTGAAACTCTGATTTTACCAGCATGTCATGTAGTTGTGAAGACTGTATTCTAAGATGATCCATTAGAAACCTACAAACATTCTGCAACTTTTCATCGATGAATCTACTGATGTCTGAGATAATGCACGGCTTCCTTTTATGCATTTCACTGATAGTGAAGTAGTAGTTAAAATATTTGTTGTAAATGTGTGCCAGAAATCACAAGGGGCCAAGATCTATTTAACATAATGAGTTGATAGCTTGAGCAATGGGACCCCATACAGAACTTGCGTAAGAATTTACACAGATGGTGTGGTGTACCTTCCAAATGAAGTATTGGTAACGTTTGCAGCAGAAGTATTCCGTAATCCGATCCACTCATTGTTTTTTCCATTGAGAAGCACTGATTGCTAAAACATTAGAATCCCAGATTAAAGCTCATCATGGGTATGATAGGAAAATAGTCAACAATGTGGAAGAAAGGCCACTGAAATCTTGCTTTTTTGCACCACTTTAGGAAAGTATTGAAGTATTTCATAACAGTCTCATTCAGCATATAGAAGTACAATGGCTGTCTCATGGAAAAGATTTGTAATGTTTTTAAGAAAGCTGAGAAGAAATGCTAGAATTTTGTGTCAAAGAAAACCTGACTGAATTTGCTGAAGTGTTAAGCAATGAATCTCAGTGCTACACCTGGCAGGCATTTTTCATCACCCTAAAAGTAGGAATACCAATATGCAAGGGAAAAATGAAAACGTGCTTAGTTCAGCTGACATAATTGATGCGTCTCATCAGACTTATCTAAAAAAACACACGCTCAAATAGAAATACGTTTACTAATGTTGCTGAGACATACTGTAAGCAAACTTTGACTGTGATATTAAATCATCATGATATTTACACACTAATGTCAACCGCTACCTTCCGTTAGTGTCAGTTGGTCATTACCATTGAGTTAGAGATCTGTTAATGTAGTTCACTTGTGCGCATCTGTCCAAACTTCACCCAAAGGTGTAAGAGTTTTGTAGAAAACATCAGTTGCTGGCAATATAAACAGGACCTTGTGGACTGAACTGATAATGATTTTTTAATTTTGGTTCATTTCATTCTGTTGCAGTTACTGTGGCAAATTCAGCATTGTAAAGTTGTAGGCTGCTGGTAGAAGAAGAATTATTATGTGTGTTTTTCCCAGAATTTGTCTGTGGATTAATTAGTTGTCTAGAAACCATCAGTCACTAAGTATCATATTAATGAGCAGAGCTTTATGGGGTGAACTCGTGGTGATTTTGTAATTCTGGTTCAGTGCAAATTGTTACTGCTGCTGTTTGTTGTAAAATTGTTACATGGTCTTATCTTGTGACTTTTTTTTTTTAGCAGTTTATCTCCATGCATCATCCTACTACCTTCTTACCCAGTAGCCCATGTTCATGTTGGGTCTACCAGCTTCTCCATGTTCCTTGGACCAACTCTGATATAGCTGGGGCCAATCTTGGAACTTGTGGATGTCCTGGAGGTCTTGTCTTCTGCCATCAGCTGTTTTTACTTTAGGCCTACCCTGTTAGTTCCCCCTCCCATTGCTGCCTTTGTGGTTGTGTCTGAGAGGTGGGTGTGCATGTATCACCCTACCTCAGTGGCATCTCAGCCACACTCACCACCTTTCCCTAGACAACGATCCCCAATGTGATATCCCTAATCTCCACCAGTGGTTGTCCTGATTGAAAGTTCATGTAATCGCCTCACTGCAGAAAGGGCATGCCAATCCCTCCCTTGATACACCGTCAGTCACTTGAGGCACTAATTGAACCCAGGTTGGGCAGTAGTTATGGATTTATCCCTCTATGTAACTGGAGTGGACTTATCTAGTGGTTGGTATTACTTCAGTTTACAAAAGTATATCTAATTTTTCAGTATTGCTTGTTATATGATATATAAGCAACAGCAATAATGCACTCAAGTGCCCTTTTTTAAGCTTTGTCTGTATTTAATTACAGTTATAAATTTCCAGTTATAAAAAAAAAATATGAGTATGTTCACAGCAGGTAGGCTGTATGGGGTTCCTTGACAAGTATGGTGGCTTCTGTAGGGCTCCCCACCACACAAAAGGTTGAAAATAATTGCTTTACTGGTTTCATAAGCTTGAAAGACTTAATGCATTGTATGACAGGAAACATTTCACTGGTGGCTTCTGCTGGGTTGTTATTAAGTGTTATGTAACAGCTAAACATTTTCCTACAGTTAACTCAGGTTGAAACCTTGACCTGTCTGTGAGGGCTTAATGTATGGGAAGAAAGAAGGCTGATTTTTTCCCCTGCAATTCATTAGAACAGAAAGTCTGACATCTTCAGAGTTGATGCAAAAATTTCTTCTAACTGAAATGGCTTGACTATGATATATGCATGCTTTTACTTGTATTAAATCAAAATGAAACAAGCCCCTAATAAGTACGGATCCTCACTCAGTAGAAAAATTAATTGCTTAGTGGTGAGGGAGCAGACCACAAAGCGCCGTTTGAGAGCTAAGGAATGTATTGAAAAGTACTACCTCAGGTGGTATGCTTCTGCATTAGCCCCAATTATTTAACAACTGAAGTGGGCCACAAGCTTGGCAGGGGTTGCACATCTTCTGCCGTAGTGTGACATAAAATGAATTCCAGTTGAATATAATTTCAAAGTAGCTCTTAAGTAACAAAGAGTAAGCAGTTGATATGGTTTTCTGCTACTTTAAACGCTTGTTACTCATAGATGGCTGGAGAATGACCCTCCAATAATAGAATGTCCTTCTCTTTATCAGAGATTTTCCAGAGAGAAGCAGCAAACAGTTGTTTTCTTTCTTGTGATGCCTTAATTATCCAATTCAGGGTCATGTCACAGCATAGGCAGAGCCTATCCTACCCCTGAGAGAGAGAGACACACACACACACACACACTCACACACTCACACACACACACACACACACATACACACTTGGGAGTTTGGAATATATTGACTCCACACAGAAGATATGCCACCTGGGAACTAAACTGGGGAACCAGCTATTGTGAAGCAGCAGTGCCATCCTCTGCACCACTGTGTCACCAGAAGCAGGCAGCTGTGCTAAATCTTAAAGGGCAAAATGTTAGTTTGATTTGGAATCCTGCATGCACTTTATAGGAAAGACACAGAGAATCCCACTGTTGGATCATCAACCCTTTCTTTCCAGATGCAGAAAGATGATTGTCAGTGATTACAGGGGAAGGACAATTAGGAAGATGATCTCTCTGAATGTCTTATTAGAGGTATTTGATAAAGCTTTACTTTAAACCTTTTTGTTTGATAGATGCTAGTTTTTTTTTCTCTTCTTGCAGATGAGGTTTAGCTGTGTAGTTATTAAATGTGGACTATGTGTTTTGTCTGTTGTGTAAATCAAATCTTCAGTAAAAGCCCATTGTAAAAAATATGTGTGGAATCTAGGGAAAGTGTGGATGGGTAAGTTGTGGTAAAGTGAAGGTTGTTCAGTTTGTACAAGACTCAGAAAATAGTGACAGATATTCTGAATCTGTAGTTATAGTTCAAGAACTAATTTTATAGTGAAGTTAATGTAACTGCTGTAGTCTTTTAGAAATCCTAAACTTGGAGTCTCCTCAGTACTGTGAGAAGTTAAGAATTTGTACTACTAGTGTAACCCCTGGTATAGACCAGCAGACAGATGACCAGCATCAGAGGTTGTGATGAGGAAGCATAGTAGCAGTCATACAAGCATGTGGTGAGATATGTCATCCTTTTAAGAAATGTTAGGGAATAAGGTGGAAAAATCTTTAGCTGCATTGTGGTGGTTCTGGCCCTGTTTGACCAGACTAATTGTGTATTACTCCTGGTTGGCATATTGAGCGTCAACTTTCATATAGTACTATGAATTTCCCTTTTGAACTACTTATTGCTTTAGTCAGTAGTGAATGCTTGTACTGTATAATGCAGTTGTATAATCAGATCAGTTCCACTACAGGTATATTTTCTGTAGAGAGCTTCCGTTTTGCAGCTGTGCATGTAAACACAATTTATTCATACTTTTGACTTGTGTAACTGTTTTTCTGACAAAAACAATGGTCAGATATAGCATACAGGATCTCAAGTATACTTCAGAGATTACAAATTGGCTTAAATGTTTATCATTAACTAAACACAGTGGTAAAAATGGAAATTGTAATCGTTTTTGCTTCCAAAAAACAGTTTTCAGAATCCATAAACCAGAACTTGCCATTTCTTAGTCAGTGCATCTGGTGATGTATGTTTATCAGTGAAAGAACTCTACTGAGAGACTTTTACTAATTGTGAACAATACCTTGGTCTTGTGATAACTTTTGCTTTGTAGCAGCTAATGCCATTACATTCTTCTACTGGTAAGAGTCTTTTTGTCCTCTTACTTGATATGTACAGTCTATTAGAAACTACTCTGGTTCCTTCTTTCACAGTTTTCAGCTGACCACCACCTCCTCTTACTTCTTAGATGGAGGCTCATGAGTGTGTATACTGAGGTATTGGTAAGAGAAATTGCATAAAAAAGCCCACTGATTGTCCAGATGTTAGTAGAATCTGGGCCCTATGGCCTGGCCTTTTTCATTTTTCACTTCATTTTTCTTTGTTGTTTTATTAGTAGTTTTTCAGAACCAAAGTATAGGAAGATCTGATGCTTCATAGATTATAGCTGTATTTTGCTGTTGCCCGAAGGGCTGCTTATATATTGGAGGTGTTCATCGTTCCCACTTCTGCAGTAGACTTTAGGCTATATGGGTTGTGTTTTGCTGAAGACGCAACAACTTGCCAGTTTACAAAAGCTGTGGCTGCTTCCCGCATTTCCATATTGACTGCTGATTGGTCAGCCCTGAGGAGGAAAATCAGTCATCAGAGTGGAAAATCTTCAGTACTTTCTTGCCCCTCATGAAGAAGCAGCTTAGAGGCTTCATAACATTAGTAGCTGACACTTCAGCTCCTTTTTCTGGCAGTTAATTCTCTCTTCTTTTGGAGAACTCTTCCACACAAAAAATTGTATATTTTTTTATTTTATATATATATCTATATATGGGTCTAATTCAGAATCATGAAAGACCACATTACTGAAGATGAAATGAATGACACAACATCGCTGAAACTTCTTTCACAACCAGAATGCCAAATTATTTCATATGTGCAGGTGTGTGTGGATGTATATATATATGTTTGTGTGTGTATGTATATATATATATATATATATATATATATATATATATATATAAAATGTGTGTGTGTATGTATGTATATATATATATATATATATATATATGTATATCTATATGTATATATATAAAATGTATATTTATTTGACATTTATTGGTTTACCGGGAATGTCTGACTGAGCAAAAGCCCTTTTTCAGTGGGGGCCCGGGGAGAAAATCTCCAGACAAGCACAATTGGGTTACAATAATAGAGTTGCAAAAGTAGACTTTACATTAAATGAGATAGCATAGATAAATGGATACAAAAATAAATTTTGTTACAGAAAAAGAAATTACAGAGAGTAGATTAATGAATGGAAACAAAAGGACGCATAAGATGTCAATGTACAGAAAATATAGTAAATGAAGCAGTAGTCTGTTTACAGATTACAAGAAAATAATGAAAGAATTCATAAGTTACTGTTTTAATTGATCAAAAATAGAAATAAGAGAGAGGATTAGTTGTTAAAAGTGAGAGTTAATGTTACAGTTGGGTGATGAAGAAGATTATTGCAGTAAGAATAAGGAGGGTAGATTAAAAGGAAAGAGGGGGCAAAAGTAGAGTGAATAAGGGAAGAAGTAGTAGAGGTCAAAGAGCGAAGGAGAGAGGGTAGGTAATGGGGAGTAAAGTTTAAGGTGGGGTTTTACAGTGACATTTCCAGTTGTTGAGTAGGTATTCTTTTAGGTCTTTTTTGAATCCATGTGCATGTCGTATATTTCTGATGGTTAAGAGATGTTTATTCCAGGATAGGGCAGGAGAGTAGCTGTAAAGATTGTGGCTTATAGATTGTTTAGGCTTATATATTTCCAAGTGTTGAAGATTAGCACTCCTACGTCTTCTAGGTGGAGTACACAGAGAGATGAGAGAAAGAGATACCAGGGCAAGAGGAGGGTTTGTTAATGATGAAATAAATGATTTGAAGTTGGGAGAGTAAGAGTTGGGGGGGGATTCTAACCAGGTTAAAACTTTGAGTGAGTGCACTGGAGTGAGTTTGGAGTCTGGTTTGTTGCAAACCTAGCTATTTTGTTGTAGGTGGTTTCAAGTTTAGTAAACAGGGAGGACTGTAGGTTAGTTAATAATTTTAGAACAGTAGAGAAGGCTGAGGAGAAGAAAAGCATAGGAAAGAGAGAGTCTAGTATCTGTTGTAAGGGATTTGTTATTATTTGTTTTCTTTATACAGTGGTGGACATGCAGGCCAAATTTGAGTTGATCAGTGGAAACTGCAAGTAGTTTGGTGTGAGTTTCGATATTTATAACTGTGTTGTTAAGATAAGTGATGGTGAATGTAGGTTTTAAGATGTATGAGGGGTTTAGGGAGGAATAGAAGGAGCTTGGTTTTATTGGCATTTAGAATAAGATGGTTATTGGTGAGCCAGTGTTCTACAGAGTTGAAAGAGTTTTGTGCAAGGGTGTGGAGACCTGAGACGGAATCAAAGGTTGTGATTGTGGAGTTATCAACATATTGTATGAGAGAAGAGTTAGGACAGGACATGAAGAGGTGGTTAGTGAAGATGTTAGGGGCCCAAGAACTGACCCTTAAGGTACTTCCATCTTGATGGGGAGAAAGGGAGACAGTGAGGAGAGCCATTTAACAAATTGTTGTCTGTTGGAGAGAGAACTAAAAAAACAGGAGATGGATGAATAGGGAAAGACTGAGAGTGGCAAGTTTTGAGAGAAGTATGCAATGTGAGACTATGTCAAATGCTTTAAAAAGGTCAAGAAAGAGACAGGAAACAAGTTTTGTTATTTCTGGCAAGAGCGATATAGTGTGTAAAAGAGATCAGGGCAGAAGTAGTATTGTGATAAGGGTAGAAGCCATGTTGGGTGGGAGTGAGCAGTTTTTTTAGAGCAAGAAATTTATGAGTTGCTTATAGACATTTTTTTGAGTATTTTACAGAGTGGGGACAGTATTGCAATGGGACAGTAGATAGCTCAGTGTAGTTATCTCCCTTGTGAATAGGTATGGTAAAAAATAGTTTCCAAAGTGAGGGTGCAGTAGATTCCTGTAAGGAGCGATTGATGATGATGGGTAAGGATTAAGCTATGGAGTTAGCAACTAGTGTACGGAAGAATAGAAGCAGGTTGTCCACAGATGGAGAGCAAGGCTTAAGAAGAAGGTTTATTTTATGTAGCTAGTGGGAACTGGCTTCAGAGAGAAGGATTTGCTTTGGTTAGAAAGGTTGGGTGTCAGGGAGGTTAGAGGAGCTAGACTTCTGTGTAAGTTTACTGATAGAGTCAATAAAATAAGAGTTCAGCAAGGTGGCAGTTTCTATGGGAGTGTTATTAGGTCAGAGGTTAGGTGTTTTGGGTTTGCCTGGGTGGAGAATGTGGTCAATAGTGTTCCAGAATTTTTGGGGTCGGAGTGAGGAGTTGTCTGAGGTTTTAAGTAGAAGTTTTTCTTGTAAATGTAGATCTGTTGTTTGGTGAGGTTACAAAGTTCTTTATAAGTTTGGTAAAGGAAAGAGGATTTAGTCTTAGTCCAGAGTTCCCAGGCTATATCTCTCTTGAGCATGAGT